>NC_140927.1:35507454-35937495 GCF_045865225.1 Trachurus japonicus | reverse complement strand
TATGTTTAACTGTTAGCTTTAATTTCATAGCTACATAAATCACAGATTGTGTCAAGTTTAAGGTTAATGAGCTCCACTGAGGATGAAAGCAGCTGATAAAAGCTGCAGAGGAGACGGAGACAGACACACGGAGCAGTGTCCTCACATGGAGAACCTGCTCACGTGTTCATCTGTCTACCTGTTCACCTGTTCATCTGTTGACCTGTTTTTTCTGTCCACCTGTTGACCTGTTCACTCATTCACCTATTCATCTGTTCACCTGTTTTTTCTGTTCACTCATTGACCTGTTCATCTGTTGACCTGTTTTTCGATTCACCAGTTTATCTATTCACCTGTTTACCTGTTGCTCAGTCCACGTGTTTATCTGTTGACCTGTTCACTCATTCACCTATTCATCTGTTGACCTGTTCACTCGTTTACCTGTTCATCTGTTGGCCTGTTTTTCTATTCACCAGTTTATCTATTCACCTGTTTACCTGTTCATCTGTTTTTCTTTTCACGTGTTTATCTGTTCACTCGTTCACCTATTCATCTGTTGACCTGTTCACTCGTTTACCTGTTCATCTGTTGGCCTGTTTTTCTATTCACCAGTGTATCTATTCACCTGTTTACCTGTTGCTCAGTTCATCTGTTCACCTGCTCACCTGTTTACCTATTCATCTGTTGAGCTGTTTAGCTGTTCACCAGTTTTTTTAATTCACCTCTTTCACCAGTTTGTGTTCACCTGTTAATCTGTTTTTCTGTTTACATGCTCACCTGTTAACGTGTTTTTCTGTTCATCTGTTCACCTGTTTACCTGTTCACCTGTTGACCTGTTTTTCTATTCACCAGTTTATCTGTTCATCTGTTCACCTGTTTATTTGTTCACCTGTTCCTCAGTTTATCTGTTCACTTGCTCACCTGTTTACCTATTCATCTGTTCACCTGTTTTTTGTTCACTCATTTGCCTGTTCATCTGTTCACCGGTGTATTTATTCACCTGTTTTTCTATTCACCAGTTTATCTGTTCACCTGTTAATCTGTTCACCTGTTAATCTGTTTTTCTGTTCACCTGTTTTTCTGTTTAAATGCTGTTTACATGTGTTTATCTGTTCATCTGTTCACTGATGATGATGGTGGTGATGATGGTGTTTACCTGTTGGTTCTGACTGTCTCACACATTCATGTTCTGCTGTGGTTCTGTCCAGATGTGTTGTTCACCTGAGCTCAACGTGACCTCTGTGACGTCAGGCTCACTGACTCTGGTCGGTCTCGTGCAGCTGTATGACCACAGGTGGCTCTTCTTCGCGGTCCTCCTGCTGGTCTACCTGTTCCTGCTGGGCAGTGACACGGTGGTCGTCTACGTCATCTGCTCCCAGAGGAACCTGCACCGGCCCATGTTCGTCTTTATCGCCGCGCTGCTGCTCAACTCGGTGGCGGCCAGCGCGGCCATCTACCCTAAGCTGCTGCTGGACCTGGCGTCGGGCCGCCGCTCCTCGGAGCTGACCCCGGCCGCCTGCGTGTTTCAGACCTTCGTGGTTTATTCTCTGGGCGTCTCCAGTTTCCTGTTGCTGGCCTCCATGGCCCTGGACCGGTACCTGTGTATCTGCTGCCCGCTGCGCTACGCAGTGCTGCTGCCGCCTGCGGCTGTGACGGCGCTGCTGCTGACGTGCTGGCTGCTGCCCGCGGCGGTGGTTGGCGGTGCAGCGCTGCTGATGTGGCGCATCCCGCTGTGCCGCTTCCAGCTGAATAGACTCTACTGCAACATCTACAGCTTTGTCAGCCTGAGCTGCGGTGGCAAAGCAGCGCTGCTGCTCAACGTCTACGGCCTCATCAGTGCCGCTGTCATGGTGGTCATTCCCATTGCATTCGTGTTCTTCTCCTACGGCCGCGTTCTCGCCGTGTGTCTGCACCGCTCCCGTGCCTTCAGCAGCAAAGCGTTCAACACCTGTCTGCCGCACCTGCTCGTCTTCATCAACTACTCCGTCACCCTGGCGCTCGAAATGGCGCTGCAGCGACTGGAGGCCGGGGCCGCCGGGGCCACCACCATTGTCTCCATCGTGCTGCTGCTGGTTCCGACCCTGTGCAACCCGGTGGTGTACGGACTGAAGATGAAGGAGATCTTCGTGCACGTGAAGAGGCTGCTGAGCTGCGGCAGAGCACAGTGATTATCAATCATCGATCAGTGTGACTGATAAACATCTGTCCAGCTGTGTCACTACAACACAAACACACACAAGAAAATGTTGCTCACTGTCACTGAATCATGTTTCACTCCATTATTTTCTTGAATCTTATGTTTTTAATACATAAATATCTCATGTCAGTATTTGTCAGTTGTGTTGGAGAAGAAATTATGTCATTGTATTTTGAAGTAGGAATTCAAGGTGAAAATAATGTGATTTTTTCATAAACCATGTTAACACTGTAGTAAGAGTAAACACAGATCAATCAGATGTTATTAACAGATTTTATTTCTTCTCTCCTGCTGGTTCACAAACATTGAAGTTTGCCGGTTTATACTAGTGAAAACTGTCCAGTGGAGCTGGATCAGAATGGAGCATTTGATCTGCTGGTGTTTACTTTCTCTCTGAGCGTCTCTGCCTACAGATGTTCAGCTGAGGGAATACACTACTCACCTGTTGAGCCGAGCTTCAGGAGGTCATTATATATAAGGCTTTATATATTTTACTTTTATATACAGTCTATGGAGACCACTGAAAAAGTTGGGCGCTCACAGCAGGACAGATATTTAGATGGATAATCTGTAAAGTTAATAATTTCACTTTGATATGGCCATGAATAAACAATTTTCAATGTTTTGCCTGTTAAATAGCAGTGTTGCCCAAATTCAAATCTTGAAAAGGTTTACGCTGTTTTCACAGTTAAAAGTTTGTATTGTCTTTGGAATATGAGATTGTACAGCACCTAAAGAAAACAATGTAACCTATTTTCATATGCACACACACCCTTGCTTTCAATAAAACACACTTGCATTCTACAATTTCGATCAGTAAAACATTTGAAATATTTGAAAACAATATATGAAAAAAATATAAAACAGTTGTTGTTGCTCTAGTTTATTTTGTTTAAATGGATAAAGTGTGGCAAGGTGAAGAGTTGGCCACTTGGCCAAAGGGTCATCCCCTTGGCCAAGTAGCCAGGGCGCATGATCAATTGGAGGCAAGATGTGACAGTTGAGGATCCTGTCACTATGCCTCCAATTGATCATGCGGGAGTGTGGGGTTCGAATCCCACCCGGGCCCTCTTCACTTTGCCACATTCTGGCGTTGTTGGCAGGATCCATGTAGCACTAGGGGTGGGTCCATGGATTCCTAATGTGTGGCAGCCTGCGCGGAGCACGAGGACGTGCTTGTAAAAAGAGGGGGAGAGATGTGACAGTTGAGGATCCTGTCACTATGCCTCCAATTGATCATGCGGCCTGGCTACTTGGCCAAGGGAATGTCCCTTTGGCCAAGTTGTTAGGGCCCTGTCCCTTTCCCGGGAGTCTGGGGTTCGAAGCCCGCCCGAGCCCTCTTCACCTTGCCACAAAAGCTTCTGCAGAGGCATGTCAGCCAAGAAGCCTCACAACATGCAGAGACTTCAGGTACTCAGGGCGGATCTCATCCACCCCCCGGTGCCTTGCCACTAAGGAGCTTCTGAACTACCTCAATGACTTAAGCTTGAATCAACCTCTGAGTCCTCAGCCTCAGCTTCCTCTACAGAAGGCGTGGCAGTGGGATTGAGGAGATCCTCAAAGTATTCCTTCCACCGCCCGACAATGTCCCCAGTCGAGGTCAAAAACTCCCCACATCCACTGTAAACAGTGTTGGCTTCCCCCTCCTGGGGCCCCAGATGGTTTGCCAGAATTTCTCCAAGGCCAACCGGTAGTCTTCCGCCATGACCTGCCTGAACTTTTCCCAGACCCAATATTTTGCTTCTGCGACTGCCCAAGCTACCGCACGCTTGGCCTGCCGGTACCCGTCAGCTGCCTCAGGAGTCCCTTCAGCCAACCAGACTCGATAGGACTCCTTCTTCAGCTTGAAGGCATCCCTTACTTCCAGTGTCCACCACTAGGTTTGGGGATTGGGGACAGCTTCCCAACAGACCTTCACATTATGTTTGGGTCTGCCAAGTCTGTCCAGCTTCTTCCCCTGCCAGCGAATCCAACTCACCACCAGGTAGTTATCAGTTGACAGCTCCGCCCTTCTCTTCACCCAAGTTTCCAAGACATACGGCCGAAGGTCAGATGAGATGACTACAAAGTCGATCACTGACCTCTGGTCTAGGGTGTACTGGTGCCACCTGCACTGATGGATACCCATATGCTTGAGGTGTTTGTTATGGGGGGCGACCCCCATTCTGAAGGACCGCCATTCCCATGGTCCGCTATTCCGAAAATTTCCGAAGGTCCGTCATTCCGAATTTCCGAGGGGCCGCCATTCCGAAGGTGTCAATTGCGGTGTTTAATTTTGAAGGGTCAGGGTTAGGACCGGATTCTCTCATGTTTCTTTGCTTGACTTCCTGCCCGTCTTGACGCGATCACTCGCGGAAAATAGACCAGATGAAACGATCGCTGCAGGGTGCGTCTGGTGTGTGTGAGGGACACAATCAGTTAACATGGGCCGGTGTGTCCCTGGCGGGCTAATAATGTACAGTGGGATAATATACAAGACAAAAATGATACCCATGTACATCCCACATTTAACCAGCTTTTCAAAATGGCACCCCTTTTTTTCGGGTTCGGAATGGCGCCCCTTTTTCAAAAGTAACTGAAGGCCGGCATTCCGAAACATGAAAGTAAAGGTTCAGAATGGTGGCCCTTCGGAATGGCACAGTGGAACCGTTTGTTATAGACAAACTGTGACTAGCACAGAAATCCAACAACAAAACACCACTCGGGTTCAGATTGGGAAGGTCGTTCCCCCCATTCACACCACTCCAGGTAACACTGTCGCTGCCCATGTGAGTGTTGAAGTCCTCCAGTAGAACGATGGAGTCCCCAGTTGGAGCACCTTCCAGTACCTCTCCAAGGGCCTCCAAGAAGACCCGGGTACTCTGCACTGCTGTTCGGCCCGTAGGCCAAAACAACAGTGGCGGTTGAGCAGGGGAGCTATAAACAAGCCCACACCAGGTCGCCACCTCTCACTGCGGGCTACTCCAGAGTAGTAGAGAGTCCAGCCTCTCTCAAGGAGTTGGGATCCAGTGCCCAGACTGTGCGTCGAGGTGAGCCCGACTATCTCTTGCTGGTACTGCTTGATCTCCTGCAGTAGCTCAGGCTCTTTCCCCCCAAGTGACATTCCATCTCCCCAAAGCCAAGAATCAATGTCCAGGGAGTGGGTGGTCGGGGCCCACGCCCACGACCGTCACCCAAATCAAAGGCCACCAACCCCTTCTGAACCCTCCCACGGGTGGTGAGCCAGCGGGAAGGATTTCACTTATTTGAGAACTGATCTGCTTTTCTCTCTGAATCAGATTAAGTCTTTACATTGTATTAATGACAAGGTGTGGTGCTGTGTTCACTAACACTAACTATGTTTAACTGTTAGCTTTAATGTCATAGCCACATAAATCACAGATTTTGTCATGTTCATCTGCCTGGTGAGAATCATATACACAGTGACAAGTTGGCCTGAGGTTAATGAGCTCCACTGAGGATGAAGAGCAGCTGATAAAAGCTGCAGAGGAGACGGAGATGGACACACGGAGCAGTGTTCTCACATGGAGAACCTGCTCACCTGTTCATCTGTCCATCTGTTCACGTGTTTATCTATTGAACTGTTTTTTCTGTCCACCTGTTTACCTGTTCACTCTTTCACCTATTCATCTGTTGACCTGTTTTTTCTGTCCACCTGTTTACCTGTTCACTCTTTCACCTATTCATCTGTTGACCTGTTTTTTCTGTCCACCTGTTTACCTGTTCACTCGTTCACCTATTCATCTGTTGACCTGTTTTTCTATTCACCAGTTAATCTGTTCACCTGTTCACTCATTTACCTGTTCATCTGTTCACCTGTTTATTTGTTCACCTGTTGCTCTGTTCACCTGCTCACCTGTTTACCTATTCATCTGTTGACCTGTTTTTCTGTTCACTCATTTGCCTTTTCATCTGTTCACCAGTTTTTTTATTCACCTCTTTCACCAGTTTATCTGTTCACCTGTTAATCTGTTTTTCTGTTCACCAGTTATCTGTTCACCTGTTTACCTATTCATCTGTTGACCTGTTAATCTGTTCACCAGTTTTTTTATTCACCTCTTTCACCTGTTAATCTGTTTTTCTGTTCACATGTTTTTCTGTTTACATGCTCACCTGTTCACGTGTTTATCTGTTCACCTGTTCACTCATTCACCTATTCATCTGTTGACCTGTTCACTCGTTCAGCTTTTCATCTGTTGAGCTGTTTTTCTATTCACCAGTTCATCTGTTCACCTGTTCATCTGTTGACCTGTTCATCTGTTCACCTGTTTACCTATTCATCTGTTGAGCTGTTCATCTGTTCACCAGTTTTTTTTAATTCACCTCTTTCACCAGTTTATCTGTTCACCTGTTAATCTGTTTTTCTGTTTACATGCTCACCTGTTCACATGTTTTTCTGTTCATCTGTTCACCTGTTCATCTGTCCACCTGTTCACTCGTTCACCTGTTGACCTGTTTATCTGTTCACCAGTTTATCTGTTCACCTGTTCATCTGTTTTTCTGTTCACCTGTTTATTTATTCAAATGTTCCTCAGTTTATCTGTTCACTTGCTCACCTGTCTACCTATTCATCTGTTCACCCGTTAATCTCTTTTTCCGTTCACCTGTTTTTCTGTTTACATGCTGTTTGTATGTGTTTATCTGTTCATCTGTTGACCTGTTCATCTGTTCACTGATGATGAGGATGATGATGGTGTTTACCTGTTGGTTCTGACTGTCTCACACATTCATGTTCTGCTGTGGTTCTGTCCAGATGTGTTGTTCACCTGAGCTCAACGTGACCTCTGTGACCTCTGTGACGTCAGGCTCACTGACTCTGGTCGGTCTCGTGCAGCTGTATGACCACAGGTGGCTATTCTTCGCAGTCTTCCTGCTGGTCTACCTGTTCCTGCTGAGCAGTGACACGGTGGTCGTCTACGTCATCTGCTCCCAGAGGAACCTGCACCGGCCCATGTTCGTCTTTATCGCCGCACTACTGCTCAACTCGGTGGTGGGCAGTGCGGCCATCTACCCGAAGCTGTTGCTGGACCTGGCGTCGGGCCGCCGCTCCTCGGAGCTGACCCCGGCCGCCTGCGTGTGTCAGGCCTTCGTGTTTTATTCTTTGGGCGGGTCCGGCTTCCTGCTGCTGGCCTCCATGGCCCTGGACCGGTACCTGTCCATCTGCTGCCCGCTGCGCTACGCCGTGCTGCTGCCGCCTGCCGCTGTGACGGCGCTACTGCTGATGTGCTGGCTGCTGCCCGCGGCGGTGGTTGGCGGTGCAGCGCTGCTGATGTGGCGCATCCCGCTGTGCCGCTTCCAGCTGAACAGACTCTACTGCAACATCTACAGCTTCATCAGCCTGAGCTGCGGCGGCAAAGCAGCGCTGCTGCTCAACGTCTACGGCCTCATCAGTGTCGCCGCCATCGTGGTCGTTCCCGCTGCCTCCGTGCTCATCTCCTACGGTTGTGTGCTCGCCGTGTGTCTGCGCCGCTCCCGCTCTTTCAGTAACAAAGCGCTCAACACCTGTCTGCCGCACCTGCTTGTCTTCATCAACTACTCCGTCAGCCTGGCGCTGGAGACGGCGCTGCAGCGGCTGGAGGCCGGAGCCGGGGTCACCGGGGCCACCACCCTGGCCTCCATTCTGCTGGTGATGGTTCCGACCCTGTTCAACCCGGTGGTGTACGGGCTGAAGATGAAGGAGATCTTCGTGCACGTGAAGAGGCTGCTGAGCTGTGGCAGAGCACAGTGATTATCAATCATCCATCAGTGTGACTGATAAACATCTGTCCAGCTGTGTCACTACAACACAAACACACACTAGAAAATGTTGCTCACTGTCACTGAATCATGTTTCACTTCATTATTTTCTTGAGTCTCATGTTTTTAATACAGAAATGTCTCACGTCAGTATTTGTCAGTTGTGTTGAAATTATGTCATTGTACGTATTGTGATGTAGGAATTCAAGGTGAAAGTAATGTGATCTTTTTCATAAACCATGTTAACACTGTAGTAAGAGTGAACACACAGATCAATCACACGTTATTAACAGATGTTTTGAACCAGCAGGAGAGAAGAAATGAAGTCTAAGTTTGCTGGTTTATACTAGTGAAAACTGTCCAATGGAGCTGGATCAGAATGGAGCATTTGATCTGCTGGTGTTTACTTTCACTCTGAGCGTCTCTGCCTACAGATGTTCAGTTGAGGGAATACGCTACTCACCTGTTGAGCCGAGCGTCAGGAGGTCATTATATATAAGGCTTTATATATTTTACTTTTATATACAGTCTATGGAGACCACTGAAAAAAGCTGTGCGCTCGCAGCAGGACAGATATTTAGATGGATAATCGTTAAAGTTAATCATTTCACTTTGATATGGTCATGAATAAACAATTTTCAATGTTTCGCCTGTTATATAGCAGTGTTGCCCAAATTCAAATCTTGAATAGGTTTACGCTGTTTTCACAGTTAAAAGTTTGTATTGTCTTTGGAATATGAGATTGTACAGCACCTAAGGAAAACAATGTAACCTATTTTCATACGCACACACACCCTTGCTTTCAATAAAACACACTTGCATTCTACAATTTCGATCAGTAAAAAATTTGAAATATTTGAAAACAAGTATATGAAAACAATATAAAACAGTTGTTGTTGCTCTAGTTTATTTTGTTTAAATTGATAAAGTGTGGCAAGGTGAAGAGTTGGCCACTTGGCCAAAGGGTCATCCCCTTGGCCAAGTAGCCAGGGCGCATGATCAATTGGAGGCAAGATGTGACACTTGAGGATCCTGTCACTATGCCTCCAATTGATCATGCGCCCTGGCTACTTGGCCATGGGAATGTCCCTTTGGCCAAGTGGTTAGCACCCTGTCCCTTACCCGGGAGTCTGGAGTTCGAAGCCCACCCAGGCCCTCTTCACCTTGCCACAAAAGCTTCAGCAGAGACATATCAGCCAAGAAGCCTCACAACATGCAGAGACTCAAATCAAATCAAATAAACTTTATTTGTCCCTGAAGTGAAATTTGTCTTGGCCAAGTGCCGTCGAAACAGCTGCTTTGTACTTGCGATCATAGGCGGCCTTACCTATGTTTCAACCGTTTCAATTGAAACGGGCCCCAGCCACCAGGGGGGCCCCCAGCTGCCAGCCACCAAGTAAAAGACAGTAGGCCTACAATAATTCATCACCTAGGTTTTACCTTAACATACACACGCACACACAGGCCTACATCCACCACACACACAAACAGCTCTGTCCACCGTGCGGTCACACACTCGACCCCTGATCCGCTCTACAACCTGATGCGCGTGTCATGCCACACCGCAACAGTAGCCTACTAATCGCTCCTAATTAATAATACGGCAGGAAATATCAATAACAACGTTGGCTTACCTTTGAAAACGGCCCGCAAACTACAATAGACCCTCGTTTTCCTTCTCCCAGTATTATTCCTTTTCTCTTAGTGTTTGTTTTTCCTGCTTTCCTCCTGACGTGCGCCCAGTTGCGTAACCTGGTGATTGACGTCTGTCAATCACTTTCCTCTTTTCTTTTTTTCCTCGGGTTAAAATGCCTCCAAACAGGCGATTTATGAGTACGTCCTAACTTAACAGAGAAATAAAACACAGCGAGAGCACAACTAAAATGTGATATTATTGGCAGCTTATTTACAGATTGTAATAATGGAGGAGACAGCTGTCTGCCTCCAGTGGCTGCTGCAGCACCGCAGCACCGACAGGATCAGCACCTGTAGACGTCTGTCTGTCCGCATGTCTCGTCCTTTCCTTGTCCGTGGTCGTGGTGCTGAAATAACGCGGAGCACTTTGCTCTCATTACTTTTGTTGCCAATTTAAATTCAGAATATTGTTAAAGCCTGTAGTTAAGTGTGTTAAGATTCCTGTTCATGTCTGAAAATGTAGCTACATAATGATTTTGCTTTTTGATGAAAACCAACTTCAGTCCTCGTTTTTTCTGCTAAGTCCTGGTTTCTTGCCCTGATAGTGATTTTAACACTTAATGTGTTGTGCGTACCTGGGATGCATGGATAGTGCGTTTACTGCGTCCTTTCAGGGTTTAAAGCATCAGCGACACATGGGCACATAGCTGGCAAATAATTTGATGTTTAACATAGGGCCTCATATGAAATATTGAAACGGGCCCCCAGATGTCTAAGGCCGCCACTGCTTGCAATACATACATACACAATACATACACTACATTAGTAACAATGGCACACAGAAAGAAAAGAGAGAGAGAAAAAAGAAAGTGCGGAGAGTGCAATAAATAGTTTAAAAAACTTCAAATAAAAAACATACTAAAAAACTAAAGAAAAAATAACAAGAACAAGGGATGTTGATTAAAGCCAGCAGGTGAACAGGCAAACCGGATATGTAATAGATATGATTGACTGATTGATGGGTTGATGGGCAGGGGATCCACAGCCATGGCCTCCCCCCTGCCCACATAGGAGAAGGGTTACCAGAATGGTAGTGCCAGGAACCATCCCCTCCACCTGACCGAGGTCAGATGGTGGGGTGGGAGGGGGCTAGGGTAGTGGATCCGCAGCAGTAGGCCTCCCCACTACCCTAGTGGGGGTAGTGGGGACACCTGCTGGCTCTATAACACCTCTCTGATGGCAGCAGCTGGTACTCTTGAAAGAGGATGTGTGAAGGGTCACTCAGGATCCTATTTGCTCCCTTCACAACTGTTCCCTCATATATTGCCTGGAGGGACTGGAAGTGGTCGTGGTCCTGTTTCCCCACTATCCTCAATGCTGTGGTCACCATTCTTTGGAGTCTGGCCTTACACTGGACTGTGAGGGAGCCGAACCATGCTGCCATACCGTATCTTATGATACTGGCCAACACTGCATTATAGAACGTTAACATTATCTAGGTTGGACCCCAAACAGCCGCAGCCTTCTTAGAAAGTGGAGCCTCTGAACTAATCTGTTACAGAGGAAATCCACATTATCGCTCCAGCCCAGATTATCAGACACCATCAAAACCAAGTACTTATATGAAGGAACCTGTTCAATAGTGCAGATATCAATGCTTACCCGGTCATGAGCTGCCATTACCTTGGGGTTACTCAGGGCGGATCTCATCCACCCCCCGGTGCCTTGCCACTAAGGAGCTTCTGAACTACCTCAATGACTTAAGCTTGAATCAACCTCTGAGTCCTCAGCCTCTGCTTCCTCTACGGAAGGCGTGGGCACCAGATGGTTTGCCAGAATTTCTCCAAGAACTTTTTGTGGCAGGGTGAAGAGGGCCCGGGCGGGCTTCGAACCCCAGACTCCGGGGTAAGAGTCATGTGCGCTAACCAAAGGGACATCCCCTTGGCCAAGTAGCCAAAGGGACATCCCCTTGGCCAAGTAGCCAGGGCGCATGATCAATTGGAGGCATAGTGACAGGACCTGTCAACTGTCACATTTTCCCAGACCCAATATTTTACTTCTGCAACTGCCCGAGCTACCGCACGCTTGGCCTGCCGGTACCCGTCAGCTGCCTCAGGAGTCCCTTGAGCCAACCAGACTCGCTAGGACTCCTTCTTCAGCTTGACGGCATCCCTTACTTCCAGTGTCCACCACTAAGTTTGGGGATTTCCACCGCGACAGGCGCCAGAGACCTTACGACCACAGCTTCCCAACAGACCCTCACATTATGTTTGGGTCTGCGAAGTCTGTCCAGCTTCCTCCCCTGCCAGCTAATCCAACTCACCACCAGGTAGTGATCAGTTGACAGCTCAGCCCCTCTCTTCACCCGAATTTCCAAGACATATGGCCGAAGGTCAGATGAGATGACTACAAAGTCGATCACTGACCTCTGGTCTAGGGTGTCCTTGTGCCACCTGCACTGATGGACACCCGTATGCTTGAGGTGTTTGTTACGGGGGGCGACCCCTATTCTGAAGGACCGCCATTCCGACGGTCCGCTATTCTGAAAATTTCCAAAGGTCCGTCATTCTGAATTTCCGAGGGGCCGGCACTCCGAAGGTGTCAATCGCGGTGTTTTATTTTGAAGGGTCAGGGTTAGGACCGGATTTTCTTGTGTTTCTTTGCTTGACTTCCTGCCCATCGCTCGCAGAAAATAGACCAGATGAAACAGTCGCTACAGGGTGCGAGCTGGCAGCACGTCTGGTGTGTGTCAAGGACATGTTGCAGGTCCCACGCACAGGACCCATCTATTTAAAGAAAAACCAGGACCAGAACATGTCAGGTTGTTGCTCTGTTTATCTCCTGTCGCAGAGTAACACTTTATTAACAACTTTTCCAGTGTTACCTATCATGAAAATATGCAAGTGTACAGAACGCCAGTCTCTTGGTTTCCATTTTACATGAGGGAAGTCACACATACAAACTACAAGGCCCCCAATCTACTATAACGGGACAATTCACCGATAGATATTCTCAAATCACACTCAGACTTCATCATAATACAATAAAACACACTTTCACAACTCTTGTGTATGTGGTTTTGCACAATACTAACCTATTTAAAGAAAAACCAGGACCAGAACATGTCAGGTTGTTGCTCTGTTTATCTCCTGTCGCAGAGTGACCCGGAAGCCAACAAGAGCATCAAGGAAGGTCCCAAGTGGCTACATGTTGCTCTACTGCCTCCTACTGGCACTGTCTGGTCAAGCAGTGAATCTCCACTGACTAATTATAGTTCTTTTTAAACTTGAACTTAATTTTACAGCATGAGCTGGATTACAGTGTTCTCCTGAACATATATAAACCACAAACATGTGACCACATATTTGTGTGTGTCACAGACACAATCAGTTAACATAGGCCGGTGTGTCCCTGGCCGGCTAATAATGTACAGTGGGCTAATATACAAGACAAAAATGATACCCATGTGCATCCCACATTTAACCAGCTTTTCGAAATGGCACACTTTTTTTCGGGTTCGGAAGGCATTCCAAAACATGAAAGTAAAGGTTCAGAATGGTGGCCCTTCGGAATGGCACACTGGAACCGTTTGTTATAGACAAACTGTGACTAGCACAGAAGTCCAACAACAAAACACCACTCGGGTTCAGATCGGGAAGCCCCTTTCTCCCAATCACACCCCTCCAGGTAACACTGTCGCTGCCCACATGAGTGTTGAAGTCCCCCAGTAGAATGATGGAGTCCCCAGTTGGAGCACCTTCCAGTACCCCTCCAAGGGCCTCCAAGAAGGCCCGGGTACTCTGCACTGCTGTTCAGCTCGTAGGCCAAAACAACAGCGGCGGTTGAGCAGGGGAGCTATAAACAAGCACACACCAGGTCACCGCCTCTCACTGCGGGCGACTCCAGAGTAGTAGAGAGTCCAGCCTCTCTCAAGTAGTTGGGATCCAGTGCCCAGGCTGTGCGTCAAGGTGAGCCCGACTAGCTCTAGCTGGTACTGCTTGATCTCTTGCACTAGCTCAGGCTCTTTCCCCCCAGTGAAGTGACATTCCATGTCCCCATAGCCAAGAGTCATTGTCCAGGGAGTGGGTGGTCGGGGCCCACGCCCACGACCATCACCCAAATCAAAGGTCACCAACCCCTTCTTAACCTCCCACGGGTGGTGAGCCAGCGGGAAGGATTTCACTGATTTGAGAACTGATCTGCTTTTCTCTCTGAATCAGATTAAGTCTTTACATTGTATTAATGACAAGGTGTGGTGCTGTGTTCACTAACACTAACTATGTTTAACTGTTAGCTTTAATGTCATAGCTACATAAATCACAGATTGTGTCAAGTTCATCTGCCTGGTGAGAATCATATACACACTGACAAGTTGGCCTAAGGTTAATGAGCTCCACTGAGGATGAAGAGCAGCTGATAAAAGCTGCAGAGGAGACGGAGATGGACACACGGAGCAGTGTCCTCACATGGAGAACCTGCTCACCTGTTCATCTGTTTACCTGTTCACCTGCTCACCTGCTTTTTGTTCATGTGTTTTTCTGTTCACCTGTTCATCTGTACACCTGTTTACCTGTTCACTCGTTCACCTATTTCCTCTTGTGTCACTGTTGTCATATGTGCTTTTTTGTCTATATTTTAATGTTATACTCCCCCTTTCCCTTACCCCTTAGGAGGAGGTCTTTCACCTCCTACCAGGCCATTGCCCTAATAAGTATTCTTAGCAATCCTTGCCTGGTTAAATAAAGGTTTACTACTACTACTACATTCATCTGTTCACCTGTTTTTTCTGTTCACTTGACCTATTTATCTGTTCACCTCTTCACTCGTTTACCTGTTCATCTGTTGGCCTGTTTTTCTATTCACCAGTTTATCTGTTATGTTCACCTCTTCATCTGTTTATTTGTTCACCTGTTGCTCAGTTCATCTGTTCAACTGCTCACCTGTTTACCTATTCATCTGTTTTTCTGTTCATTCATTTGCCTGTTCACCAGTTTATCTATTCAACTGTTAATCTGTTCACCAGTTTTTTATTCACCTCTTTCACCAGTTTATCTGTTCACCATTTTATCTGTTGACCTGTTTATTTGTTCACCTGTTCCTCAGTTTATCTGTTCACTTGCTCACCTGTTTACCTATTCATCTGTTCACCTGTTTTTCTGTTCACTCATTTGCCTGTTCATCTGTTGACCTGTTTATCTGTTCACCGGTTTATTTATTCACCTGTTTTTCTATTCACCAGTTTATGTTCACCTGTTCATCTTTTCACCTGTTAATCTGTTTTTCTGTTCACCTGTTTTTCTGTTTACATGTGTTTATCTGTTCATCTGTTGACCTGTTCATCTGTTCACCGATGATGATGATGATGATGATGATGATGATGATGATGATGATGATGATGATGGTGTTTACCTGTTGGTTCTAACTGTCTCACACATTCATGTTCTGCTGTGGTTCTGTCCACCTGTTCACTCGTTCACCTGTTGACCTGTTTATCTGTTCACCAGTTTATCTATTCACCTGTTCATCTGTTTTTCTGTTCACCTGTTTATTTATTCAAATGTTCCTCAGTTTATCTGTTCACTTGCTCACCTGTCTACCTATTCATCTGTTCACCCGTTAATCTGTTTTTCCGTTCACCTGTTTTTCTGTTTACATGCTGTTTGTATGTGTTTATCTGTTCATCTGTTGACCTGTTCATCTGTTCACTGATGATGGGGATGATGATGGTGTTTACCTGTTGGTTCTGACTGTCTCACACATTCATGTTCTGCTGTGGTTCTGTCCAGATGTGTTGTTCACCTGAGCTCAACGTGACCTCTGTGACGTCAGGCTCACTGACTCTGGTCGGTCTCGTGCAGCTGTATGACCACAGGTGGCTCTTCTTTGCAGTCTTCCTGCTGGTCTACCTGTTCCTGCTGAGCAGTGACACGGTGGTCGTCTACGTCATCTGCTCCCAGAGGAACCTGCACCGGCCCATGTTCGTCTTTATTGCCGCGCTGCTGCTCAACTCGGTGGCGGCCAGCGCGGCCATCTACCCGAAGCTGCTGTTGGACCTGGCGTCGGGCCGCCGCTCCTCGGAGCTGACCCCGGCCGCCTGCGTGTGTCAGGCCTTCGTGGTTTATTCTCTGGGCGGGTCCAGTTTCCTGTTGCTGGCCTCCATGGCCCTGGACCGGTACCTGTCCATCTGCTGCCCGCTGCGCTACGCCGTGCTGCTGCCGCCTGCCGCTGTGACGGCGCTGCTGCTGACGTGCTGGCTGCTGCCCGCTGCGGTGGTTGGCGGTGCAGCGCTGCTGATGTGGCGCATACCGCTGTGCCGCTTCCAGATGAACAGACTCTACTGCAACATCTACAGCTTCGTCAGCCTGAGCTGCAGTGGCAAAGCAGCGCTGCTGCTCAACGTCTACGGCATCATCAGTGCCGCTGTCATGGTGGTCATTCCCATTGCATTTGTGTTCTTCTCCTACGGCTGCGTGCTCGCAGTGTGTCTGCGCAGCTCCCGCGCCTTCAGCAGCAAAGCGTTCAACACCTGTCTGCCGCACCTGCTCGTCTTCATCAACTTCTCCGTCAGCCTAGCGCTGGAAATGGCGCTGCAGAGGCTGGAGGCCGGAGCCGGGGTCACTGGGGTCACCACCATTGTCTCCATCGTGCTGGTGATGGTTCCAACCCTGTTCAACCCGGTGGTGTACGGGCTGAAGATGAAGGAGATCTTCGTGCACGTGAAGAGGCTGCTGAGCTGCGGCAGAGCACAGTGATTATCGATCATCAATCAGTGTGATTGATAAACATCTGTCCAGCTGTGTCACTACAAACACACAAGAAAATGTTGCTCACTGTCACTGAATCATGTTTCACTTCACTGAGTCTTATGTTTTAAATACAGAATTGTCTCATGTCAGTATTTGTCGGTTGTGTTGGAGAAGAAATGATGTCATTGTATTATGAAGTAAGAATTAAAGGTGAAAATGACGTGATCTTTTTCATAAACAATGTTAACACGGTAGTAAGAGTGAACACAGATCAATCAGATGTTATTAACAGACTTTATTTCTTCTCTCCTGCTGGTTCACAAACATCGAAGTTTGCCGGTTTATACCAGTGAAAACTGTAAATTAATCATCAGAGGAAATTTTCTAGTTAATGTTTATTATCGTGATGAGCAGTTGTGAGGTGTAAACTGTAAACTGTGTTGTGTCTGCCCCCTGTAGTGAGCCATCGTCTTGTCCTCTCTCTGGAGGATCTTTGTTCGGAGAACTGAACAGTGTTTTTATCCTTGAGTGACAGGTTGTTAAACCAACAGATAAAAGAATAAGTCAGAAGGCTTTTAGTGAATGACTGATAAAAACGACACAGAATCACTGGACTAACAGAAAAAAAATGTAACATCGGAAGGAGATTAATCCTCTGCTGTCCACGTTTGACTAATGCCTCAGTGTTTACATCCCATTTAATTTCATAAAGTAAGTAAAACCTGTTTGTATTTTGTCTGAACTGTGACCACAGTGACCCCTGGTGGCCTGATCATGACGTCAGAGTTGGATCACATCTGAAGCTGAATTAAATACTAGAAAAAGCATTTCCAAGAATGGAAATGGTGTGACTGCTGACAGCAACTGAACGCTGTTGCAGAATTAGCAAATAGTGCAAGCAGTGATCACCATACAAATGTTTGACCAAGGTCAGAATCGAACCCACATCCTCATGGTCATTAGACTTCCACTCTGCCTCTAGGCCACAGTGCACACACAGTTGCAGAGACTGTTGTCTGTTAATGATCTGCACACTGTCAACATCAAGAAAGCTTGAGAGTCAAGCTTGAATGACTTAGAATGAAAATGTCTGTGAATTTCAGGCTGAGCACTAACCATATGGCCACAGAGAACCTGAGTTACAATGAGCTTTATACTATGAGGAATCAAAGACTGTCCAATGACAGCTGAATAATTGGAATTAAAAGTCAAGCAATGAAGTGAAAAGACTGAGGCAGGAATCGAACCCATGACCATATGATCACTAAACCTTTACTCTGCCACTCGGCTACAGAGAGCACACTGCTTTCAAAACTGTTGTCATTCATTGTAATGTGATGATGTGCTGCAAACTGGTATGAGTAATCAAGGAGATAACAAACACCTGTAACCAATTGAAGGCGGGGGAGGAGAGCAGAATTCAACATAACATAACAAGAGGTCTTCCCTTGGATTCGAACCAGTGACCTTAGGGTTGGCAAGCATCCACCCTAACCCCTACACTACAGTGGAGTTGTGAAGAAGAGAGGTTGAGACTTTGATGAATGTGAGATTTTTTGTGAAAAAGTTAAATATTTGAAAAAGTATAAATAGTTAAAAAGAGAAAAGTAATGCCGATAAAGTTCAAAAAAAGCTGCACGTTTTGATATATGAATTGTTGAAATAGCACAAAGTATGAAGGACTAGAAGAAGACCGTAAAAAGGCGGAAGAAAATGGCCAAACAGAAGAACAATAGTGTGACTGCTTCAGCAGTCACACTAATTAAGTTAAGGAAAGCATTACAAATATTATCTTTTTCTTTAATTAATCTTGTCAGACATTTAATTAGTGTGACTGCTGAAGCAGTCACACTATTGTTCTTCTGTTTGGCCATTTTCTTCCGCCTTTTTTACGGTCTTCTTCTAGTCCTTCATACTTTGTGCTATTTCAACAATTCATATATCAAAACGTGCAGCTTTTTTTGAACTTTATCGGCATTACTTTTCTCTTTTTAACTCTTTATACTGTTTAAAATATTTAACTTTTTCTGATTTTTTTCAGCTTTATAATGTGTGTGTGTTGCGTCTAACGAGCAGAGCTAGAGTGGTGTCAGAGTGGAGAGAGGCAAAAAAACATTCTAGAGTTTTTCTGGCTAAACTGTCAGCATGGCCACAAATTAAACTCTAGACAAATTATTTTCTCCAGTTTTGTAGCCACACTTGTCTTCTGGCTAAAATTCTGGTCAAAAATGCAAAGAGACTTAGATAATAATTTAAAATATTTTTTAAATGCAGCCAGGGAGCTCTCTGCTCTCATACAGCTCAATGCATTTTTTTCACAGCAGCAGGAGAAGGAGCTCAACTTTGTAACTTGCTGTTAAGTGCTTTTTAAATCATTTTAATTCACCAAAAAATAGTCACAGGTCACAAAAAAGTCCTCTTCTTACTTGGTGTGGCTAATTTATACTAATTTCTTTTTATTTTAAGCATCATTGAAAAATCTCACATTCATCAAAGTCTCAACCTCTCTTACTCACAAGTCTGTCTGTAGTCCAGTTGGTAAGGTGTCCGCTTGCCAACCCCAAGGTCACTAGTTCGAATCCAGGCTGAGCAATCTTGTTATGTTATGTTGAATTCTGCTCCCCTCCATCACCCTCAATTGGTTACAGGTGGTCGTTAAGAGACGCATTAATTGCTAGTGCCACCATTTGCAGCACATCATCAAATTACAATGGCAACATGCTTAAGTCTGTGCTCTCTGTGGCGAAGTGGCAGAGTAAAGGTTTACTGATCATGAAGTCATGGGTTCGATTCCTGCCTCATTCATGTAGTACTTTCTGCTAGAGACTTCATTCAAATTCTGATTTGTAGACAAACTTCTAATGGCTCATTTATGATGCTTTTATAAAGACCCACTCCCGTGAAAATCGTGTTTTTTGAGCTTTTCACATGTTCCTGTGGCATTTTTCTTGTGTTAGAGCACATATCAGCAGAAAAGGAAGTGCAAAATTGCATTTCTGAGTTTTTCTGCCTTCAAACTGCTGTGAACCAATGGCAGACTCAAACTGGCAGTTTCAGGGAGACTGGAGCTGACGTGTCACAGCTCCAGGGGAGGGCACTAGTGCTACAAGCTGCCGCCCCGTTCTTCATCTGGCTCAGAGGTGAAAGGCTTGGCAGCTCAGTGTAGCTGTCAAGCTATAATACGTATAGCTCACCTGGTAGAGCAGCTATCACTGTGAGCAAGGACTATGCTCCAGTCTGTGATCGAATCCCAGTGTGGAGTTTTACACTAAATGCGCTGAATCTGTAATTATACAATGTCCAGCTGTCAGCAACCGGGGGGCAAAGTCAAAGTCTTCTGACCATGAGATTGTGGGTTCAATTCCTACCTTGGTCAACCATTTGTATGGTCATCACTGCTTGCACTATTTTTACAAAAGTGTCCTCTACTTACTTGTTGTGGTTAATTTCTGCACTTTCCTTACTTTTTTTTTTAAGCAGAAGCCAGTGATCCTCTTATAAAAGGTTTTCTTTGCCCCTGATATACTGTCTCTGTCTGTAGCTTAGTGGTTAGCTTGCTGGCCTGAAGACCTGAAGGTTGCTGGTTCAAATCTTGCCTCAACAACAATTATAGTGAATTATTTTCCCAGTCGTCCTCTGTTGACTTCTGATAACTTGCTTCATGTTGAAACTGCTGCTCTCAGCCTGAAATTCACAGAAATTTTCATTCTAAGTCATTCAAGCTTGACTCTCAAGCTTTCTTGATGTTGACAGTGCAGATCATTAACAGACAACAGTCTCTGCAACTGTGTGTGCACTGTGGCCTAGAGGCAGAGTGGAAGTCTACTGACCATGAGATTGTGGGTTCGATTCCGACTTGGTCAAACATTTGTATGGTGGTCACTGCTTGCACTATTTGCTAATTCTGCAACAGCGTTCAGCTGCTTTCAGCAGTCACACCATTTCCATTCTTGGAAATGCTTTTTCTAGTTTTAAAAGTATTATTTAAAGCAGAAGTAAGCAATATTTTTGTGTTAATATAAGTCTTAAATAGTTCTATCTTCCGACAGCAATCACTTCTATAGAGTGTTTGGACCGAAACATGGGTCTCTCAGTCACTCTGCTCTGCTCTGAGCCGAGGAGAAAACTTTTCTCGTATCCTACAAGTTTTATCCAATGAGGAGAGAGAATGGCATGAAGGGCTGTGTGTGCAGCCAGAGCCAGTCTGGTGCAGCCAAGGGATGCGCCTGAATGTGGTGACGTAGGGACGAGGGTGGTTATGGTGCGTTCAAGGCAACCCGTAACTCGTGTTTTTCTGACTTGTGAAGTCGTACCAGTTCGATCTGGTACGAGTTCACGGGTCGGAAGTTACAAGTGGCCATTATAGTGCACTTTCACAGGTAAAACAGGTCGGAAAAACACGAGTGGGTTGCCTGGAACGCTACAAAGTCGTAAGTCGTGACGTGAAGCTGTAATTTACGGTTTCAAAAGCCTGCCTGGAATGCAGCAATAGCCAACACGACCGGATCGCTTACTTCTGCTTTAATGTTTCAAAGCTTAGGACCTCCAGACCCCCATTTTGTCTCGTGTTACATAATACCTCTTTTCTTAGATAATGACATTTGTTTCTCCAGATGAAGTTGAATAAAAAGTTTTTGTAAGTTGTAGTAGACATTCCTAATGTTAGGGACACAAAAACAAAAGATCATTGTATCGTCTGCCAGTTGGGACAATTTAAACTCTCTGTCTACTGCCATAATACCACGTAATAAAAAAACTTTTTACAGCTAGTTTTAAACGTAAATTGATGACTTTTCGTGTCAAATGCTTTGTAAAAATGTACAAATAAAATAAAACAATTGGCTATAGTTTCATAGCAAATTTGCATCATTATTTAATAGACTCATTGGACTCCGATTTTTCACAGGGGAGTTTTAGATTGGGATGAGCATGCCACAGGTGTTGCTGATTGTGAGGCACATATTTCTTTGACTGTGACATGCAGTGCTGTACTTGGAATTGTCTATACTAAGAACAAAATAAATCAGTTTTTTGATTAACAGTGGACTTTCGTTTGGACAGTGGTTTAATTGCACCCGTGCATATGTCAAGTTAGACTATATCAGCAACAGTTACTTTCCTTTATTTTATTTTTGAGTTCGAGAAAAGGAAGGTCAACACAAGCTTGTCTCCAATATTTTTCAATAACAGTATGCGCCAGTAATGGAGGACGACACACATGAATCACACAACGCAGAAGATCTAGTGCGGCAGCAGCCGTTTAGTGTATACAGGAACAGGGATAACAATGGGGCCAAACGGAAGAGACGTATGGTTACTATGACAACTACAAACACTACTGGCGTCACCACTTTTTCTTACAAAACAAAGAGGCCCCCTCCAACGTCTAACAGCACAGCAAAAATACCATGGAACATCAGGTACCACAACTACCACGGCTACGCAACAGACCTGCAAGATCACAACATTGTGGGGCAGAAAGAACCCGCCTCCAGACAGTTAGCAAGTCCTCGAGAGTGTTCGTGCCGCAATACAGGTCATCTCCAGCACTGTGACCCCGGCATGCCCATAGCACTCCACACATACACATGGACACCCTTGAAGGGCGTGACGACCCTACAGTACTTCTGGTAAAAGGCTTTGGTTAGGTCTGTGGCGATGATGTACTTCCATTGGGCTATGAGGCACACGGTGGAGTCAACATCAGGCACCAGGGAGGGTTGGGGTTTACTGTACCGACAGACATCTGTGAATGCTGTGACAAGGCGAAAACCACTGCCAGGCTTCTTGATGAGGAATGAAGGATTGACATAATCCACTTTGATGTCGACATCCTCGTGCTTCCTGAAGACACCCATGCCCTCCAACACGTCGAACTGAGCCTGGAGCTCTTGCAGCTGACCCCTGGAGTACTGTGGGAACCTGCCCTTGCGTTGTGGGGGTAGGATGGGTCCCATGTTCACCCTGGCCTGGAATGGGTCCATGGCAGCATTGTATCCTTTAAAGTGGCAAGGCAAGGCAATTTTATTTGTATAGCCCGGAATACGTGTGCGTGTCGCACGGCATGCCTGTCCATTGGTGTGTGGAGGATACCATAGCTGTAGGTATCCTCACCCAAGCATATTTGGTGTTTAGCTGGTCTGATGGAGACGCCATTCTTTTCCATGAAGGGAATTCCTGCCAGGATGTCAGAGTCGAGATTTTCAACGACAAGACCCTCGAAGTAGAGGCTGTGGCCGT
This sequence comes from Trachurus japonicus, assembly GCF_045865225.1. Lineage (NCBI taxonomy): Eukaryota > Metazoa > Chordata > Actinopteri > Carangiformes > Carangidae > Trachurus > Trachurus japonicus. The sequence continues at coordinate 35,914,962 of NC_140927.1, read as the reverse complement.
CTCTATGGGAGTGAGTCTGTGTCCGTGATGGGATGACCCATCTGTTTGGAACGCAGACTGCGTACTTCCTGTGATGGTAACGTCAAGCCTAGTTGAACATGAGACCTTCATCATTTTGCCTGTAGACCCACTGTCAACGGTGAGACGCATAGGACAGTGACCATGGAATGCATCCAAGTAGGGGTAGTGTTTGATTAGTATATGTTTCACGCCACTAGATGGTGCTATCTCCTCACTAATGCACTCAACCACCTCATCATCAGTCTCTACCTGCTCACCCATCACTTGGCACGTTTTAGCCATGAACATTCTGTCTTGGGGGGGCAGGAACGTGCACCTGCTAAGGAAATCATGTTCCCTTTGCATCTGCACAGGGGACATGACTTCCTTGACAATCCTGTGACAATGCTGTGACGAAAGATTGAAGAAACGGTTGAAACAGTTTCAATCTTAGTTAGACACCATACGTTGGGAAGCGCTGCTACCACGCCAGTAATGGAGGACAACATACATGAATCACACAACGCAGAATGTATAGTGCGGCAGCAGCCGTTTAGGGTAAAAAGGAACAGGGATGACAACGGGACCAAACGTAAGAGACGTACGGTTATTATGACACCTACAAACACTACTGCCACCTGGATGGGGCAAGCCACCTTTTTTCAGTTAAGAACCATGGCCTTGGACCTGGAGGTGCTGATTCTCATCCCAGCTGCTTCACACTCAGCTTAAAACATTCAGCATGTACTGGGGCGGTACATGCTGAATGTCCTGGCTCAAAAGGGCCAACAAGACAACATCTTCTGTGAAAAGCAGAGATGAGATTCAGTGGCTCCCGAACTGGACACCCCACCTAGAAATTCTGTCCATAAAAATAATGAACAGAACTGGTGACAAAATGTAGCTTTGCTGCAGTCCAACATGCACTGAGTACAGGTTTTGACATACTATTGGCAATGTGAAGCAAGCTCCTGCTCCGGTTGTACAGACCTGAGCAGAGGGCCAATGATCCCATACTCGCGAAGCTCAACAGAATGCCACAAGGGACACAGACGAAAGCCTTCTCCAAGTCCACAAAACGCATGTGGACTGTTTGGGCAAACTCCCACGAACCCTCAAGCACCCTTGGAGGTTATAGAGCTGGTCCGGTGTTCCACGGCCAGGACAAAAACCACATTGTTCCTCCTGAATCCGAGGTTCAACTATCAGCCGAATTCTCCTCTCCAGTACTCTGGAATAGACTTTCCCAAGGAGGCTGAGGAGACACTGTCCCCGACTTCCACGCGATACTGCAGAGGCATGTCAGCCAAGAAGCTAAACTATCTCAGTGATTTCAGCTTGAGAGATGAATGAATCAACCTCTGAGTCCCCAGCCTCTGCTTCCTCTACGGAAAGCATGTCAGTGGGATTGAGAAGGTCCTCAAAGTATTCCTTCCACCACCCGACAATGTCCCCATTCGAGGTCAACAACTCCCCACATTCACTGTAAACAGTGTTGGCTTCCCCCTCCTGAGGTGCCAGATGGTTTGCCAGAATTTCGTCAAGGCCAACCGGTAGTCCTCTGCCATAGCCTACCCGAACTTTTCCCAGACCTGAGTTTTGCTTCCGTGACTGCCCAAGCTACCGCACGCTTGGCCTGCCAATACCCGTAAGCTTCCTCAGGAGTCCCTTGAGCCAACCAGGCTCGATAGGACTCCTTCTTCAGCTTGACGGCATCCCTTACTTCCGGTGTCCACCACTAGGTTTGGGGATTGCCACCACAGCAGGTACCCGAGACCTTACGGCCACGGCCAGGCTCCCTCGGGATCTGGTCGAAGTTCTCCCGGAGGTGTGTAACCCACATGAGCTTTGAAGTCCCAAAGTAGAACTGGAGTCCCCAGTTGAAGGCCGGGTACTCTGCACTACTGTTTGGCCCGTAGGACAAAACAACAGTGAGAGACCTATCCCAACCTGAAAGCGCAGGGAAACGACCCTCTCATTCACTGGGGAGAACTCCAACTCATGACGATTGAGCTGGGGAGCTATAAACAAGCCCACACCAGGTCGTCACCTCTCAGTGCGGGCGACTCCAGAGTAGTAGAGAGTCCAGCCTCTCTCAGGGAGTTGGGATCCAGTGCCCAGACTGTGCGTCGAGGTGAGCCCGACTATCTCTTGCTGGTACCGCTTGATCTCCTGCACTAGCTCAGGCTCTTTCCCCCCCAGTGAAGTGACATTCCATGTCCCCATAGCCCAGAGTCATTGTCCAGGGAGTGGGTCGTCAGGGCCCACGCCCACGCCCATCACCCAAATCACATGGCACCCAGGGGCATTTAGCCCCCGACAACGTAGCTCCTAGGATCACTCAGGTGCTCAAACCCCTCCACCATGGTAATGTGACAGTTGACAGGTCCTGTCACTATGCCTCCAATTGATCATGCGGCCTGGCAACTTGGCCAAGGGGATGTCCCTTTGGGTGACTGGCAAGCCCGCGTGACTATTACCCGGGATGTGTGGGTTCAATCCCCTCCCGGGCCCTTTTCACCTTGCCACAGTAAGGTGGCGGTTCAAGAAGGGGATGCAGAACTATCCATCTACCATTTGTATCTGAGAGATGCTTAATTGTACTGGAAGGATTTCACTGATTTGAGAACTGATCTGCTTTTCTCTCTGAATCAGATTAAGTCTTTACATTGTATTAATGACAAGGTGTGGTGCTGTGTTCACTAACACTAACTATGTTCAACTGTTAGCTTTAATGTCCCCCCCGTCCCCCGCTGGCCCGCACTCACACTACCTCGAATCCAAGCGTGCTCAAGCACCAACACGGCGCCCTGACTGCAGAAAGAATGGCGCTTTTTAATTGTTTAACCGGTTGTCATGGTTATCTTGAAGTTTAATCAAAGCGACGTTAACTAGCGATGTTTACGGCGCGACGTAATCATTAAGTGACTGTTGTTTACACGCGGTTGCAGACACGTGGTGGAGAACGAGCCCGCAGCGCATTACTGTACGCATTCCTGGCCAAGCGTACCGTGCCCAAGCACACCTCTTCCAACCGTGCCGGGCCAGGGAAGTGTACCGTGCTCAGGCACGGAACACTTGCACTCACACTAGCAATAGAATCCGGACTTTAGGGGGCAAACGTGCTTGGGCACGGTACGATTGCCTAGTGTGAGTGCGCCCTGACAAGTTGTGTTTTGATAATTTAATAATCATGTATATAATAATCATCAATCATTTAATAATCAATCAAGCATCAGTCCTGTCCTACACGTGTTAATCGCCAAAACTGACTAAATAATATGAATTTGGAATAATGGTGGTAAACGACTGTGAAACGACTATGAAAACATCAGAAACATCATCCATCATCCTGTTTGTTTGTGTTAAGGTCCAGGCTGACAGTTCTAGCTTCAAACTGAGCTCATCACTTCATGTCTGTTTAACTGATGACATCATTACTTGAGTTGTTTTGCCCATGAAGGAGTTGGTGACCTGAGGTCTTCGTTAGGACAGAGTGATGAAGACAAAGTTGGCCTGAGGTTAATGAGCTCCACTGAGGATGAAGAGCAGCTGATAAAAGCTGCAGAGGAGACGGACACACGGAGCAGTGTCCTCACATGGAGAACCTGTTCACTTGTTTATCTGTTCACCTGTTTATCTATTCACCTGTTTATCTGTTCACCTGTTTATCTTTTCACCTGTTTTTCTCTTCACCTGTATATCTGTTTATCTTTTCACCTGTTTTTCTCTTCACCTGTTCACCAGTATCTGTTTTTTCTCTTCACCTACTCACCTGTTCAGCTGTTTAACTGTTCACCTGTTTTTCTTTTGACCTGTATATCTGTTCACGTGTTTATCGGTTCACCTGTTTTTCTGTTCACGTGTTTTTCTGTTCCCCTGTTTACGTGTTCATCTGTTCACTTGTTTTCCTGTTCAACTGTTTATCTGTTCACATGTTTATCTGTTCACGTGTTAATCGATTCACCTGTTCACCTTTCTATCTGTTTACCTGTTGATCTGTTTATCGGTTCACCTGTTTATCCATTTACCTGTTCACCTGTTATTCTGTTCACCTGTTTTTCTGTTCATCTGTTCACCTATTTACCTATTTACCTGCTCTCTGTTCACTGATGATGATGATGATGATGATGGTGTTTACCTGTTGGTTCTGACTGTCTCACACATTCATGTTCTGCTGTGGTTCTGTCCAGATGTGTTGTTCACCTGAGCTCAACGTGACCTCTGTGACGTCAGGCTCACTGACTCTGGTCGGTCTCGTGCAGCTGTATGACCACAGGTGGCTCTTCTTCGCGGTCTTCCTGCTGGTCTACCTGTTCCTGCTGGGCAGTGACACGGTGGTCGTCTACGTCATCTGCTCCCAGAGGAACCTGCACCGGCCCATGTTCGTCTTTATCGCCGCGCTGCTGCTCAACTCAGTGGTGGGCAGTGCGGTGATCTACCCTAAGCTGTTGCTGGACCTGGCGACGGGCCGCTGCTCCTCGGAGCTGACCCCGGCCGCCTGCGTGTGTCAGGCCTTCGTGGTTTATTCTCTTGGTGGGTCCGGCTTCCTGTTGCTGGCCTCCATGGCCCTGGACCGGTACCTGTGTATCTGCTGCCCGCTGCGCTACGCCGTGCTGCTGCCGCCTGCCGCTGTGACGGCGCTGCTGCTGACGTGCTGGCTGCTGCCCGCGGCGGTGATTGGCGGTGCAGCACTGCTGATGTCGCGCATCCCGCTGTGCCGCTTCCAGATGAACAGAGTCTACTGCAACATCTACAGCTTCGTCAGCCTGAGCTGCGGCGGCAAAGCGGCCCTGCTGCTCAACGTCTACGGCCTCATCGGCACCGCCGTCATTGTGGTCATTCCCATCGTGTTTGTGTTCTTCTCCTACGGCTGCGTGTTCGCCGTGTGTCTGCGCAGCTCCCGCGCCTTCAGCAGCAAAGCGTTCAACACCTGTCTGCCGCACCTGCTTGTCTTCATCAACTACTCTGTCACCCTGGCAGTGGAGATGGCGCTGCAGCGGCTGGAGGCTGGAGCCGGGGTCACTGGGGTCACCACCCTGGTCTCCATCGTGCTGCTGCTGGTTCCGACCCTGTTCAACCCGGTGGTGTACGGGCTGAAGATGAAGGAAATCTTCGTGCATGTGAAGAGGCTGCTGAGCTGCGGCAGAGCACAGTGATGATCGATGATCGATCAGTGTGACTGATAAACATCTGTCCAGCTGTGTCACTACGACACAAACACACATGAAAATGTTGCTCACTGTCACTGAATCATGTTTCACTTCATTGTTTTCTTGAGTCTTATGTTTTAAATACAGAAATATCTGATGTCAGTATTTGTCGGTTGTGTTGGAGAAGAAATGATGTCATTGTATTATGAAGTAGGAATTAAAGGTGAAAATAACATGATCTTTTTCATAAAAAATGTTTAACACTGTAGTAAGAGTGAACACAGATCAATCAGATGTTATTAACAGACTTTATTTCTTCTGTCCTGCTGGTTCACAAACATCAAAGTTTGTCGGTTTTTTACCAGTGAAAACTGTAAATTAATCATTAAGCCTAAGCTGAAATGAACCGAGTGTTTCTCTATTTTTCAACTTTATTAATGTTTATTATTGAGATGAGCTGTCGTGATGTGTAAATTGTAAACTGTGTCGTGTCTGTCCCCTGTAGTGAGCCATCCTCTCGTCCTTTCTCTGGAGGATCTTTGTTCGGAGAACTGACCAGTGATTTTATCCTTGAGTGACAGGTTGTTAAACCAACAGATAAAATAATAAGTCAGAAGGCTTTTAGTGAAGGACTGATAAAAAGAACACAGAATCACTGGACTGACTGCTGTCCACGTTTGACTAATGCCTCAGTGTTTACATCCCATTTAAGTTCAAATGAACACCTGAGATAAAACCTGTTTGTATTTGTCTGAACTGTGACCATAATGACCCCTGATCATGATGTCAGAGTTGGATCACCCACAAGCTCATGGTCAGTAGACCTTTACTCTGCCACTATGGCCAGAGAGAGCACACAGTTGTCTTAGAAACAAGAAACATGTTAAGACATACCAAGATAGAAAGAGGTAAAGAGAAAAGGTGGGGGGAATATGCATTATCAAGGTTGCTCATGCAAGATCTGAAAATAAGCCAGACCAAGTGGTAGTAGTTACAGTTTGCATGTAACACAAGCAACTAAGGCAGGAATTGAACCCTGGACCTCATGATTGGAAACCCGGCAAACTAACCGCTCAACCACAGAGAAGATGAACACAGCGAGTTTTATATACCGTGATAAATCAAACACTGTCCGATGCAGCAGTAGTTTGGTGGTTGTAAGAATAATAATAAGTTTAAACAAAATGGCTGAACCGAACAACAATAGTGTGAATGCTGAAAGCCATCCAAACTTGTTGCATATATTTCTACTAGGCATAAAACCTGATTGTTCCTCATCAATGATATCATCTAAGCCTAGTTTCATAGTTTCATAGCAAATATCTTTGCATCATTATTTAATAGACTCATTGGTCTCCAATTTTTAGTATTTCATTTATCTTTTTTTGGTTTAGGAATCAATTAATAAGGCCTTGACGAAGAGTTAGTGGTAATTCTCCTTTGTCTATGGCCTCTTCAAATACAGAGACTAAAAATGGTGCTAAAAGACATTAACACCATTTTTAGTCTAGTTTAGTTATCAAAAGTTTAATAAAATGCATATATCAGTCCACCATTTCTGGGAGAAAGTTTTGGCTTTTATTTTTTTGTGTATCTTGGTGGGTTTTGTTTTCGTCACTTCCTAATTACCCCAACAAGAGTTATGACCTGGTTTTTGCATTGCTGCATCCCTCTAGTCCACCTTCACATCACACACAGTCCCACATCTTGTACTGAGCCGTCCAGCTGTAGTATACTGGTATTGGCGATGTTGGTTCTCTGCCTAATTGTTGTCCACTTTTTTGCTGTTGTTGTTTGTTTGTTTGTTTGTTTGTTTATCTGTTTTTTTATTGTATTTATTGTTGTTTGTGTGTCTCTGGTGTGGCGATGGTGTTTTTTTTTTTTTGTTTTTTTTTTGTTTGTTTTTTTTGTCTGCTGTTATTGTTTTTTGTTTGCTTCTCAATGTTCTTGGGGACAACGGATGGAAATTAATTTCAAGCCCAGTGTATCTCTTTAGTGCATTTTGAGACCACTGAATGTAATATAAATTGCTGTATATGAACATAATAGGTTGGTACCATCCTTAAGAACATACAAAGGCATATCAGGAATATTTCAAATTTAATCTTGAACAAAACCATGACACAAAGTCATTCATTCACTCATTCATTCAATCAATCGTTCATTTGTTCATTCATTCATTCATTCACTCATTCACTCATTCGTTCATTCATTTAGAGCATACAAAACTTAACATTGATCATGTGAACAATCTTCAAACTGTAAAACAAAACGATGAACAAAGAACACTTGCTGTCCATAACCTTGGCACATGCATGCTGCACCAATAGTCAGCTAAAACTCAGGCAACTTGACACTGAGTGTCACACTATTGTGACACTACTGACACACTCTGCACCCTGCCTTTTGACACTTAATTTTTCTTGGCTTTGTGAAAAACAGTTCCAGAGCTCTTCCAAAGTTGAACTCTTCAGGGCTTGGCCCATTTATTGAGACTCTCAGGCAGGCAGCAAGGTGTTCTCCTTGCAGTCTGTTCCGGAGGTCTGATTTGACCTATAAATTAAGATAACTACAATTAGTCAAAAGGAATGAAAGTAGGAGGTGCCTTTGGAGCACACATTTTGTACTCTCATTTGGTGAAGACAATTATGCAGTTCCCTGCAATGGGTTAAATATTTGGCACACCTCTCAGCAACTCTAGTCATGCCCTTTGCCCTTACCCTGTTCATCGTGGAGAAGTCTCTCTCACAGTTGACGCTGGAAACTGGAATGACCAGAGCAACTGCTGCCAGGCGGCTGAGCAAGGCATGGGTAGATTTGTCCCCATTCATCACATTCACTGGCCAGGAGAGACATTACTTCAGCTTGGTTCTTGTCCAAGGAAAAATATTTTATAGAGATGTTAATTTACATTATTTATATTACACAAGTTGTGTCTTCATCTTAAATTGAGGTTGAGGGTTTAATTACAATAGGAATTAAAGCCGCAAGCGGCGATGACGGGCCCTCGCTCACCCATGCGACCGCGGGGCCTAAGGCATGAAAGGGCTGTGGCGTGAAGTTGAAAGGGAGAAAAAACCTGGAAGGAGGAAAAAAATGCATTGTTTCGTTCATCCACCAGGTGACGCTAAGCAGTTGTGGGTGGGTGTGTTCAGGGTCAGTCTCTCATCACTCATGTGAAGTTTGGAGTGAATCGGACAAAGCATGAGGGAGTTAATGAGCAGTTAATGATTCATCCACCAGGGGGCAGTAATGGGATGCATGCAGGTGTGTTCAGGGTCAGTCCCTCATCACACATGTGAAGTTTCGAGGAAATCGGACAATGTTAATGCAAAAAATGGCACTTCCTGTTTCCACTAGGGGGCAACATGAGCGACACCCCTATCAGATGGAAGAGGTCGCCACCCTGGACCTGTGTATCAAATTTCATGATGATACGAGTTCAATAAAGACATTGTAGCACCTATGTCACACAAACTTAATGCTAAAGCTAATGTGTAACAGTAAAATACAACAATAGGCTAGTGATCAGAAGGCTAAGGTACGACCAAAGGAGGGAGCAGACAGAGACTGAGTTTGCTGGTTAATGATACCATGTATTTTTTAGGCAAAATAGTGCAATGAAAAACCCACAACAATAAAAGTGCTATTATATACAGTGAACCGACAAATCTGCTAAAGGCAGACAATTAATGAATTACGGTAAGTTAACTTTCTTTCAATCATTTGCATATGCACATTCAGGTAATCAAGATTAATAAACAGATATCAAAGTCAGAGTCAGCAATCAGAAAAAAACCCAAATGCTTGGTTCATTACGAACACAAGAAGATGATCCCAGCTGCCCCCCCACAGTTCATGTAAACCCACGTCTGGGTTGGGGAATTGAGTCCAGGGGAAATGAGTGGGAAAGTGTGTAGGGGAGGATGTGTGTGCGTGTGGTGGGCAGGGGCTGAGCAAGTGGGGTGAGAGTCTTTTACTGGGCTACAAAGAGCCCCCTACCAGCCTGGCAGGAGGGATGCGACTCATTCGACAATCTGTCAGTCTGTGGCTCCTTTAGCTCGCCATTTATAAGACCCTGGTCAAGAGAACAGGACCAAAGTTCCTTATATCATTCACCATGGTTACATACATCAATCAATCAATACATTAATCCACATGATTCAACAAAGTACTCATTGCACTAATGTTAATATTCTCAAAATCATGATTTAGCAAATAGAAATATAAATAGAAAAATAAATAGCATCTGTATCAATCAACATCATAACCAGCAGTTACAACATTTAACAACATGATTCATTATTAAACAAACATGATACATCATCAATACTCAGTTTAAACCCATTACAGCAATATACTTTACATTCATTCTCAAAAGAACCCTTGGCTTCTCATTACAAAAGACCCAGGCCTGTTTGCTAAACAGCGCTAGCCACCTTCATTAAAGTGAATGGTGGCCGCGGCTAATGCTAGCAGCTAATGCTAATGCTAACGGCTACAAACAATTTGACTCACCGGTCGTCCGCTGCGTACTACTCATACGTTCGGCCGTCGCGGTCTCGGCACGGCAGTTGCGACACGGTAAGGGGCTCCTACAAGTCGACACATATTATTTAAGCGTTGCTCATGATTAAAAATAAACAGGCGAAACATAGTTTGAACCAACCTGTAGCTCGTCTCTCATGCAGCTTCCCCACTGCTCTCTCTCTGAGACTGAACTGCAGCGGCTCAATACTAAACCTCGGTTGGTCGCGCCGACCCACGTGACCCCGTGACGTCACCGCCCACTACAACGGTGATTGGCCCAGGTGAACCAGGTGACCATCCCGCAAGATTTGGACGAAATACCGCGAGAGTTGAGAAATAGATACCCTGTGAGTGAGGGATTTATCACCCCTGTTACAACATCAAAAGGACAAACGTAATTTCATGGCGAGGGACGATAGTCGCCGCGTCGCCACACGGACGCCATTACTACATGTTTTAGAAGTGGAATGAAGTTGATGGAGTCAACTATGTGCCATCAGTACATGTTAAAGGAAAACCTGGCCACTTCCTGTTACCACCGGGGGGCGCTATGAGTGACGTAGGAAATTAATATATGGGGACGTTCAAGGCAGAGCCATCATTATGTCCAGCAAGTTTGAAGTTGATTGGATAAAGTATGTGGGTGTGAGAGCTGTTCGAAGGTCAAATGGCGAGCAAATGAAAAGTCGCCAAAATTCTCAAGGCCCTAGAAGCCACGCCCTTTGACCTACAGACATTCTTTTAATAACTTCTGATCAGAGTTGCATCTAGATGGTCTGTAGCCAATTTGAAGTCAATCGGGTGAAATCTCTAGGAGGAGTTCGTTCAAAAAGGTCAAAAGTTCAAATCAAAATGGCCGACTTCCTGATTTTTTGTGCATCTTGCAATGTTCTGTAAGCCCATCAAATTTCATGCGTCTAGGTGAAACACAAAGGCGGGGCTGATGTTTTGAAATTTTCTAGGGGGCGCTATTTAGCCATTTGACCAGGCCCATTCCCAACGACTTTAAATGTGCATGCCATATTTGACGCGTTTTGGGGCATGTTGAAGCCTCCAAAAATGCGATTTTAGGGAGAATATAATAATGAAAGAAAGAAAGAAAGAAAGAATAATAATAAACAGAGCAATAACAATAGGGCTTTCGCTGGGCCCTAACAAGTAAGCATGTTGAGCATAGTGATAGCATTAAATTTGGGATTTAAGCTATGTGTGCATAGTGATAGCATTCAATTTGGGATTTAAGCTATCACATCTTTTGATCCTGCTGCAGAAGAATGACTCATGCTGGCAATGTCCTGGTTGAGGTGAAACCTCAGTATCATTCACCCACCTTGAATGCTCCTCCATGCAAGTGCTCCTTGAAGGAACGCCATTCCTGATTTACCAGGGTCTCCTCACCATGGAGGAACTTTCTTGCCAGGATCTGAAGATGGCTGATGTTTTCTTCATCACCAAGTGCAGCTCCCTGTGGTCCCAAAACACTGAAGGCTGCAATAACATCCAGATTTTGGAACCTGGTTTCTAAGTGCCCTATTAGGCCACTGATGTAAGGACTGGCAACCTGTAAGTCGCAGAATAGAAAAATAAAACCCCCAACTCTTCAAACAGCATAAGGCATTCTTCCAATGATTTGCTGTTTGTCTTTGCTGCTTGAAACTATGGAACCCTCAAAAGTGCACATTGGCTTCAATCTAAGACTCAACACACTAATCCTAATCTAGAAAAAAAGAAATTACCTGTCTCACAAATCTCTTCCACTGCTCCTCTTGTGGCAGCTCCTCAGTGCCCTGTCCCCTCCTGTGCCTCTCCTCCTCGTGCTGGATGTTGAACTGTCCAAGTCCAAGGGGGTCATCAATGTCCTGGTGTTGACGGGACAGGAATGACCCAGGCAGTGGGACCTCACCTGCATCCTTTATGCGCCTGAGGGCCTCGATCGTGATTGGAACCTAAAGTTAAAGAGATGTTACATTATATTGACACCAAAGGCAACCAGCAGTATCATAGATAAACAAACACAGAAAAGAGAGCAAAGAGAACATAAACTCTTAGGTTATAAACTGATCATAACATACCTGCTCCTTGAAATGGAGGAAGTTGACATTTGCCCGCTGGAACACTCTTGACAGCCGTGCAATGTGTGGCAGTATGTCGGCCTGAAGGTACACAGACGCCACAAACCTATAGGTTGCGCAAAAGGTGTACAGGCCCTTGGCAGCCGGGCATTTTTTCAACTCCGCCTCCTCTGCCAATGTGGCAAGCACAGCAGAGAGATTTCTCTGGAGCATCTAAATGGCCATGTGCTGAGATAGCCACCTCGTCTTTTACCTCCTAGAAATTATAAATTCATGTTATGTTAGTAAAAGCTTATGTGAATCTAAATGTATGATAGTAATATGGTATATATTATAATTATAAATGGCAGCACAAGCCACAGCAACAATCTTGGGGAAGCTATCACTCAACTGCTTAGCAACTCCATTTATGCGCCCTGTGGTTACATGTCACATAACACAAGCCAAATAGCATTAACAATTCGTTCTTAAAGACATACCTTCATGCGACAGTAAAATACCATACCTGTCATAACTGCTGCCCCATCTGTGCCAAGCCCACAGAGGTTTTCTGTTGGCACCTGTTTCTTGTGAAGGACAGCTTTCACAGCAGTGACAGTGGTGTCAGCTTTGCCATCACTGATCGCCACGATGTCGAGGAACTGGTTAAAAACGTGTCCCTCTTTATCTATCTATCTGAATGAAACAAATACAGCATTAAGTATAGCATTAAGGCATTTTATTACCTCAAAAAAGGAAATGTATGAAAAATGTATTCCTGATAAAGCAGGAATAATCACATCCTGGAATGTTTTTCAAGCCTTTATTTGCTTACATTACTGCAGTAGAACATCACACATGAAAATACAGTCTTCAAACAGGGTATAAAATAAATATTAATAATTCATGATGACAATTGACTCTTAAGGGAGACTACACTGTGAGCAGGGTCTGTCAAATATCTAGTCATACCTGATGTACAGATCAAGCTGACGAAGCAAGGAAACATCTGTGCTTTCATCAAGCTCAATTCCGATGGCTTGGGATGCTGTTATCTGCTCTCTGAGAGGCTCCTCAAGAACCTGAGAAAGGATCTCAAGCATCTCATCGATTATGCGATGAGAGCGGTAGTTGTTTCTGCGATCAACCTTGAAAACAGTTTCAAGTTTTACATCAATACAGTATAAGGGCTGAACTGATTTAATTCTGTAATATTTGCACAAGTACTTACCTTCAGCTTAAAGCAGAAGTAAGCAATATTTTTGTGTTAATATAAGTCTTAAATAGTTATATCTTCCGACAGCAATCACTTACATAGAGTGTTTGGACCGAAACACGGGTCTGTCAGTCCCTCTGCTCTGCTCTGAGCCGAGGAGAAAACTTTTCTTGTATCCTACAATTTTTATCCAATGAGGAGAGAGAACGGCATGAAGGGCTGTGTGTGTGCAGCCCGGTGCAGCCAAGGGATGCGCCTGAATGTGGTGACGTAGGGACGAGGACCAATAGATCCATGACGAGGGCGGGGGCTGCTAACTCCATCGGCTGACAAGACGTTATGGTGCGTTCAAGGCAACTCGTAACTCGTGTTTTTCCGACCTGTGAAGTCGTACCAGTTCGATCTGGTACGACTTCACGGGTCGGAAGTTACGAGTGGCCGTTATAGTGCACTTTCACAGGTAAAACAGGTCGGAAAAACACGAGTGGGTTGCCTGGAACGCTACAAAGTCGTAAGTCGTGACTTGAAGCTGTAATTTACGGTTTCAAAAGCCTGCCTGGAACGCAGCATTAGCCAAAACGACCGGATCGCTTACTTCTGCTTTAAGGAAATAGTCGCATCCCAGGAGCTGGGCCAAGCTTAGCAGCTTGCCGTAGTTGGTGTGGTGGGCTATTTCATTTCTGACCAACCAATACAGGCACTTGAATCCCCCAATAACAGCCTCATGCTCCATAATAATAACGGGCTCAAATGAGTTCATGACAGAGTATCCTGCAAAAAAAAAAAAATCTCCCTGAACACCAGGACCCATCTGAAACTTTTGGGATTGTGATTTGACATGACTGAGAAAAGTTTATAAATTACCTGATGCTAACGATTCATAGCTTTTATGCTTTGTTGGTGGTGCTCAGTGGTGATGTGACGCTCCAGGTAATCCTTCATGTAATGGACAGCCCCCACTTCCACAAAAGGTCTCATGTTAGGACCATTTTTTACGGGAGGTCTGTGCTGCCTGCAAGCACGACAGAACATCCATAAAAAGCAGAAAAACAATCCAATAAGTATCAACTGCATATTCATAATGGGACTTTTTATGTAAATTTGGACCCCTCTTCTGACCCAACTTTTAAAATTTATATTTTTACAGCCATAATCTACAATAGATTCATTCATATTTAAAGAAATGATCACAGAAAACCTTTTTTACTTAATTTATCATGTGCTAAACAGTGATGTTTGAAAGATATGGAAATGTTCACAGTATGGAATCCCCCTAATACCAAATGAAAACTTACCATGTGGAGTTTTATAGAGCCAGTGTTTAAACTGAGGCATTTGTAGCCATTCAGCGTTCCATGACTTCCCGTGTTTGTCTGGACCTTAATGGCATGAACAAAATAATTATTTCCTATATACACCAACAGCTCCTCAACTACGCTGTTGCTGACCAACTTCCCCTTTCTCTGCTGTCAAACTCACCTGCTGTCCCTCTTTCAGGGGAAGCTGCCTCCCCTGCTGTCCCTATGTCATTCATCTGCTCCTCACTTTCTGTCCCTCTAACAGAATGAGAGTCAGCTGAAACTCTCCCTCCTGCTGTCTTGAAATATTTTAAAATGCTCATGGTCTGAAAATCAAGAGTACAAAACATTAGGCTAAGCTTGAAATGTTGGGGTTACATCAAAAAGTAATAACCTAGACAAATGATAAGTTAGAGCCAACTTGCTCCTCTTGTGCTAAACCTCCTTAATTTTAATTGACAGGTGGAAAGGAAGACGATTTGGTATTGAGGAGACGAGTTTTGCATTTATTCACTGAAAAATAGCTTTAACTTTACACACTATCGTGAGGCAAGCACATCCATCACAGCAACAGCCAACTTCTAACAGGCAGCTAACAAGTTTTCTTCAGCGCATCATGACACTGGAGTCTGTAAACACACAAGCGGTAAAAATGCACTGGCCGTCTGAATAATACTTTTACTTTTAAGCCGTCACCTCACCTCTCTTTGCCGATCAACTATCAGGCTGTGGCAGAGTCACTGGCTCTACGCTGCTGTCACAGCGGATCCCTCTTTTCTTTTTCTTATCTTTTTTTTTTTTTTTAATCGCCGACGAGAGATATTAAATAGTCCGCTCAGGGCTCATTGTGAAAAAAGTATGGTTTTAACTGTAAAAAACAACATTTAAGTATTGGTCTTTTTTTTTTTTAAATATCTATTTATTTCGTAAGTGACCATGGTATATTCGAGGTGTCCGATTATCAGTAGGTAATTAATGGACGACGCGGAGGTGGAAACAACCTCTCCGCGATGTTCCCTAGATAACAAAGGGCTGTGATTGTTACTGGGGCCTACAACTTCTTACTAATGAAACACACTGGAATTCTGAGCATTTATTGTTTTCATATTCGCTTTTATAAGCGGATAGAGAGAGAGAGCACAAATGGCAGAGGGATGAGAGAGAGAGAAATAGCGCGAGTGCCAGAGAGAGAAATAGCGCGAGTGGCAGAGGGAGAAATAGCGGAAAAGTAGCTAGCGGGAAATCAGCACCACGGACAGCGGAAAGTTAGACTCGGTTTGGTATGTTACAGTAGAAGATGACTGGTGCAATGAGATCAGCAACATAGCCACTGCTCCGTTATCCAACTTGATAGCAGCCCAAAAGAGAAGTTACACTTACCTCACAAACTATCTTCAAATGCCGTCCCGTCCCGCTGTCATGGATGCAGTGTCGCTGGATCGCACCAAATGCAGCAGACAGTATGACCGTCTATCAGATATACTGACCGATCGATATATATATATATATATATTTTTTTTTTTTTAGGTGGGGGAGGCAAAGGAGACTGTGGCGGGCCCAAACGAGACTGTGGCGGGCTGTCCCCGACTTCCACGCGATACTGCGGAGGCATGTCATCCAAGAAGCTAAACTATCTCAGTGACTTCAGCTTGAGAAATGAATGAATCAACCTCTGAGTCCCCAGCCTCTGCTTCCTCTACGGAAAGCATGTCAGTGGGATCGAGAAGGTCCTCAAAGTATTCCTTCCACCGCCCGACAATGTCCCCATTCGAGGTCAACAACTCCCCACATTCACTGTAAACAGTGTTGGCTTCCCCCTCCTGAGGTGCCAGATGGTTTGCCAGAATTTCGTCAAGGCCGACCGGTAGTCCTCTGCCATGGCCTCCCCGAACTTTTCCCAGACCTGAGTTTTGCTTCTGTGACTGCCCAAGCTACCGCACGCTTGGCCTGCCAATACCCATAAGCTGCCTCAGGAGTCCCTTGAGCCAACCAGGCTCGATAGGACTCCTTCTTCAGCTTGACGACATCCCTTACTTCCGGTGTCCACCACTAGGTTTGGGGATTGCCACCACAGCAGGTACCCGAGACCTTACAGCCACAGCTTTAAACAGCCAACAACCAACAATGAAAGTGGAGAACATGGTCCACTCAGGCTCCCTCGGGATCTGGTCGAAGTTCTCCTGGAGGTGTGTAACCCACGTGAGCTTTGAAGTCCCAAAGTAGAACTGGAGTCCCCAGTTGAAGGCCGGGTACTCTGCACTACTGTTTGGCCCGTAGGCCAAAACAACAGTGAGAGACCTATCCCAACCTGAAAGCGCAGGGAAACGACCCTCTCATTCACTGGGGAGAACTGCAACTCATGACGATTGAGCTGGGGAGCTATAAACAAGCCCACACCAGGTCGCCACCTTTCAGTGCGGGCGACTCCAGAGTAGTTGAGAGTCCAGCCTCTCTAAAGAGTTGGGATCCAGTGCCCAGACTGTGCGTGAGCCCCACTATCTCTAGCTGGTACTGCTTGATCTCCTGCACTAGCTCAGGCTCTTTCGCCCCCAGTGAAGTGACATTCCATGTCCCCATAGCCCAGAGTCATTGTCCAGGGAGTGGGTCGTCAGGGCCCACGCCCACGACCGTCACCCAAATCACATGGCACCCAGGGACATTTAGCCCCCGACAACATAGCTCCTAGGATCACTCAGGTGCTCAAACCCCTCCACCATGGTAATGTGACAGTTGACAGGTCCTGTCACTATGCCTCTAATTGATCATGCGGCCTGGCTACTTGGCCAGGGGGATGTCCCTTTGGGTGACTGGCAAGCCTGCATGACTATTACCCGGGAGGTGTGGGTTTAATCCCCTCCCGGGCCCTCTTCACCTTGCCACAGTAAGGTGGCGGTTCAAGAAGGGGATGCAGAACTATCAACACGTTCTCACTCCCAGTGCGTCAACCCCCTGACGAACGGTCACTGTCCCTCCTCGTCACATGCCTGACTCATTAGGTACCCGTTTTTCGTCATGAGGTGACGAGCGGGGATTTCAATTCATTCCAATGCAACCCCCTTCGCGGCGATATGTGACGCTCAGAGTAAAGTGATCCAGCCGACCGGACGCGGCGCTGAACGACGCACTGAGCTGAAACACTTTTTTTCCCCTTTGAAGCTTTATTGAACCTGGTGTGTCTGACATAGCTTTCATCCAAGCCGTCATTTTGATTATTATTTATTTACTGATCTTGGCGTTGGTGCAGAATAATAAACAAACAAACAAACAAACAAATAAATAAATTACATCCTTGTCGGAAGACCAGACGGGGTGGGGGTGTGTAATAAATAAATAAAGAAATAAATATTTTTGTCCCGTGCGTAATTGTCAAGATCCGCATTTCGATTAAACTCGCCTTTCTTCTTTTGTACGAGTTGTTGGACGACTGCATTTTCATTTTATTTACTTATTCCCTGTCCTAAGTCATGTTTATGGATACACAGTTGAACATATTGTCCATTTTACCCTCGGGCATTTTCCCCTCCACTTTGCTGAAATATCTGTTGATTCATGGTCATAAACACGTTTTGTTCATTAAAAATATGTGGTGTTTATTAAAATATGTTGTTCATTCAAATCGGTTGTTGTTCATTTGCAGAACAATAGAATATTAATACGGTGATTTATATTACAGATATTGATCGCGCAGTGTGACCACATTCACTACGCACGGAGGCGTGTGAGGGACATTTGAAACAGCTGTATCAATCGTCCCTGCAGCGACTACTGACACTTCAACCTGTTTTGGCTCTAAACTTCAAAAACTATGACATTGCATTAAGTTTAGGACCTGTTTATGTACGTAATTCATCTGTTGTTAGGTCATTATTAATTATTGCATGAAACACACAATTACAACTTTTGATCACAAAAAAACTACCGCACCTAACATTTTTACTTTCCGTAGTAAAAAAAAACAGGTTCGCGCTAATAACTTTTGAATGGCGTGACGTAATTTCACAAGCTTTCCAGGATTGGTCGGTGTTGAGTGCTGAACTAGAGGATGTGACGTCATTGCAACGGCGCCACCATAGACTGCGACACTGCCATCTACGGCGTCTGGACGGAACTACAACACCTTAACAGTGTGTTTGTGATCATGAGGAGTGGAAATTTAAGCCATGTTGATTTAATTCAACAGCATGTGAATAAACAGTGAGGAGAATCAGAACAGTTAGGACAGCTCTTTTTTCAACAACAAAGTCCAATAATTCAAGTAACTCAAGTCATATAGGCCTTTTTTTTTTTTTAATTGCAGAAAAAAACATTTCTCCCCCCTTCTCCCTCCTCCCGCCCAGGAACCTTAGTTTATAATATAGTGTAGAATGAACCCGTCCACTGTAGTAATGTTTATGCACAACTGCACCACTTTAGCCAGCTCCTTTATTTCTGGTTTTACATTGGACAAACTGATTAAGGCTCCATTTTCAGGAGACACAGCTATTCTTTAATAAAAAAAACTTCCACATTCGTTGGGTTACGTTCAGAGGTTTATCAGGGCAGGGCCTAGGGTCATCCAAGTGTTAGCAATTACAGACCCATCTGACCTTCATAGGGGTCACAGGTCAACTTTTCATGTGAAATTTGCGATTTTTGCTATCAATTCAGGCATTTAAAACACCAATACTTGGAGCTGGGGAAGCTGAAATCTTTAGATTCTAGTCCAGACCTTGGAGGGCAGATTGAAGATCAGAGCTGTGCTCCACTAGAAGTGTCCAAAATGGCCATGGTAAGTGTCAAAGGGTCACAGGGGTCTAAACATCAAAGTTAATCCTAACAAAACACACACGCTTTAAGTATTCATCATGAAATT
This sequence comes from Trachurus japonicus, assembly GCF_045865225.1. NCBI lineage: Eukaryota > Metazoa > Chordata > Actinopteri > Carangiformes > Carangidae > Trachurus > Trachurus japonicus. The sequence goes on along the minus strand of NC_140927.1, from coordinate 35,895,862 downwards.
TAGATGATCGTTGTATATCAGAGAGTCCTCTATTCATTATATTGTATTCCCATTGCTCTGGGGGCCACGGGGGGGCCCCCTGGGGGCCACTTCGCCTTTCCCATGCTCTCACAGATTTGGGTGTCGGGGTCAGTGGATAAGGGCCTCACAATGAGTCCACAGGCCAAGTTTCAAGTGATTCGGTTGGTTTCTATGGAAACAGCGGCCTCTGGAGACAGAGGAATGCGGCTGTTTGAAGACCCCGCCTCTCGAAAAGTAATGGCTCAATCAGGACGAACGCACATCAACGCGTTCGTCTTGGGCCCCCGGAACCACTGATATCAAATTTCAGAACTGTAAGACTTTTAGAATATATTTCATCCATTTCAGCTTTTCAGATTCAGAGCCTCTCAGACTTAATGCCCTGAGAGGGGGGGGGGGGGGGGGGGGGGGGGGGGGGGGGGGGGGGGGGGGGGGGGGGGGGGTGGACCTTCTGAGTCAGAAAAGCTGAATGGATTGGAAATATATTTCTAAAGTCGGTACAGTTCTGAATTTGGATATCAGTGGTTCCGGGCGCCCAAGACGAACGCGTTGTTGTGCGTTCGGTCCTGATTGAGCCATTACTTTTCGAGAGGCGGGGCTTCAAACAGCCGCATTCCTCTGTCTCCAGGATTGGGCCGCTGGTTTCCATAGAAACCAACCGATCACTTGAAATTGGCCTGTGGACTCATTGTTGAGGCCCTTATCCACTGCACACCGACACCCAAATCTGTGAGAGCATGGGAAAGCGAAGTGGCCCCCAGGGGCCCCCCGTGGCCCCAGTAGCAATGGGAATACAATATATTGATAGAGGACTCTCTGATATACAACTCATCTAAAATTTCAATGATGATTACTTAAAGCGTGTGTAGTTGTTTTGTTAGGATTAACTTTGATGTTTGACCCTGTGACCTTTGACACTTACCATGGCCATTTTGGACACTTCTGAGTGGGAGCACAGCTCTGATCTTCAATCTGCTCCAAAGGTCCTGGACTAGAATCTAAAGATTTCAGCTTCCCAGCTCCAAGTATTAGTGTTTTTATGCCTGAATTGATAGCAAAAATCGTCAAATTTCACACTAAACCTTGACCTTTGACCCTTCTGAATGTGGGATTGGTCTGAAATTGCAGATAATGGGTGGCCCTAGGCCCCTGACAAAACCCTGAAACTTTCAGACTTCCAGCTCAAAGCATGTGGGAAGTTATTAAAGACTATCTGTTGAATTTAGTCTTGTACACAATGGGGGATTAGAAATGAAACACTGCTTTTTGGCCATTTCGGACACTTCCGAGTGGAGCAGAGCTCTGATATTTGGCACCGTCAATACTGCTCCAAGGTCTGGACTAGAATCTAAAGATTTCAGCTTCCAGCTCCAAGTACTGGTGTTTTATGCCTGAATTGATAGCAAAAATCGTCAAATTTCACATGAAAAGTTGACCTGTGACCCCTGTGAAGGTCAGATGGAGTCTGTAATTGATAACACTGGATGACCCTAGGCCCCTGCCCTGATAAACCTCTGAACGTAACCCAACGAATGTGGAAGTTATTAAAGAATAGCTGTGTCTCCTGAAAATGGAGCCTTAATCAGTTTGTCCAATGTAAAACCAGAAATAAATACGGAGCTGGCTAAAATGGTGCAGTTGTGCATAAACATTACGTACAGTGGGGACGGGTTCATTCTACACTATATTATAAACTAAGGTTCCTGGGCTGTGGAGGAGGGAGAAGGGGGGAGAAATGTTGTTTTTCTGCAATTAAAAAAAAAAAAAGGCCTATATGACTTGAGTTACTTTGAATTATTTGGACTTTGTTGAAAAAGAGCTGTCTAACTGTTCTGATTCCTCTTCTGTTTATTCACATGCTGTTGAATTAACCCCCCACCCCCCCCCCTCCTCCAACATGGCTTAAATTTCCACCCTCTCATGATCACAAACACACTGTTAAGGGAGTTGTAGTTCCGTCCAGACGCACGTAGATGGGGCAGTGTCGCAGTCTATGGTGGCGCCGTTGGCAATGACGTCACATCCTCTAGTTCAGCACTCAACACCGACCAATCCTGGGAAAGCTTGTGAAATTACGTCACGCCATTCAAAAGTTATTAGCGCGAACCTGTTTTTTTTACTACGGAAAGTAAAAATGTTAGGTGCGGTAGTTTTTTTTTGTGATCAAAAGTTGTATTGTGTGTTTCATGCAATAATAATATGACCTAACAACAGATGAATTCGTACATAAACAGGTCCATAAACTATGCAATGTCATAGTTTTGAAGTTTAGAGCCAAAAACAGGTTGAAGTGTCAGTAGTCGCTGCAGGGACGATTGATACAGCTGTTTCAAATGTCCCTCACGCCTCCTGTGCGTAGTGATTGTGGTCACACTGCCGCGATCAATATCTGTATATAAATCACCGTATTTAATATTCTATTGGTTCTGCAATGATCAACAAAAACCGATTTGATGTCATGAACACATATTTTTAATAAACACCACATATTTTTAATGAACAAAACGTGTTTATGACATGAATCAACAGATATTCAGCAAACGTGAGGGGAAAATGCCGAGGGTAAATCTATGACAATATGTTCAACTGTGTATCCATAAACATGACTTAGGACAGGGAAATAAGTAAATAAAAAGAAAATGCAGTCGTCCAACAACTCGTACAAAGAAGAAGAAAGGCGAGTTAGTTTAATCGAAATGCGCGGATCTTGACAATTTACGCACGGGACAAAAATATTTATTTCTTTATTTATTTATTACACACCCCCCACCCCGTCTGGTCTTCGACAAGGATGTAATTTATTTATTTGTTTGTTTGTTTGTTTATTTATTATTCTGCAACCCAACGCCAAGATCAGTAAATAAATAATAACCAAAATGACGGCTTGGATGAAAGCTATGTCAGACACACCAGGTTCAATAAAGCTTCAAAGGGGAAAAAAAGTGTTTCAGCTCAGTGCGTCGTTCAGCGCCGCGTCCGGTCGGCTGGATCACTTTACTCTGAGCGTCACATATCGCCGCGAAGGGGGTTGCATTGGAATGAATTGAAATCCCCGCTCGTCACCTCATGACGAAAAACGGGTACCTAATGAGTCAGGCATGTGACGAGGAGGGACAGTGACCGTTCGTCAGGGGGTTGACGCACTGGGAGTGAGAACGTGTTGGAACTATCGATTTACCATTTGTATCTGAGAAATGCTTAATTGTATTGGAAGGATTTCACTGATTTGAGAACTGATCTGCTTTTCTCTCTGAATCAGAGTAAGTCTTTACATTGTATTAATGACAAGGTGTGGTGCTGTGTTCACTAACACTAACTATGTTTAACTGTTAGCTTTAATGTCATAGCTACATAAATCACAGATTGTGTCAAATTCATCTGCCTGGTGAGAAACTTATAGACCATTTCTATGTTTATAAACATTGATGACGTATGTTGTGGGCGGGGCTTCACTGGTGGCAGAACGTGACAGCTGATCTGGTGTCAACAGTGGAAAGCCGGCATCAAGAGCGATCAAATCAGAGGAAGATGGATCATACAGAGGCCTTCTCTGATTATTTTAATGTTTTGTCAACAGAAAACAGGTTGTCATACCTGAGTAGGCTAAGTTAACGATTAGCAACGGAGTGTGTTGTGTGTTACGGACCGACGTAGGCTACTGCCTAGGGACACAAAACGCTGCGTGGGCGATCATCAACAAGTCCATCAACTACGGTATGGACAGCAACTGTAGCCTACTTGTATGGCTGTATATTACAGTTTATTTAACGGATCCATGTCTGTTATTTCTGTATTAGTCCCCCCCAGACCGTTGTTAGGCTATATATCACAGACCGTTGCTTAGGGGGACCACCGCTCATGACCCGATGTGTGTAAAAATGAATGAATGAATGTCAAAATAAATGAATAAGAGGGTGAAGTGTACACGTGTTAACGTTTACCCTGAATGAAACAGTAAAAATGTTTAATAAAAATCCCTAAACGATGCACGCAATATCTACATTATAGTTTTTACACTGACTGATAAGAGTATTTTTTCCGTCGTGAAAAAGTTGTAAAAGGACGGGTCGTTCTATGGAGGATATCTTATATTCGGGGTCGGGGGTGGAGATATTGTAGCCTACATGTGCAAATCAGCGGGTGACACCAAACAACGTCTGCCCAAGCAAGTCAGAGCTTTCATTTCTCTCACACTCACACACCAGTGACCTAGAGATGCAGCCGCATCTGAGGGGACGCGCGTGTGTTGCCGCTTTTTTTTTTCTCACTACACAGTTACAGCTCGGCTCTACTCGACTCGGTTTAGGTCCTAGTTTAAATCACAGCTGAGTTCTTTATAGTTCCTCCTCAGCAGTCGTTGTATCACCCCAATTTCCACCGGGTCCGTCAGCGCGGCGGTCACCACTGATCACTCCTCTAATCAGCATTTCATCGGTCTCGCCGCGGCACGACTCTCTTTTTTCTCTCCTTTCGTCAGCTCCAAACTCACTGTTCTGCACCGCGATTACGAAAATTAAATAAAATTCACCCTCTAATGTGGGCTCATCATCACAGCTTAGGGTCGTGCTGCAGCCAAGCAGCTGCGCTGCTTTTTAAAGTTGAGCTGTATGTCAGGACGTGTATTTGTTGCTTACTTCCGGTATTTTTCTGCCACCAGTACGTCACTGTGACGTCGACGCCGAAGTGGTCTATACACAGTGAGGGCGCACTCACACTAGGGCCAGTTATTCCGTACCGCGCTGAAGCAGGAATGCCCCCCCTCCCCTGTCCCCTGCTGGCCCGCACTCACACTACCTCGAATCCAAGCGCTCTGACTGCAGAAAGAATGGCGCCTTTTAATTGTTTGACCGGTTGTCATGGTTATCTTGAAGTTTAATCAAAGCGACGTTAACTAGCCATGTTTACGGTGCGACGTAATCGTTAAGTGACTGTTGTTTACACGCGGTTGCAGACACGTGGTGGAGAACGAGCCCGCAGCGCATTACTGTACGCATTCCTGGCCAAGCGTACCGTGCCCAAGCACACCTCTTCCAACCGTGCCGAGCCAGGAAAGTGTACCGTACTCAAGCACGGAACACTTGCACTCACACTAGCAATAGAATCCGGACTTTAGGGGGCAAACGTGCTTGGGCACGGTACGATTACCTAGTGTGAGTGCGCCCTGACAAGTTGTGTTTTGAATAATCATGTATATAATAATCATCAATTATTTAATAATCAATCAAGCATCAGTCCTGTCCTACACGTGTTAATCGCCAAAATTGACTAAATAATATGAATTTGGAATAATGGTGGTAAACGACTGTGAAACGACTATGAAAACATCAGAAACATCATCCATCATCCTGTTTGTTTGTGTTAAGGTCCAGGCTGAAGTTCTAGCTTCAAACTGAGCTCATCACTTCATGTCTGTTTAATTGATGACATCATTACTTGAGTTGTTCAGCTCATGAAGGAGTTGGTGACCTGAGGTCTTCGTTAGGACAGAGTGATGAAGACAAAGTTGGCCTGAGGTTAATGAGCTCCACTGAGGATGAAGAGCAGCTGATAAAAGCTGCAGAGGAGACGGAGACGGACACACGGAGCAGTGTCCTCACATGGAGAACCTGTTCACCTGTTTATCTGTTCACCTGTTTATCTATTCACCTGTTTTTCTCTTCACCTGTTTACATAGGCGGCGCTAGGGCAGAAGGAATGGGGAAGCTACGGGACAAAAAAAAAAAAAGAAAAAGAAAAAAAAGTCTTTACCCAGGCAGATATACTGTATATAGTTTTGATGTTCATCAAACTGAGATGCAGCAGAATGATTCCTTTCATTCTCTACTTGTTTTTTCTTTGTTGTTTTTTTTTTGCTGTTGTAGTGGCCCATAATTAACCTAATCAATGTTCTTACCCTTAGCAGCACGCCACGGGGCGTTTGTGTCATATTTTTCAACTATTTCTTCAGGTTTAAATCCTCTTAGTTGTCGCTCTCGATGTACAGAAGCAACAGAGTTGACAGTATCTGCTGTGCCATTGTCCTCATCCAGTTGCGCAACTGCTGTGAGAATGTGCGCTCACACAGGTGTCCAGAGGTAGGCCGGTGACTGAAGGAGGGAGGCAGCAGGTGTCCGGGCGGTCGGGGCTGCTGTCTGGACGTAACTTAGGCCAGTGACTGGGAGGAGGGTGTGTGCAGGTGTTCGGGGGGGGGGCGCGGCTGTCCGGAGGTAGGCCGGTGACTCGCGGGCAGTGGCCGGTTATCCGGGGGGGGGCAGCCGGTGTCATCATGGAGGCCCAGTGGCAGGAGAGAAGGCGGCAGCGGTCGTGGAAAGGCATCGTGGTCGGCTTCATTGCTGTGCTTCATGGGGACTCTCGGACTCGTCAATTTTGATATTCAAAAACCTTCTAATGTCCGTTTTACCGGGCTTTTTTCTTTTAATTTCGCTGGACTGTCAGTGACTAGCATAGCGAGGCAAAGGGGTAAGCTTCTACGCTGCGCGTTGTAGCTACGCCGTGTGTACGTAATGACGCAGGTAACCAGTCAAATACCACTGAAATAAAAAATAAATAAACCATCGACATAGATAATACTTTAAAAATGTGTGTTTTAATGTATTTCCCACCTCTTTCTAAAATATAATTTAAAAACAACAACGAAAAAAAAACATTATTTTATTTTTTCATTTTATTATTTGTGATGATTTTATTTTATTTTCTGTGACAATCTAGGGGAAGCTAAGCTTCCCTTAGCCTATTGATAGCGCCGCCTATGCCTGTTTATCTGTTCACCTGTTTATCTATTCACCTGTTTTTCTCTTCACCTGTATATCTGTTCACCTGTTTATCTTTTCACCTGTTTTTCTCTTCACTTGTATATCTGTTCACTTGTTCACCAGTTTAACTGTTTTTTCTCTTCACCTACTCACCTGTTCAGCTGCTTAACTGTTCACCTGTATATCTGTTCACATGTTCACGTGTTCATCTGATCTGTTTATCGGTTCACCTGTTCACCTGTTTATCCATTTACCTGTTCACCTGTTATTCTGTTCATCTATTCACCTGTTCACCTATTTACCTGCTCTCTGTTCACTGATGATGGTGACGATGATGGTGTTTACCTGTTGGTTCTGACTGTCTCACACATTCGTGTTCTGCTGTGGTTCTGTCCAGATGTGTTGTTCACCTGAGCTCAACGTGACCTCTGTGACGTCAGGCTCACTGACTCTGGTCGGTCTCGTGCAGCTGTATGACCACAGGTGGCTCTTCTTTGCGGTCCTCCTGCTGGTCTACCTGTTCCTGCTGGGCAGTGACACGGTGGTCGTCTACGTCATCTGCTCCCAGAGGAACCTGCACCGGCCCATGTTCGTCTTTATCGCCGCGCTGCTGCTCAACTCAGTGGCGGTCAGTGCAGTGATTTACCCGAAGCTGCTGTTGGACCTGGCGTCGGGCCGCCGCTCTTCGGAGCTGACCCCGGCCGCCTGCGTGTGTCAGGCCTTCGTGTTTTATTCTCTGGGCGGGTCCGGCTTCCTGCTGCTGGCCTCCATGGCCCTGGACCGGTACCTGTGTATCTGCTGCCCGCTGCGCTACGCCGTGCTGCTGCCGCCTGCCGCTGTGACGGTGCTGGCTGCTGCCCGCGGTGGTGGTTGGTGGTGCAGCGCTGCTGATGTGGCGCATCCCGCTGTGCCGCTTCCAGATGAACAGACTCTACTGCAACATCTACAGCTTCGTCAGCCTGAGCTGCGGCGGCAAAGCGGTGCTGCTGCTCAACGTCTACGGCATCATCAGTGCCGCTGTCATGGTGGTCATTCCCATTGCATTTGTGTTCTTCTCCTACGGCCGCGTGCTCGTAGTGTGTCTGCGCAGCTCCCGCGCCTTCAGCAGCAAAGCGCTCAACACCTGTCTGCCGCACCTGCTCGTCTTCATCAACTTCTCCGTCAGCCTGGCGCTGGACATGGCGCTGCAGCGACTGGAGGCCGGAGCCGGGGTCACTGGAGTCACCAACATTGTCTCCATCGTGCTGGTGATGGTTCCGACCCTGTTCAACCCGGTGGTGTACGGGCTGAAGATGAAGGAGATCTTCGTGCACGTGAAGAGGCTGCTGAGCTGCGGCAGAGCACAGTGATTATCGATCATCAATCAGTGTGACTGATAAACATCTGTCCAGCTGTGTCACTACAAACACACACAAGAAAATGTTGCTCACTGTCACTGAATCATGCTTCACTTCACTGAGTCATATGTTTTAAATACATGTCTCATGTCAGTATTTGTCGGTTGTGTTGGAGAAGAAATTATGTCATTGTATTATGAAGTAAGAATTAAAGGTGAAAATGACGTGATCTTTTTCATAAACAATGTTAACACGGTAGTAAGAGTGAACACAGATCAATCAGATGTTATTACAGTAACAGACTTTATTTCTTCTCTCCTGCTGGTTCACAAACATCGAAGTTTGCCGGTTTATACTAGTGAAAACTGTAAATTAATCATTTAGCCTAAGCTGAAATGAACCGAGGGTTTCTCTATGTTTTAACTTTATTAATGTTTATTATCGTGATGAGCAGTTGTGAGGTGTAAACTGTAAACTGTGTTGTGTCTCCCCCTGTAGTGAGCCATCCTCTTGTCCTCTCTCTGGAGGATCTTTGTTCGGAGAACTAAACAGTGTTTTTATCCTTGAGTGACAGGTTGTTAAACCAACAGATAAAAGAATAAGTCAGAAGGCTTTTAGTGAATGACTGATAAAAACGACACAGAATCACTGAACTGAAAAAGAATTTAACATCGAAAGGAGATTAATCCTCTGCTGTCCACGTTTGACTAATGCCTCAGTGTTTACATCCCATTTAATTTCATATGAACACTGAAGTAAAACCTGTTTGTATTTGTCTGAACTGTGACCACAGTGACCCCTGGTGGCCTGATCATGACGTCAGAGTTGGATCACATCTGAAGTTGAATTAAATATGAATTTAGGGAAAGCATTACAAATATTATCTTTTTCTTTAATTAATCTTGTCAGACATTTAATTTTAAAAGTATAATTTAACGTTTCAAAGCTTAGGACCTCCAGACCCCCATTTTGTCTCGTGTTACATAATACCTCTTTTCTTAGATAATGACATTTGTTTCTCCAGATGAAGTTGAATAAAAAGTTTTTGTAAATTGTAGTAGACATTCCTAATGTTAGGGACACAAAAACAGCTCATAACCGCTTTGGCTACCTCATGGTTATTGGGCAAAAAGATCATTGTATCGTCTGCCAGTTGGGACAATTTAAACTCTCTGTCTACCACGTAATAAAAAAACTTTTTACAGCTAGTTTTAAACATAAATTGATGACTTTTCGTGTCAAATGCTTTGTAAAAATTTACAAATAAAATAAAACAATTGGCTAGAATATATTCGTTATAATCAATCATGTTAAAATCCATCCAAACTTATTGCATATATTTCTACCAGGCATAAAACCTGATTGTTCCTCATCAATGATATCATCTAAGCCTAGTTTCATAGTTTCATTATCAATTTTTCACGGGGGAGTTTTAGATTGGGATGCGCAAGCCACAGGTGTTGCTGATTTTGAGGCACACATTTCTTTGACCATGACATGCAGTGCTGTGCTTGGAACTGTCTATACTAAGAACAATATAAATCAGTTTTTTGATTAACAGTGGACTTTCGTTTGGACAGTGGTTTAATTGCACCCGTGCATGTGTCAAGTTAAACTACATCAGCAACGGTTACTTTCCTTTATTTTATTTTTGAGTTCGAGAAAAGGAAGGTCAACACAAGCTTGTCTCCAATATTTTTCAAAAACAGTATGCGCCAGTAATGGAGGACGACACACATGAATCACACAACGCAGAAGGTATAGTGCGGCAGCAGCCGTTTAGTGTATACAGGAACAGGGATAACAATAGGGCCAAACGGAAGAGACGTACGGTTACTATGAGAACTACAAGCACTACTGGCGTCACCACTTTTTCTTACAAAACAAAGAGGTCCCCTCCAACGTCTAACAGCACAGCAAAAATACCATGGAACATCAGGTACCACAACTACCACGGCTACGCAACAGACCTGCAAGATCACAACGTTGTGGGGCAGAAAGAACCCGCCTCCAGACAGTTAGCAAGTCCTCGAGAGTGTTCGTGCCGCAATACAGGTTATCTGCCACCTTGGCCACATGGCCCTGTTCAAGGAGGTCTCCAAAGACTCTGCATTTCAACTCCTCCAGCACTGTCTCGGACCCCGGCATGCCCATAGCACTCCACACATATACATGGACCCTTGAAGGGCATGACGACCCTACAGTACTTCTGGTAAAAGGCTTTGGTTAGGTCTGTGGCGATGATGTACTTCCATTGGGCTATGAGGCGCACGGTGGAGTCAACAAGGCAAAAACCAACGCCAGGCTTCTTGATGAGGAATTAAGGATTGACATATTCCACTTTGATGTCGATATCCTCGCGCTTCCTGAAGACGCCCATGCCCTCCAACACGTCGAACTGAGCCTGGAGCTCTTGCAGCTGACCCCTGGAGTACTGTGGGACCCTCTCCTTGCGTTGTGGGGGCAGGACAGGTCACCCTGGCCTGGAATGGGCCCACGGCAGCATTGTATCCTTTAAAGTGGCAAGGCAAGGCAATTTTATTTGTATAGCCTGGAATACATGTGCGTGTCGCACGGCATGCCTGTCCATTGGTGTGTGGAGGATACCATAGCTGTAGGTATCCTCACCCAAGCATATTTGGTGTTTAGCTGGTCTGATGGAGACGCCATTCTTTTCCATGAAGGGAATTCCTGCCAGGATGTCAGAGTCGAAATTTTCAACGACAAGAACCTCGAAGTAGAGGCTGTGAAAGTATCTATGGGAGTGAGTCCGTGTCCATGATGGGATGACCCATCTGCTTGGAATGCAGACTGCGTACTTCCTGTGATGGTAACGTCCAGCCTAGTTGAACATGAGACCTTCATCATTTTGCCTGTAGACCCACTGTCAACGGTGAGACGCATAGGACAGTGACCATGGAATGCATCCAAGTAGGGGTAGTGTTTGATTAGTATATGTTTCACGCCACTAGATGGTGCTGTCTCCTCACTAATGCACTCAACCACCTCATCATCAGTCTCTACTGTCGCGACCCACGCCACCTTGGTCAGTAAAGTTTTACCGAACAGGCTCTAACCAGTCTAGGCTTCAGGGATGACACAGGTGCACATATTTCTACTGCTGAAAGCCTGGAGTCTGGTGGGATTCGCTGCCATATAGTACAGTGTTTGACTCACCGGCTGCTTCTCACCCATCACCTATAGCTTGGTCGGCGAGTCCCCCCCCCAGGCAGACCGGCGTCCTGCTTCAGTGGCACCGGGCCGGCCACCAGCTCCAGCCTCCTGCGTGTATCAACCGCCGTCCATCATCACGCGGTCGTGGCTTTGTCAGTTCATTTGTGTTTAGACAAGACAATAACTAAAACGATAAATCAATCTTGCGGTGGAGGGTTGATGCTTCGTCACCTTCTCTTCACTTCTCTGCGGGGTGCCTCGTCAGAGCACGCCGCTCTCTCTTTGGCTTTTTCCCAGCCTCCCTTGCTCCTTCCGCTCACGTCAGACTTAAGCGGACAGGTAACCAGGCAACCAATCAAAACATTACACAATATGGCAGCCCCCCTTCTCACCTACGAAAGTGACCGTATCATTTGGCACGTTTTAGCCATGAACATTCTGTCTTGGGGGGGCAGGAACGTGCACCTGCTTAGGAAGTCATGTTCCCTTTGCATCTGCACAGGGGACATGACTTCCTTCACAATCCTGTGACAATGCTGTGACGAAAGATTGAAGAAACAGTTGAAACAGTTTCAATCTTAGTTAGACACCATACGTTGGGAAGCGCTGCTACTACGCCAGTAATGGAGGACAACATACATGAATCACACAACGCAAAATGTATAGTGCGGCAGCAGCCGTTTAGGGTAAAAAGGAACAGGGATGACAATGGGACCAAACATAAGAGAGGTACGGTTATTATGACACCTACAAACACTACGGCCACCTGGATGGGGCAAGCCACCTTTTTTCAGTTGAGAACCATGGCCATGGACTTGGAGGTGCTGATTCTCATCCCAGCTGCTTCACACTCAGCTTAAAACATTCAGCATGTACTGGGGCGGTACCTGCTGAAGGTCCTGGCTCGAAAGGGCCAACAAGACAACATCTTCTGTGAAAAGCAGAGATGAGATCCAGTGGCTCCCGAACTAGACACCCCACCTAGAAATTCTGTCCATAAAAATAATGAACAGAACTGGTGACAAAAGGTAGCTTTGCTGCAGTCCAACATGCACTGGGTACAGGTCTGACATACTATTGGCAATGTGAAGCAAGCTCCTGCTCCGGTTGTACAGACCTGAGCAGAGGGCCGACGATCCCATACTCCCGAAGCTCAACAGAATGCCACAAGGGACACAGACAAAAGCCTTCTCCAAGTCCACAAAACGCATGTGGACTGTTTGGGCAAACTCCCACGAACCCTCAAGCACCCTGTGGAGGTTATAGAGCTGGTCCAGTGTTCCATGGCCAGGACAAAAACCACATTGTTCCTCCTGAATCCGAGGTTCAACTATCAGCCGAATTCTCCTCTAGTTAGTGTGTTCACTAACACTAACTATGTTTAACTGTTAGCTTTAATGTCATAGCTACATAAATCACAGATTGTGTCAAGTTCATCTGCCTGGTGAGAAACATACACAGTGAGGGCGCACTCACACTAGGGCCAGTTGTTCTGTACCGCGCTAAAGCAGGAATGCCCCCCATCCCCTGTCCCCCGCTGGCCCGCACTCACACTACCTCGAATCCAAGCACTCTGACTGCAGAAAGAATGGCGCCTTTTAATTGTTTGACCGGTTGTCATGGTTATCTTGAAGTTTAATCAAAGCGACGTTAACTAGCGATGTTTACGGTGCGACGTAATCGTTAAGTGACTGTTGTTTACACGCGGTTGCAGACACGTGGTGGAGAACGAGCCCGCAGCGCATTACTGTACGCATTCCTGGCCAAGCGTACCGTGCCCAAGCACACCTCTTCCAACCGTGCCGAGCCAGGGAAGTGGACCGTACTCAAGCACAGAACACTTGCACTCACACTAGCAATAGAATCCGGACTTTAGGGGGCAAACGTGCTTGGGCACGGTACGAGTGCGCCCTGACAAGTTGTGTTTTGAATAATCATGTATATAATAATCATCAATCATTTAATAATCAATCAAGCATCAGTCCTGCCCTACACGTGTTAATCGCCAAAACTGACTAAATAATATGAATTTGGAATAATGGTGGTAAACGACTGTGAAACGACTATGAAAACATCAGAAACATCATCCATCATCCTGTTTGTTTGTGTTAAGGGCCAGACTTCATGTCTGTTTAACTGATGACATCATTACTTGAGTTGTTCAGCCCATGAAGGAGTTGGTGACCTGAGGTCTTCGTTAGGACAGAGTGATGAAGACAAAGTTGGCCTGAGGTTAATGAGCTCCACTGAGGATGAAGAGCAGCTGATAAAAGCTGCAGAGGAGACGGAGACGGACACACGGAGCAGTGTCCTCACATGGAGAACCTGTTCACTTGTTTATCTGTTCACCTGTTTATCTGTTCACCTGTTTATCTATTCACCTGTTTTTCTCTTCACCTGTTTATCTGTTCACCTGTTTATCTTTTCACCTGTTTTTCTCTTCACCTGTATATCTGTTCACCTGTTTATCTTTTCACCTGTTTTTCTCTTCACCTGTTTATCTGTTCACCTGTTTATCTTTTCACCTGTTTTTCTCTTCACCTGTATATCTGTTCACCTGTTTATCTTTTCACCTGTTTTTCTCTTCACCTGTATATCTGTTCACCTGTTCACCAGTATATCTGTTTTTTCTCTTCACCTACTCACCTGTTCAGCTGTTTAACTGTTCACCTGTTTTTCTGTTGACCTGTATATCTGTTCACGTGTTTATCGGTTCACCTGTTTTTCTGTTCACGTGTTATTCTGTTCCTGTTTACGTGTTAATCTGTTCACCTGTGTATTTGTTCACCTGTTTTTCGGTTCACCTCTTCATCTGTTCACATGTTTATCTGTTCAACTGTTTATCTGTTCACAAGTTTATCTGTTCACGTGTTTATCGGTTCACCTGTTCATCTGTTCACCTTTTTATCTGTTTACCTGTTGATCTGTTTATCGGTTGATCTGTTTATCGGTTCGCCTGTTCACCTGTTTATCCATTCACCTGTTCACCTGTTTTTCTGTTCATCTGTTCACCTATTTACCTATTTACCTGCTCTCTGTTCACTGATGATGGTGATGATGATGGTGTTTACCTGTTGGTTCTGACTGTCTCACACATTCGTGTTCTGCTGTGGTTCTGTCCAGATGTGTTGTTCACCTGAGCTCAACGTGACCTCTGTGACGTCAGGCTCACTGACTCTGGTCGGTCTCGTGCAGCTGTATGACCACAGGTGGCTCTTCTTCGCGGTCTTCCTGCTGGTCTACCTGTTCCTGCTGGGCAGTGACACGGTGGTCGTCTACGTCATCTGCTCCCAGAGGAACCTGCACCGGCCCATGTTCGTCTTTATCGCCGCGCTGCTGCTCAACTCGATGGTGGTCAGTGCGGTGATTTACCCGAAGCTGTTGCTGGACCTGGCGTCGGGCCGCCGCTCCTCGGAGCTGACCCCGGCCGCCTGCGTGTTTCAGGCCTTCGTGTTTTATTCTCTGGGCGGGTCCAGTTTCCTGTTGCTGGCCTCCATGGCCCTGGACCGGTACCTGTCTATCTGCTGCCCGCTGCGCTACGCCGTGCTGCTGCCGCCTGCCGCTGTGACGGCGCTGCTGCTGACGTGCTGGCTGCTGCCCGCGGCGGTGATTGGTGGTGCAGCGCTGCTGATGTGGCGCATCCCGCTGTGCCGCTTCCAGCTGAATAGACTCTACTGCAACATCTACAGCTTCATCAACCTGAGCTGCGGTGGCAAAGCAGCGCTGCTGCTCAACGTCTACGGCCTCATCAGTGTCGCCGCCATCGTGGTCATTCCCGCTGCCTCCGTGCTCTTCTCCTACGGCCGCGTGCTTGCCGTGTGTCTGCGCAGCTCCCGCTCCTTCAGTAGCAAAGCGTTCAACACCTGTCTGCCGCACCTGCTCGTCTTCATCAACTACTCCGCCAGCCTGGCGCTGGAGACGGCGCTGCAGCGGCTGGAGGCCGGAGCCGGGGTCACCACCATTGTCTCCATCGTGCTGGTGCTGGTTCCGACCCTGTTCAACCCGGTGGTGTACGGGCTGAAGATGAAGGAGATCTTCGTGCACGTGAAGAGGCTGCTGAGCTGCGGCAGAGCACAGTGATTATCGATCATCGAAAAAGGACCCAGGGCCCTTGGGTTACAAATTTGACCCAACATACTGGGTCGATCTATTTGACCCAAAAATTGGTTGAGCCAGTAGTGTGGGTCACTTTTTACCCTTTGTTGGGGCACTCTATACCAAAGACCTAGCCAGGCTCCAGCCTAGTTTGTACTCATAACCCAACAAGCCTACAGTATCAGTAGTACTAGCTACATAGCCAGAAGGCTGAGCTAGATAGTTTAACTAGCTGACGTTGTAGCCTAACAACAGACGATAGCTAAAATAAGCAATAGCCTAACACACAAGAAGCCGTGTTATATTGTGAATATTGGTACGGCTGTATAACATTTAATATTATATGTAGCCACTTACTTCCAAGATCCAGGATTTGTGCCTTCCCCTAACTGCAATTCACAGCAGCGGAAAATTGAGCCATTAAATGGGTATGGTGCAACGGGAATGGGACCCAACGTTGTGGTTACCCAGTTCATGGTCAATGTTCCCACCACAACAACAAAAAGAAAAGACCCACAGATTTTCACCCAAGACTAAATTAATCACCCAACATTAACACACCCAGCAAATGGGTCCTTCAGTTCACCCAGCAATTAGTACTTGTGCAGTGTAGTCCGCGGTTACCCAGGTTGTGGTCAATATTCGTGCCACAACAATAAAAGACCCAAAGATATTTCACCCAAAATTAAATTAATCACCCAATCTGGGTCTGTTGTCAACGACCCAGCGATTGAGTCATTAAATTCACCCTGCAGTTTTTTGTGTGCATCTGTGTCACCACAACAAAAACAAACACACACAAGAAAATGTTCCTCACTGTCTGTGAATCATGTTTCACTTCATTATATTCTTGAGTCTTATATTTAAATGTCTCATGTCAGTATTTGTTGGTTGTGTTGGAGAAGAAATTATGTTATCATTGTATTGTCAAGTTAATTAAAATTATAGCTGCTGCGCAGCAATGGTCGGGGCCGGGCAATTTTTTTATAGACAAAATTTGGCAATTTTAAAGTGAAAGTTGCAAAGCCATAGTAGATACGGTGTTTGTATCTGCTGTGAATTCATTTTCAAAGTTTTGAAATTTAGATGTGTGCTGTAACGCCACCATCAGGACTATACAACCTCTGACACCAAGAACCAGCTCCTAACTCACTGAGCTAATTGTCTGGAAGCAAAACCTGGTGTGTGGCTTCTCAAATAGACTCAGGGAATCACTGACAGGGCAGCAGTTGTCCTAGCAGATTTCGAAAATTGTCAAAATGTCACAAATCCTTCATCTAATGCACGTTTTATTTCATATTCTTTTCTTTTTTTTACTTTTATAACACATGACAGATTTTAGTTTTACATTCAATTAGTGTCTGTTGTACCGAAACCGTGACCCCCGAACCGAGGTACGTAGCCTACCGTGACTTGTGTGTACCGTTACACCCCTAGTAAAAACCATGTTTCTATGACCCAAACACAGCCCAAACACTACTCAAATAAACAACTAAACATCAAACTTAATGAAGCACCTCTGTCTGGACCCAGTCGCCACATTTCTGGCTCGTGTACTAAAAAATAATCAGCGTTATAAATAAATACACGGCGTTACGAATAAATAAACAGCATTACAAATAAATAAATTGCGTTACAAATCGTAACAGCGTTACGAATAAATAAACGGCGTTATGAATAAACAGCGTTACAAATAAATAAACGGCGTTATGAATAAATAGCGTTACAAATAAATAAACAGCGTTACAAATAAATAAACGGCTTATGAATAAATGGTGTTACGAATAAACGGCGTTACAAATAAACGGCGTTATGAATAAACGGCGTTATGAATAAACGGCGTTACGAATAAACGGCGTTACGAATAAACGGCGTTACAAATAAACGGCGTTATGAATAAACGGCGTTACAAATAAACGGCGTTATGAATAAATGGCGTTACAGATAAATAAACGGTGTTATGAATAAACAGCGTTATGAATAATCGGCGTTACAAATAAATAAATGGCGTTATGAATAAACGGCGTTATGAATAAACAGTGTTACGAATAAATAAACGGCGTTATGAATAAACGGCGTTATGAATAAACAGTGTTACGAATAAATAAACGGCGTTATGAATAAACGGCGTTACAAATAAATAAACAGAGTCATGAATAAACGGCGTTACAAATAAATAAATGGCGTTACAAATAAAAGCTGGTGTGTTTACCAACACATCAGCTACCGCTATTATGAAAGAGCCGACTATAAAGATTGAAACGTTACATAGCACCCACGGCTACACGGTTGTACATTTCCTCTTACCTTTTGTACCTTACCTTGTTTTGCCGTGAAAAGTTTGTTTTATGAGTTAGGATTACCTTTGTGAGTGCCGCACACAACAGCCTGCGCATCACATATTTCAGGATTTGGCTGATTCTGATTGGCTGCCAGTACTGTCGATCACATCAACGTGGGTATAGCCTCATTCTATTGGCTCTAACGGTTCGAATGAGCTGTCAATCAACCAATCCGCTGCAGAGATAGAGCCAGGCGTAACTGCACCCAAATAAGCTGCTCTCAGTGCTCTGTGTAAAGCACAGAGGGACACAGAGGGCCTAGAAAGGACTTGTTATTTAGTCCCGGTTGATTCTTTTTCAGTTAGTTTATGCAAATTGTGTGGAAAATAAAGATTAAACAATGGTTTAGTGGCAGGTGGTTCCAAGTTGTGTCAAAAATGGACATTTTGGAGCAGGCGCGTAGGCAGGAGTGTGCCTGGCCGGGCCAGTGCCGCCCACACAAATCACTGGCCCGCCCGTCCACGTTTCATAAGAAGAAAAATTTAATTGATTAAATTAAATTAACTGCAGTTAATCGATCGTTTTCAATGGGAGTTGTTCTGTGAAATGTAAACAAAGCCGACAGACGTCGGAGGTAAAAAGAGACCATGTAGGCTATAATACTGGACTCAGCCATGTAGCACGGTCGCTAAAACACCAAGACCAGTGAGTAATGAGTCAAAAAGCTGCAGACACTGATAACTGAGCTGCCTGAAGAGTTTGAAAGTAGCCTCTAACTTCATGAACGCAGCTCAAACAGACCCGCTGCTTCAGCACAGTGACGCTTTGATAAATACAGCGGATCCACGCTGGTTTACAGTATCCTCCCGTATATTAGCCGGTCGCTACCGGAGCTTAATTGAAAAAAAAAAAAAAAAAGCGCTTGTCACGGTGGAGCTGAGAACAGCGGAGTTTCCTCTACTACAGCTGATCAGCTGACATGTGGTCAAGGCGTAGCTACAGACCTGTCACAGTCACAGGTGCATTTCATTTGAGTGTGTGTGGTGTTGTAATGTCTGCGTCTGAACTACCCGGGGAGATTTTTTTGAGTGTCAACCTTATCTGTCTGTGAATGGAGAAGGAGATTGACGATGCTGTGTTCTGCAGAGGGATCCTGCAGCTGGCCACACCGCGTTGCTGGTTCCTCCACAGTCAACTTTCACTTTAACTGGCTCGCCACTGAACATCAAGTTCAGGTCCCAATCGAGTCAGTCTGGGCAAAACAAACAATCTATGCACACAGTGCAGAATGCAAGAGTCAGAATATTTTTCTCTCTATCAATCTCAACTCATTACTATCATTCAAATGTTCTATTTAAGTATATCAACTATGAAAGATATACAACAGTCTAATCATTATAAAACGAATAGAATCACATCACACCACACAAGATATTTTTAGTGCCAATGAGCTAAATCATGTACTCTAAATGCACAACATTCACATAAACATGTAAATGAGATCATAAAATGTATTTAAAACTTACTATTTATATTTTTAACATCTTAAATCTATTTATGCTTTTTAACTGCACTGTAAATATAACATATTTTTAATTAGACATATATATTCACATTCTTTAATTGTTAAGATGAACTACACAGCCCTTATGTATTCATTTCAAACATATTTTAACCATGACACATATCTGACATATAATTAGTCAAAAGAGCAAATACTCCCTCAATAGAATAACATTTTAACTCAAACAACTAAGTATAATGCACCTTTAATGGTGTAAAGCACTGTTACTGCTCTGCTTACAGTGCTAGAACTGCAGCTAGCTTAACCAAAGTAGCTGCATAGTGTAAACAAAGATATTCAATAAATGGAAAGATACTCCATGAGCGGCTGCTCCAATGATATGAAATGGTTTCACTTCCTGTCTCTCTAAGTGGCCGTGGCCAACCGCCCCCCCACCTCGTCTGTGAACGTGTGTGTGGATTTATACAATCTGTAGGTAGATGAAAGTGAGATATTTATATTTTCTTATGATAACATTAAATATTTACACTACTAACAGTAATATTTAGCATGACGAAAATAATTTAAATCATTTTCACGGGAGTTCACGGCCGTTTGTTTGACGTTGCCTAGGAGATCTGAGCCAATTCGCGAGAGTGTGTCGTAGAGACAGAGACAGGTCTGGAACAAAGTGGATTTTCTCCGGATCTCTCCGTCTGAAAATTACCATTTTGGTGTCAAACTGTTCAGAAGAGATGTGGCTTGTGAAAAATGAGTCCAACATTTGCTTCAGTGACCGTGGGGAGAAAGACCCGACCATAATCGGTGTTCACATTAAATTGTCCCATAGGAATCAATACACTCCAAGCTGCCTCTGGTCTCCCTAAAGGGGCGTGGCCGTGCAGAAGCCCACGTGACATGCATACAGGAAGCTGACTCGTCATGAAAGGTCTTGGTTTATAAACCGTCTTTGGTGTAAATAAACATTAGCATGACAATGCAAAATTAGCTCGCGGCTAGCGCGATTAGCTCGCGACTAGCGCGATTAGCTCGATGCTAACGTAATTAGCGATCTTTTTACACTCATTCATCACAACTTAAAATGATCTGTATCAGTATCACAGCTCCGATTGGTTTTTATTCATGGATAAAGAGCAATACGATCACTTCAAGGAGTCAACACAGCCAACATGGCGCCTGGCTGCATTAGCATTTCTTACCGGAGCTAAGGCCTGAGGCGTTCCATTCCAGCTGAATCTTCACACAACGTTTCTCCCTGACGAACGAACAACATGTTAACAGTCTGTACCAGAGGAATTGTGGTGAATTTCTGGTTTGAAGAGCGTATATTCCCTACCGGGAGTTCTCAGTTGGTGAGCTGTGCGCTCTCAGGAAATATCTTCTGCCGAAAAGAGAGTGAACACAGGCTGAGATCAAAAATAGAATTTTGCACAAAGTTTGGGCTCCATCGTCTGATAAATGAGTTATTACACTAATGTTAGGACCCACAGTGGACTCAAATTCAATTTTCTTTTCTGTACAGCTTTAAATCTTTCTTCATGTTTTTTTTTTTTTCTCAAACTTTATTGTGTTCAAAATGTACATACATTTTCAAACAGGAAACTGTTGCATTCTTTTTTCTTTTTTTTCTAAGACATTACTTTTCTTACAATAAAAATAGAAAATTAAATCTACAAGGCTTAGTACTGAATAAGTAAATAGCTATTTTAAATGTGTGAAAAAAAAAAAAAAAACATAAAATAAAAGAAGGCATTGTACTTATTGGGACTCTTCACAAATAAACAAATTACATCGTATTGCAATTTCCATCATACCATTATTCTTTTCATTTCCATCTGCCAGTAAATTTAAAGGGACAACAAGGAGTTTTGGAAAAGCGAAGTGTTTTCTCACTACATTTGTGATAGCCTCGTAAACCAGCCTCTCCCGGAACTGCATTTCATTTCATTCTGAGGGAGAGTCTGGCCTCATCCCCATTCTAAGCGTTTGGACTGAAACCCTCAGAAGGCCGAGCCAATCAGCGTCGCCCGCTGTGATTGACACAGCACGTTGGCCAATCAGAGACCGACTGGTGCAAAGCCCCGTCACTACACCAACTTGCTGATTGGCTGAATGGGGTTGTCTGTCAACGCTACTACTCCCGCCCAGCTCCCGCCCACCCCAGACGCTTAGAGGGGGGATGAGGCCAGACTCTCCCTCAGAATGAAATGAAATGCAGTTCCGGGAGAGGCGGGTTTACGAGGCTACATTTATGAGCCTCCGCACCGTGAAATTCTTTGAGCGGCGCAAGACAGACTCATGTTTTCATTCATCAAGAATTAAAATCAGAGGTTGGAAGACGATCACATACCGTCATAGTTCCCACCATAAACGGAGATTCGGCGGCGGCGATTCGCCGGCGTTATGACTCGCCACGAAACCGAGAAGTAAAGAAACGCTGGTCGGCTCGCCCAGCATTTCCACCACCACTAATAATAACAAAATAACGATAGACACAACGTTCCTTTGTCCGGTTTGCATTATTGTCGTCATTTTTGCCTTGTATTTTAAACCAGGAGACCCAACGCTACTACGTATCGGTATAGACCGGTATAGACCGGTATCTGCCTCCAGCGAGTGACAGTCATGTCACCGGGCTCATACGTGCAGGCAGGCCAGGGTTGCCAGATAGTGCGAAAAATATCCCCCACACTCTTACTTTTCTACTTCACTGATTAGCGGGAGAAATTACCGACCGGGAGCCGACCCCCACCCTCCCCTCCTGTGCTCGCGCCGCCCCCCCCACCTCCCCGTTGAGAACCACTAGGTCAGAGCTAGGTTACAACGGTCCTGGCTAGTTTTATTGGTTGAGAGCAGCATTAGTAAACCACAACAAAAACATGTGTAGCCTTTTTTTTCTCCCCTAATTTTTTCTCACTGACGGAAATCCGTCGTGGCGACGGATTACTTTAACCCCTGTATTTATCGAAAATGGGCCCATTAACAAGTGTGGGTAGCGTAGATTCATGCACATTAATATGAGACTTTTTTATAACCAAATAGAAACTCCTCGTTGTCCCTTTAAGGAACTAAAATATTTGTTTAGTTCATTTTTAAAACAGATTATTGACGGGGATTTATTTTTCCATAAACAACAGTGTATAATCTTTCTTCACGGTGATATCTGTTAGTTTCATTTCTGTAGTTTTGTAGTTTTGTAGTTTAGGGCCAGCAGGCGGCGGCAGCGAGGCTGTGGCAGCTTCCGGTCTACGTCACCACGACGACGAAGAACCGGAAGTAGAACCGGAAGAACTGAGCATGCGCAGTAGAGTCCGTAGCAGCTTCTGTCACAACAGTTTAGCAGCGGAGCAGGAAAACAGCAACAACAGCCGTGTTTTACCGGAGCAGGTTGTAACTTCACGGAGCTCCGGTCCGACTGGAGCAGCAGCATGGCCGGCACCGCGCTCAAGAGGCTGATGGCGGAGTATAAACGTGAGTAACGGCGGCCTGAGGCTAAGCTAACAGGCTAACAGGCTAGGCTAACAGCTGCACCGTTACTGCAACAAACTTTATTTAAAACAAAAACAAAAAAAACAACACGTGATTTATACATAAAAGTGTTTGTTTAACTTCACCGAGGTGGATTTACTGTGCCGTTACTGTGTTGTTGTTAAACGATGAAAACTAAAGAGCTGTCGCGTTAAATCTGCGTCATTTCTCCAACAAACTCAAGAAACAACGAAGTCATAACGTGACGAGTCCGATCAGCTGATCGATAACCACCATGGAGTTGTTATCCGATCAGCTGATAGATAGATAGATAGATAGATAGATAGATAGATAGATAGATAGATAGATAGATAGATAGATAGATAGATAGAACTTTATTCATACAGAAGGAAAATAAATAGAATATAAAGAGGAAACGTTACATAAAAGTGTTTGTTTAATTTCACTGAGGTGAATTTACTGTGGTTTAATGATGAAAACTCGCTTTAAATCTACGTAATTTCTCCAACAAACTCAAGAAACAACGAGTCATTTATATATATAAAAGAGTCATAATGTGGCAAGTCTGATCAGCTGATCAATAATCACCATGGAGTTATAATCCGATCAGCTGATAGATAGATAGATAGATAGATAGATAGATAGATAGATAGATAGATAGATAGATAGATAGATAGATAGATAGATGGAACTTTATTCATACAGAAGGAAAATAAATAGAATACAAAGAGGAATATATATCCTACAATGTCTAAAACAATAGAATATACACTAAAGGCCCTTTCACACCGCGGACGTAACGAATAAACGACACGAAATTGCGAAATATTCGCGGCCAAATATTTCGCATCAAAACCATTCACACCGGCGGCGACGCACGTATATGCGTCGATGCGACAATTAAATTCCAAAGTTTCCGCTTTGCGACGGAGGTTTCTTCTTCGCCTCCACGTCATTTTCTAATACTCTTATAATTATCCCTCATGTATTTCACTACGTTATGCCACTCGTCGTTTGCTTACCCAACTTCACTCAACACAGCTAGCAAGCTCACTGTTCTGATCATCTGATCAATATTCTGATCACGTGGTCCTATGGGACCACACTCTATTGCTATTTCTCCTCTTTACCAACTTTACCCACCTCTTCCTCTTCCTTCCTTCTCTTCCTCTTACCTCCCTACTCCTCCCTCCTTCCTCTCTTCTCCTTCCTCCTCTTCCTCTCCTCCTGCCTCATCCTTCTCCTCCTCATCTCTTCCTCT
Source organism: Trachurus japonicus (assembly GCF_045865225.1). NCBI lineage: Eukaryota > Metazoa > Chordata > Actinopteri > Carangiformes > Carangidae > Trachurus > Trachurus japonicus. Next base: position 35,871,926 of record NC_140927.1, on the reverse strand, counting down.
CTTCCTCCGAGACACAGGTTATTTTTTGTTTGATAATTAGCGACCCAAGCACGTGGTCCATGCGCCCAGCATGTTCCGTGTGTGTGTGTGCGTGTGTCTGCGTGTGTAATCTGTGTGTGTGTTGTACGTGCCCAGAGAGTGAACGGCAGGTGGAGGGGCTGACTGGCAGGGATGAGAGCAACAGACGGTGAAAGCAAACAACCTTCTTTTTCCTGTGAGCAGGACTGTGGCGGACCATTGACTGTACAAAGACGAATTGGTCGTTAGCGTCCGTGACGTCACCCATTGGTTTGGGGGAGTCTGTAATGTTTTGTGTCTCTTCTACGGGGGTTTGAGCCGGCGCCATTTGTTGGATTCTAACTGCCTATTATTTGAAGCGGATGCTGGCCGTTGGCCGGCCGAGAGCCCGCCCTCCTGGGGCCTCGTTAGCAAGCGGTCCTTCCGGACCTTTCCACTCAACGGTTTTCTGCGCCACCTAATTGGCCAGATCTTTAAAACCTAATAACAGTAATACGGTTAGAGTTTAAAAAAAATTCACCCCCCTCAGAGTGTGGTGCGTGGGTAGAAACTAATCCGGTTGAGAACCAAAAAAATGAATATGTACCAAGGCTTGTAATATGTTTTTTTTAAGCGATTTAAAATCGGCTATTTTAACATGGGGCTCCAATTGGAGTTGGCTCCCTTCTGGAGCCAGCCACAGCGGAACAGCCCGGGGGGATTGCAGCTTTTTGAACGCTGAACGAAGTGTGCTTTCACTTCTCCAAGGCCGACAACTGCCCCCTTGGTGGCGGCCCGAGGACCTGTGCGGGCCACCGTCTGTTATGGGGAAAAACAGCTGTGTGTTGTTCTGACGTGGGGGGTGTGACTGTGGTTGCCTTTTACCTCCTTTTCACGCCACATGAGTGGTTGATGCGTTTATTTCGCCGGGCGATAAGCTCAGAAAAAATCGACCTCGGCGCTTCCGAAAAAAAAAATTGTGCGCATTTTTCGCCGCGACACATTCACGTGGTATGGTGTGAAAAGGACCCGTGATGAAAACCGGGTTCGATAAAAAATATTGAAGCTCGCGAATTTTTTCGCTCACAGACAAAATACCGTTCTCCGGTTTTTTGTGAAAGGGCCTTAAGGCAGCAACCTTAACATAGGTAAAATCCTGTGCTTCATAGTTTGAGTGCAATACATGATTTAAAAATGATATAATACAAAGTGCAAAAGGCCCGAAACATAATTTAAAAATGATGTAGTTGTTGTGTTTGGACATGTTATTGTTTGTGTTCACCTCCTACCGAAGGGTGAGGACCACCAGGACTTTATTTAGAGCTTCAACTAACGACTATTTTTCATTATCGGTTAATCTGTCTATTATTTAAATGATTAATCAATTAGTTGTGTGGTCAATAAAATGTCTAATAACATCAATCAGTGTTTCTCAAACCACCAGACGACATCGTCCTCAAATGTCTTGTTTTGTCCACAAACCAAAGAGAGACTCAGTTTATTGTCATAAAGGAACAAAGAAACCAGAAATATTCACATTGAAGAAGCTGAAATCAGAGAATCTGGAGTTTCTTTCCTTAAAAAAATACTCAAACTGATGATTAGATTATCAGAAAGAAGTTGAACGATTGAATTGGTTTTAATTGTTTGCTTAACCGGTTGTGTGTGTTTCATTGTGTGTGTGTGTGTGTGTGTGTGTGTGTGTGTGTGTGTGTTTCAGAGCTGACCCTGAACCCACCCGAGGGGATCGTTGCAGGTGAGACCGAGACACATGAACATGAGTGAAACTGACCTGGGATCAGCTTCATAATCAACTTCCTACGTTTACACAAAGTTTGGTTTGATTGTGGAAAAAAATATACAGCTCTGGAAAAAACATAAGAGACCACTCCCAAAATGATCAGTTTCTCTGGTTTTACTATTTATAGGTATGTGTTCGAGTAAAATAAATGAAAAATAAAAAAATGTTTTATTCTATCAACTACCAACAACATTTCTCCCAATATGTAAATAAAAATATTTTAATTTAGAGCTTTTATTGGCTAATGACTAAACTAGTCTAAATAACAAAAATATCAAGTCTTTTCAGACCTTGAATAATAATAATAATGCAAAGAAAACATATATATTCCTAAACAACACAGCAAGAATATTTTAACTCAGGAAGAGTTTATAAACCAGTTATTGTGGGATAATGTCGATGTTTAATCCCGGCAGTGTTTTTATTTATAATCTTCCTATATAAACCAGATTGGTGGGTTCAGCGGTGATGAATGATGTTGTGTTTGTGTGTGGTGGTTTTAAAAAAGAAAAGAACAAGAAATGACTGTCATACTTAACCCGTTTAACTGCAAATACTTGCCATCATTGGACATCCCGCAAATGCATTGGTGGGTATGAACCGATGCACTCTGGGATTGAAAAGGCGTCCAAACAAACACCGCAAGCAGCACCGTGCCTCCGCAGGCTCTGAACGAAGACGGGGGGCCCACTGGGCCCGCATATGGACACAGAAGATAACTTTAGTAATATGACGGTTAGTAATAAATGTAAACGGAATTCAAATATAAAACTAGTGATGAAACTAGTAAATCAACTTGAGCACGATGCGTTTATAAGAACTGGCGTCATATTTTGCGACAGGGATACTTATTTTTTGCAATGACCAGCACTACCAGAACCATTATGCACATAACAAAGGAGGTCACATGGCAGGAACACTGGAATTAAAACTACTTTCAAGCCCCCGACATAATCTTTATTGACATCAGGCAATAAATACAACAGCTTTGTCTGTGGTTACCTCGACATCAGGACGCTTTGCTCAGAGTAGGAGGTGTCAACGTTTTAGCACTTTTTTTGTGTCTAACAAAGGCTATTTATTATTAATTTCCAAAACAATTCCTTATGCTCAGCACAGAAAAAAATCCTATAATATAATCTCTGTTGTTGTTACTGTTCAAAAAGTAGTCAGAACAGAAGGATAGGGTCGGATTGAGAGCAGCATTCATTTACCAAAGTGTTAATCTGCACAATAGCCTACACCTTTTTTCTGAATAAATGTACGGCCCCAACTGGCTAACCGGCTTCTGCCCTTGCTCTGTCATCGGACCGGGCTCGAACCGGACAGGTTCGCATCGAAAACATTTACTTAACCAGGGTTTTTTCTGAATTATAAATTATTTGAGGCGGCCGCCTCTGTCTGGGCGTTTTGTACGGAGGAAGGAGAGTTCAGCTGATACCGCTGCTGTTGCACTTTCTCTCTGAGCGTACTCCGCCTGCAGATGTTCAGCCTGAGGGAATACGCTGCCTCAGCTGATGAGGTGTGCTGTCCTGCAGCAAGTTGATGACCAGCTTTTCAGTACCGTGTTTAACTCGGTCCGGGGCTTGAGGTTTTGTTTAAGCTGGAACATTGAACACAAAGGCGGCTTATGTTGAGCTTCCTTTCGCAGGCCGGAGGAGTCGGTGTATGTTGTTGTTTTTTCCTTTCCCCCCTCGGCCCTTTATTCTGAAGGGACAGCTGGAAAGAGACCGGTAGTGCTACGCGCAGGATAAAGTGAGGGGAAATTGACCACGCAGTTTCAGGCAACATTATCACCCCCTAAAAATATATATTGGTGAGAAATGATCTGAGGGAGGAGGGGGGGGGGGGGACGTTGTATACGATATTGATTTTTCTTAAACGGTTTTATGATTTGTTATACCGTGTTCCTGTTTTACACGTGTTAGATGTTGACACCTCCTTGTTCAGAGCTTATATTAGGTTCCAGCCACAACTGTCACGATCTCTGTGTGTCTGTGTAGCGGAGCAGGAGGAGCCGCTGTTTGACAGTGAGGCCGCTGGTATAACACATAGCCTATTACTATTTGGTCATACTATACAAGGGGATGGTGAGAACTAAAATACACCCGGGATTCGTCATATCTACAGCGGCTTACCGGCCAGTTTGGGGGGATTACGAACCACAGGTTACTGATGTGTCAGGAGGGGGGGCGGCAACCGACCGCTTTGTACACGTTTTAAACCGGAAAGCAATTTGCACAGTTTTACAACGTGTACTTATTTTTAGTACATGTTAACATCCCTTAATAGTTTTTTTTAATTATTGTGTATAACAGCGTCCTCACCTGTCCAGTCAGCGGCTCCTCCAGCTCGCTCACCCTCCATCGCCCTGCAGGTGCACACTGACACAGAGACACAACACCACCACGGGAGCGTGACAGGTAGTGCTGGACTAATAGAAAGCTTCTGATCAGTTCCTGTGTCGTTGGTTAACACAGACAAGCTGTCGTAGTTATTAGTCTGTTGGGGTCAAATAAAAGATTTGTCGGAACGGAGGGTTTAAATGTAGCTTTTCTCTCCAGTGTTCCGGCTAGTGACCTCCTTGTTCATGTGCATAAATGAGTCTGGTGTTTGGTCATGCAAAAATAAGTAGCCTGTTGCAAATATGCGCTCTGCAGTTTTCTTATTAAACGCTCGAGCTCCAAGTTGAATTTTACTTGTTTCACTAGTTTTATTTTGATTCCGTTTACAATTTATGACTTATCCGTCATATTTAATATAGTTATCCTTCTGTGTACACTGCGGCCGTGGAACCGTCTGTCAGAGCAGCGGTAGGCACGGTGCTGCGGTGTTGTTTGGACGGCTTTCTAATCCTGGAGTGCATCGGTGCCGTACCCAACAATGCATTGCGGGTATGTCTCCTCAAGAATGTCGGAAATTTTTGCGAAACGGGTTATGTAGAGATGCTTTTAAGAAACATTTTTTTTCCCGAAACAAACAAGACTCCACTTTCACAAAATGTTTCTTAAAAGCATCTCTACGTGTATGACTCATTCTTTTCTTTTCCTGAGTTAAAATATTCTTGCTGTGTTGTTTAGGAATAAATATGAACATGTTTTCTTTGCATTATTATTATTCAAGGTCTGAAAAGACTTGATATTTCTGTTATTTAGACTAGTTTAGTCATTAGCCAATAAAAGCTCTAAAGGACAATATTACTTTTTCAATTTTGGTAGAAATGTTGTCGGTAGTTGATAGAATAAAACAAAAAATTGAATTTTACTCGAACACATACCTATAAATAATAAAACCAGAGAAACTGATCATTTTGGGAGTGGTCTCTTATTTTTTTTCCAGAGCTGTATGTATGGTATATTCCCTATAGTATTTTAGTGATTTATTTTAATAATAATAATATAATTTTTTTATAAATATACTTTAATTATATATTTTTATATAATAAAAGAATTCATGATGTTATCAGTGTTTCCAACCTGAGTTCACACATGGACAGGACGTAAATAAACTGGACTCAGCTGTCGGTCCCAGTTCCCTCCACCGTCGTCCTGTCACTGTTGCTGATCGATCGATCAATCAATCAGTACGCCTTCATCGATCCGCCCTGATCAGTCTGTTCTCCTGCAGGTCCGGCCAACGAGGAGAACTTCTTCGAGTGGGAGGCGCTCATCATGTGAGTACCGACCCCGAACCGAGTCTCTGCACGTTGTTTTTAATCTGGAGACTTCCTTCAGCTGCATGGAGGTTCTGCATATACAGCTCTGGAAAAAAACAAGAAAGCACTGTACCGGCATATCCTGCCGTGGACAGGGACGGTCTGTGGCGTTTGAACGCACCTCTAAACAAAAATCACCGCGTGGTACTTCTTTTAGATGTTTGTTTTCCAAGCAAGCAAAAACATAGAAAAAGTTGAGTTCATAATGATCACAAGTTCCAAAAGGTAACGACAAAACCATCCAATCGAACGAATATTGGTAAACTTAAAGGTTGTAAAATTCAAAAGTTTGTGGTCAAAAAAAACTATTTGGTAAACCCCAAAGTCTATCCCACCTGTCCGACATTGTTACTGACTTGCCCCGCCCCCCCGAGTGACGTGGTATTCATGGTAATGTGATGGACGCAAATACAACTTCTTACAAAACTAAAATTACAGTAGTCAAAATTAGTGTAAAACATAAACTGATGTGTGTGCAACAAATAAAAAATGTGGTTTAAATACTTTAAATAGCTACAACAACCACTTTCACAAATGTTTCTTAAAGCATTTCTACATGTGCGACAGTCGTTCTTTTCTTTTCTTTTTTAAACACCAACACAAACACAACTCATTCTCCCTAATGAGACTCTGATGAGGTCGTCACCTGAGCCACATCTGGTTTTATAGGAAGATTATAAATAAAAACCACTGCTGGGAATTAAACATCGACATTTATCCCCACAAAAACTCGGTTCTAACCTCTTCCTGAGGTATAATATTCTTGTTGTGTTGTTTAGAGGAAATAAATACGAACCGGTTTTCTTTTGCATTATTTATTATTATTCAAGGTCTGAAAAGGACTTGGATATTTTTTGTTTATTTTATTTAGACTAGGTTTAGTCATTTTCAGCCAATAAAAGCTCTAAATGACAATATTTTTATTTCAGTTTTGGTAGAAATGTTGTCGGTAGTTGATAAAACAAAAAACCAGAGAAACTGATCATTTTGGGAGTGGTCTCTTAATTTCTTCCAGAAGCAGCTTGTGTGTTATATAACTTGTATAATTACTATATATATATATATATTATTTATATAATATAAATAAATATATATTATATTATATATATATATATATATAATAACAGTGGTGGATGAATGAGAATATCCATAGACAATAACAGTGTGGAACCAGCTGCAGTTGCCGTGGCGACCAGCAGGTGTCAGTGTTCTCCAGCTGTTCCTCATCAGCAGCACTTTACTCGTGTCTGTTCCAGTGAGTTGAAGAAGAACTTTAATACGTGTTGATCACCTATCGGTTGGTTCTGGTTCTGTAGGGTTTGTTTTTATAATTAACTGTTTTATTGATCTGATACAACATTATTATCCCATCAACATTTTACATCTTCTACACAGTTTTTCCAAATATTTAATATAGAACAAACCCAAACTCCACACAGAGGAGCAGAGACGGAGATAAACTCACAGTTAATCATAAAGTAGAGTAAATTAGAAGTAATATGAAGAACTTTAATTTACAGGCCGTTAATTACGTCATAATGCCAAGAAATAACCAAGAAATAACAATTAATTAATACAAAAGATTACACGTGCTTTTCATGATTTGGGCCAGGATTTTTCTCCACCAAGTCCTTGCAAATGTCAGTTACAATCATTTATTTATGGGCTATTTCTACATAATCAATCATTATTTTTTGGCTATACAGTATTTCTCGATATTACTATGAAATTGACCATTATTTCTAGGCTATTTCTTGACATTATAACGTAATTAATTGTTATTTATAGATTATTTCTTGATGTTATCGCGCAATTGTGATTTATAGATTATTTCTAGAGATTATGACGTAATTAATTGTTATTTCTAGACTATTTATTGACATTATCACGTAATTAATTGTGATTTATAGATTATTTCTAGACTTTATGACATAATTAATTGTTATTTATAGATTATTTCTAGAGATAATGACGTAATTAATTGTTATTTATAGATTATTTCTAGACATTATCATGTAATTAATTGTTATTTATAGATTATTTCTAGACATTATTACATAATTGTTATTTCTAGACTATTTATTGATGTTATGTTATTTATAGATTATTTCTAGACATTATGGCGTAATTAATTGTTATTTATAGATTATTCTAGAGATATTATGACGGATTATGTTATTTATAGATTATTTCTAGACATTATGGCGTAATTAATTGTTATTTATAGATTATTTCTAGACATTATCATGTAATTAATTGTTATTTATAGATTATTTCTAGACATTATCATGTAATTAATTGTTATTTATAGATTATTTCTAGACATTATTACATAATTGTTATTTCTAGACTATTTATTGATGTTATGTTATTTATAGATTATTTCTAGACATTATGGCGTAATTAATTGTTATTTATAGATTATTTCTAGAGATTATGACGTAATTAATTGTTATTTATAGATTATTTCTTGATGTTATCACGCAATTGTTATTTATAGATTATTTCTAGACATTATCATGTAATTAATTGTTATTTATAGATTATTTCTAGACTTTATTATGTAATTAATTGTTATTTATAGATTATTTCTAGACATTATGGCGTAATTAATTGTTATTTATAGATTATTTCCAGACTTTATGACGTAATTAATTGTTATTTATAGACTATTTCTAGACGTTATTACATAATTGTTATTTCTAGACTATTTATTGATGTTATGTTATTTATAGATTATTTCTAGACATTATGATGTAATTAATTGTTATTTATAGACTATTTCTAGACGTTATGACCTAATTAACGGCCTGTAAATTAAAGTGTAACCATTCTTTCTAAACCAACACATGAGCAGTGAATAATGAGAGTGTGTAGCGTGAAGAACCGGAGGAAACGCGGCGCTTCAAAGGGAGCGATCTGTGTGTGATGTCAGCGAACGCAGCATCATCATCATCATCATCATCATTAGGTGTAACCGGAGCCTCCTGTTGTTGTCGTCGTGCCAACGGCTTCTCCTGCCCTTCAATTTGAAACAGCAGCTCAGTCACATTCCTCTGTGACATCATCACCCACACCACATCCCATCATTACCCTGGGCCGTCGCCGGGGGTGACTGATGTCTCAGCGGGACGACACTGAGCTCCGTCCTGGTTCTGGTTCCCCTGGCAACGCACTTTACTTTATTAGTTTATCTGAATGGGACGGTCACATTAAAGGACATAAACACGTAAATGTTCTGGATGATAGCGAGGCGCTAGTTTCTGTCCTGAGTCCCATAAACATAAAAACAGTTCAGTAACAGTACACATTTACACACAATAATGTAGACAACACAACAAGACAAGAAGGCGACTATGACAATCAAGAACATATGTGACCCGTTCCATCAAAATGAGTCGGAAGTCGCAACGTTCTATTTTTAGATAATCAGCTGATAGAAAATCAAAAAAAATGTTTTACCCTAATTTCAAAGCAATGACATCAAAAACAATCTCCCAAAGTTTCACAGTCCAGATAATCGAGAAAAGGCACGAAAATGATGATTAAAGTTGACCTGCAACTTAAACCCTCTGAAAATGAGGTGTTTGATTCGGATGCAAAACATGAAATATCTTTCTGAACCGTATCAGGATAGAGACGAGCTGTAAATCTGCCTTTCTGAATTCGCGGTGATTCTCCGCTTTTCCGCCGGTCATTGAATGGTGCCTCTATGACGAGAAAGGGACGGGTACAGAAACAGATGCTATATCCGAGTAGCATCGATGCTTAACAGAGCGTAGCATCGGCGGCTAACAGAGCGTAACATTCGGTCTAACTGAGCGTTTGCAATCCGGCGCTAATCAGTGCGTAGCTCGATGTCTAACAAGATGCGTTGCATTCGGCGCCTAACAGGGCGTTAGCATACGGCGCCTAACAGAGCGTAGCATCGATGCTTAACAGAGCGTTTAGCATCGGCCGCTAACAGAGTCGTAGCAATTCGAGGCTAACCCCGAACGTACACGCTTTAGCACATGTTTTACATAAAATCAACAAAACATGGACAACTTCTGAACCGTTTACATGACAGAGACGAGCTGCGTAAACAGCATAATGAATTGTGAGATTCTCCTGCTTTCCGAGGGTCATTGAATTGTGTCTCCTATGAAAACAAAGGGACCGTATAGGGTGTGTGTAAATCACGTGGGTACAGGAACAGACGCCAGAATGAGTCACCGGCAAAAACGCTTTACTGCACTTTTCTCAAGATTCTAGAATGAATAAGAGAGTGAAAGATCGTAATTCCAAATGGCACATCTCAAAAACCAATCAATATGTAAGCTCTGACTTTGGACGAGGGTATCATTTTAAAGCTTATTTTCTAATCTTTCCATTGATACCAAAATCTCAACTTTGAAATTTAGGGTCACTGGTGACTCATATTTTGATGGATCGGGGTCAACATATTGACAAAACATCATTCCACCAGGTGCCCAGATGAGTACTAGCACGAGACCCTAGAGTGCACATCATCTTACAGTCCCAGGTTGTGTTGCACGATGCCCATTACACCCAGTTGCAGAAGCAGACGTGTGTAGATATTGCACAAAAAGTAATACATAATTGTATTATGTAAGGAAATACTACTAAAACCAAAATGACAGTCCTACATATTGATCGATTCTTGATATAAAGTGCACATCAGTTTAAAGTACCAGGATGTTCTGATGTGTCTCTGTGTCTCTGTCTCCGCTGCAGGGGGCCTCAGGACACGTGTTTTGAAGGCGGAGTGTTTCCCGCCGTCCTCAGCTTCCCGTCCGACTACCCGCTCAGTCCTCCCAAGATGAGGTTCACCTGCGACATGTTCCACCCCAACAGTAAGTTCTCTGCAGGCTCCGCCCCCTTTACGCTGAGTCATCACAGGCTCCGCCCCCTTTATGATGAGTCATCACAGGCTCCGCCCCCTTTATGATGACTCATCGCTACACCTTAAAGCAGAAGTAAGGTGAATGTTTGTGTTAATCTAAGTCTTAAATAGTTGTATCTTCCGACAGCAATCACTTCTATAGAGTGTTTGGTCTGAAACACGGGTCTGTCAGTCACTCTGCTCGGTCTGAGACAGGAGATAAACTTTCCTTGTATCCTACAACCTTTATCCAATGAGGAGAGAGAACGGCATAAAGGGGCAGTCCTCTCTGTGTGTGCAGCCAAGGGATGCGCCTGAATGTGGTGACATAGGGACGAGGGCGGGGACTGATAACTCCGTGTTTCAGCTGTAGGCTATAACTTGTTTATTATTATTCATACAATAGAATGTGAATTTAAAACATTATAGTCTCTGCGTTTATCAGTAATTTATCAGTAATACAGTGAAAATTAGAGGAAATGTGAAAATTTACTTTGCAAGTCGATTTCAGTGTGCACCCCTAAAGTTTCGTATTTTTCCTGCAAATATTTTGTGCGTCTGTGGTTTTTTTTCCGAACCCCCGGTCCTTTCACAAGGTCAAATGCAACATAATTTATTTACACTGAGTCCCACTCACAGGCTCTGCCCACTGATCGCCTGGGCTGTAGGTCACTGGTTAAAGGAGCAGTGCTGTTTTTTACAACCTGGATCTGATTTCTGTCATAAGATCCAGTGGTTTACTCACTCGTATAACTGTGGTGTCGTTAGTATCCTTCAGACCAAAGTTAGATAGATAGTAGATAACTGTAAGTCCACATAGGGGGGGAAGAAACAGACACTGAAGATCTGGAAGTTCATTCTGTTTTAGTTTAGCAGTCCCCGCCCTCGTCCCTACGTCACCACATTCAGGCGCATCCCTTGGCTGCACACACAGAGAGGACTGCCCCTTTATGCCGTTGCTTTCTCGCCTCATATGGATAAAGGTTTGGTAGGATGCAGAAAGTTTTCTCCTGGGCTCAGAGCAGAGCAGAGTGACTGACAGACCCGTGTTTCAGACCAAACACTCTATAGAAGTGATTGCTGTCGGAAGATACAACTATTTAAGACTTAGATTAACACAAACATTCACCTGACTTCTGCTTTAAATAACTTGTATAAAATGTAAACATGTGGTTCCTCCGAGTCGCTGTGTCATGTGACAGGAAGCTGCTGACTCGCTGCTGCGTCCGACTCCACCGGTCGCAACACGCTGTCGTTGCCGTGTCGATGGCGTGTCGCTGTCATTAGCAACGCTGTGATTAGTGGACAGGCGTCTGAGCTGTGATGTCACCGGCCGTCTGATTACAGGCCACACACACACACACACACACACACACACACACACACACACACACACACACACACACACACACACACACACACACACACACTCACACACACGCACACACGCCAGCATGGCCTGCAGCTGAACTTCCCGCTGCGACTGTAGCGCCTCGTCCTGCAGCGGGCGAACATAACAAAACAAAACACATGATGATCGGCGGTTCGAGTCCCGGCCTCCATGACAGGAAGTAGTTATCACATCACGGTCAGATGAACTGATAATCGCTGCCTCACCTGACACACCGCTACACGTGTCTCACACACACACACCTTCACAACACACACTGGGCTTTTACTTTGAAAACTAGAGTTTAGAATTGTTTATAATAGCTTATTAAGGATCCCCATTAGCTGGTACCTTAGTAGCCAGCTAGTCTCTCTGGGGTCCACAAGGAACAACACAACATATACATATATACACAACATATCATACATTTACATTTATAGTCAATCACAATAACCTAAATGTTAAAAAGTTAAAGCAAACATTTGAACATTTCCACCAATCTTAAACAGAGTTTTTCTTAGACAGCAAAGTGGGACCACTCTTACTCGTATACAGCTCATGAAAAATAAAATTTCAATTTCTTTTTAAATACCTGTTTCCTTTCAATACAACAGAGGTAGTGAGGTAGATTATTCCACAGAGTTATTGCTCTATAGATAAAAGATCGTGACATGGCCTTAGTTCTTGGGTGAGGGAATCATGCATGCAGTTAACATTTGATCGGGTAGAACAACTCGATACCAACCGTGCAGCCTTACTTTGGGCGATCTGCAGCTTTTTGAGCTCAGTTTTTCTTTGCAGCAGACGCCCAAACCACAGAGCAATAGTCTAGGTGGCACAGTGCCATGTTGGCACTTCAGAATAAGAGTCTGAAAAAAAAAAAAGCTCAGATTTCCTGAATGAGTATTTGTTTTGGAAAGAGTTAACTGAAAACTAAAACCTCTACCCCACCCCCCTCCTCCAGTCTACCCAGACGGTCGAGTCTGCATCTCCATCCTTCACGCTCCCGGCGACGATCCGATGGGATACGAGAGCAGCGCCGAGCGGTGGAGTCCAGTCCAGAGCGTCGAGAAGATCCTGCTGTCTGTGGTCAGCATGCTGGCAGGTAACACACACACCTCACACACACACACACACACTTTGGTTTTTATGCTCTTTTAACTTTTTCTCTTTATTTAAAGGAGAATTCCGGCCATTTTTGACCCCTAAATCGTTGTCCTGATGGTCACCCAGTGTTGGTCGGAGCAAAAAACTAGCGATAGCCACAACGCTAACCTATGGGGGCAATTCTTTCAACCACAACAAACACTCAGAAAACAATGAGATATCTCTGGTACATGACTGGAATCCTTAGAGACACCACTGAACTCATATAGTGTAGAGGAGAAACAGTATAAACTTTGTGTTTTTGCATGTAGCCACTCACCTCAGATAGCCCAACTCTGAAACATCCCAGAAAGACATTACTATCCGATCACAGAGCGCCTGCTCTCCCCGCCACAGAGACTAACACTTTGTCCTTGTTGTGATGATTTCTTTACTAGTACTAAAATTTTGGAATCACCTCTGACCGTTTATTTTCTGAGTGTTTGTTGTGGTTGAAAGAATTGCCCCCATGGGTTAGCGTTGTCGCTATCCCTAGCGCCGGGTAGCCATGGTGATACTCTGGTTTGCCTGCAGCAATTTTAGTCGCTTTTTTTTGCTCCAACCAACACTGGCTGACCATCAGGACAACGATTTAGGGGTCAAAAATGACCGGAATTCTCGTTCTTCCTGCTCATAATCATAACAACCAAATACGGTGTTATTGTAGTATAAAGTCAAGCCTGATGGCATATTGTTGTCAACAGAAGAGTTCATCTCTCTCCAGAGTTTATACGTAAATTCACAAGGCCAAAATAAATGAGAGATAGATCCAGGATGTATGTTACAAAAAGAACAATTTGATATTCAAACTTTAAAGGGATAGTCCATATAATGGTTGAGAACGGAGCTCACTTTTCTTTGTCCAAAAAGACACACCAAAAAACATCCAAATACCTCCATGCTGCTCGTATGTAATGTCCGTCTTGTATTGAAGCCCCGACATGAGAAATTGTTCCGAAAAAATTTAAATAAGTCTATATTTTAAACTTGTTTGTAGCGGAAGCTCCCAGTGTCTCAGTTCACTGCTCTTCCTGTGACCGGCGGAACAATTTCTCATGTTGGGGCTTCAATACAAGAGGGACATTACATACGAGCAGCATGGAGGTATCTGGATGTTTTTTGGTGTGTCTTTTTGTTACGAAGACAGTTGGTATCCATTTGCAACCGTCATATGGACATGCACTGCTACGCCGAGACCCCCTGTAACTCAGAGAAGCCACGGAGGACTCTGAAACTTCTCCCAGCCCTTAGTCCACATGAGGGGGAGGAGATAATGAGTGACATTTCATTTTTGGGTGAACTATCCCTTTAAAGATTTAATTGGTTTTATTAGTTCAGTGAAATTTTCTGTGGTTAAAAGTTACAGAGAACAGATCAGCTTGAAACGGAGACCTGATGTTAGGGTTTGAGTCTTTACAGGGAACCGCACACACGTACCTATGATGTCACTCCTCCTCCACAGAGCCCAACGACGAGAGCGGCGCGAACGTCGACGCCTCCAAGATGTGGCGCGAGGACCGAGAGCAGTTCTACAAACTGGCCCAGAAGATCGTACGCAAGTCGCTCGGTCTCTAAGGAGACCAGGAGGATGATGTCATCACCGCGGGACGAGGAGGAGGATGATGTCATCACCACGAGACTCTGTCTGTGTTTGTCTGTTTCAGAAATGCCTCTGGTACCTTTTCATCACCGTGGCGACCTCGCAGCGTCCTCCTCGTCACCATGGAAACCAACAACACACACACACAGACAGACGGACGGACGGAGTGCTGCCGATGGACAGATCAATGAACTGATGGACGATCGGACGTTTAAATCGTTAATTAATTAATTAAAAGTTAAAAGTTTTGACATGTGACCTCACCTCCATGATGACATCATCGCCACGCCTGCACGCCGTCGCTCTGGACGACCGGTGACGTCACAGCGTTTATTTATCGACATCGATAATTCAAGTCAACGTTTCATTTCAAATCAGTAATAATCAGAACCAATCAGCTCCACGTCGCCGACGACGACGACGACGACGATGATGTCATCACATTTACAACAACAACAACGACCGGCTGC
Source organism: Trachurus japonicus (assembly GCF_045865225.1). NCBI lineage: Eukaryota > Metazoa > Chordata > Actinopteri > Carangiformes > Carangidae > Trachurus > Trachurus japonicus. The sequence continues at coordinate 35,856,922 of NC_140927.1, read as the reverse complement.
AGCTGCTCAACGAGCCACAAACAAACAAACAAACAGACAAACAAAGAAACTCCCAGTGTGGATGGAGCTGAGCTGTGATTGGACGGCCGGGCCAGAGGGGGCGGGGCTGAGCTGTGATTGGACGGCCGGGCCAGAGGGGGCGGGGCTGAGCTGTGATTGGACGGCCGGGCCAGAGGGGGCGGGGCTGAGCTGTGATTGGACGGCCGGGCCAGAGGGGGCAGGGCTGAGCTGTGATTGGACGGCCGGGCCAGAGGGGGCGGGGCTGAGCTGTGATTGGACGGCCGGGCCAGAGGGGGCGGGGCTTCTGCCCTCAGAGACTTGAACACTTGTAAAGAAAAGAAACGAGGCTGGAAGTCGTTTTGTTGTTGTGACGTTTGTTTTATTTTAATTTGTCGTTGTTTCATTAAAATAAAATGGAGGATGAGCGACAGGAGAGAGAGTCGTCTGTTCGCTTGTCGTCGTAGCAACACGCTCACAGCTCAGATCAGCATCACAAACACATTTTTCAGAGTTTCCAGAGATTAAAACTTCTGCAGTTTCAGTTTCTGGTCATGTCGACGTGTTTCAATGTTTCTGTGTCTTTAATCGATTCATTTCAGATTCAAAAGAACTTTATTTTCATGTCAGAAGCTTCATCTGCGAAGAGCGACAGTGCATATTAAAGGAATAGTTCACAAAAAAATGTAATTCAGTCACTAGTGACTCCCCCTCATGCTGATGAATACTCCAGAGTAGTTTTTTATTCCTCAAAGTGCATCTGGAGACCCGGGAGGCCGGTTCCTAGTCCAACCAAAACTTTAGATGAGAGTAACAGGGCCCAACACAAAAACGTCCATAAAACTACACAACAACCATTTAATATTCCTCCACACTGCTCGTCCACTGCAATCCAAGTGTCCTGAAAGGAGATAGTCCAGAGTAAAAATTTCCTCAATGACGTAGTTTCCAGTAAACTCTGGACCAGGGGTCGGCAACAGGCGGCCCGCGGGCCGAATGTGGCCCGCCGAACCTTCCAATGTGGCCCGCGACTGAGTTCTAATAGTTTACGTACTGTATTTCTCAGTCTCTGTGCCTACAGGCGCCTGTAAGTCAATGCGCAGGGACACGGAAACACGTGTCCCTGCGCATTGCTGTGTGTGCCTGTGAGGCGCTGCACTGGGATAAGGAAACGCCCAGGTAACATGCACAAATGTTTGGGGAGCGGCTGGACTGCAGGGTTTTCCCTGTCTGTCTGTAAAGGCTATGGGTGATTTTGGCCTTGGTCCAACCGTGTGTACATCAGGGGGCCGTTCGTCTTTGGCGTGCGCTCAAACCCATTCAATGTAGACGTGCGTCAGGTGCGCTCCCAACTCAAAAGCCGTAGCGGCGCATATTTGATGCAACGCGGTTGTTTTTCCGTGCATGTCCGCGGCGCACAGTTGCACGCGGTTGCACGGACCTGCTTCTCCCCCGGTGTTGTGTCCCGGTGCCTTCGGCCTGTGTCTCTCCTAAAGTTTCCCACTGAGCTCTGCCCCGTTTGAAAGGTGAATGAAGCCCGTGAAAGACGTCGCCTCTGAGATGTAGAATGTGTTATAGAAGGGAAACGCACATGTCTGGACCAATGACTTGAAAACGGACCTGCCCTGTAGCCTAATGATCAGCCTCCTTTCATATTTAGGCTGAAAATCACAGGGCACGTCTCAGGATACAAGCCAGCAGTGTAAAGCTCCAGCATGATACGTAAATGATGATATGATGGGCTATGTCAAGACTTTTAATTTTATATCATACAAAACACCAAAGATGTGGATAAATAACAATGATGTGCACAAGAGAAATAAAAATATAAAATATAAACAGCCAAATTATTAAGCAAAAAGGTGAATTTAATTTCAATCTAGGCCGTCCGGCCCTCGGGGTGTTTGTTGAGAAAAATTCTGGCCCTTCGACAAATATAGTTGCCTACCCCTGCTCTGGACTATCTCCCTTCAGGTCAGAGTGTGAACGTCTTTAGAGCGTCACGGTGGTTTTCTGAAGTGGTGCAAATGTAAATCAACTTGATCAATTGTCTTATTGTATCTTGTGATACGACATACCCAGCTATTTCATTTTGTACGATTGCGGCCACCTCCTCCAGGTTTGTGTGTTCAACGTCCTTATACTTAACGACCTCACCGTGTTTATGAGCCAGAGAGAGAATATCCTTATTACTGAGGCCGATTCTGAAGTAGCCTACAGCTTAATCAAGGCATCTGTAGAGGCAGCCATGGCCACCGACTATTGTACTTTGATAATTTCTTAATTTATTTATTTTTATACCTGGTCCTGATCGGTCTGGCTTTTTTTTTTTTTTTTTTGACTGGCCCTAACACTCCTTCGTAACAAATGGACTAAAGTAGTGTAATTGACATGTTGAAGGTGAACTTTGACCTCCAGAGGGTTAACAATGGTAGAGGGGACTGAGCAGTGACAGAGGAAAAGACCAGATGCAGAGCTACTTGGAGCTAACGTCTGGACAGCTGGGACTAGTTTTTCACAGTGAGGCTATTTTATTGAATAATATATATTTCTGGTTGAATAAAACTACAAGAAATTAATTGTGTATTCCTCTTTCATATTGTCATTATTGGTAACCGTTTTATAAAAGCAATATATCACTCCAGTCCGTGGTCTATGCTCATTATACCACGGCTAAGGGGCGTTCTTCGGCCCGACGCGAAGCGGAAGTGATACGGTATATTGCTTAAATATTCATGGTAGTAGATTCAGATTTTAACAATAAACTTTGTTCATTACTACAGACTGGACCTTTAAATGTTAAAAATACAAATGTTAAAGGGACATTGTGTAACTTCTTCTGTTGTCTCTTCATGAAAATCTATTATTTGGTTCTTCAGTCTGTTTTTCATTAATCAGTAATCCCCCCCATCAACAAAGTGAAGTGTTCCTTTCAGCTCTGAATGAGCCGTTCATATCATTCATATCTCCATGGAGACGGTAAGCTCGGTGCTGCTGCCATGTGGTGTCTCCATGTTTTTACCTTCAGTGGCAGCGTGACGGTAGGAAACCACGGAAACTCAGCGGAGACACCGGAGCTGTCGGCTCAGGTGGAGGTGGCGTCTGTGAAAAGTCACCGCGGTAACGCAGTGAGGAGGAACGGAGCGTTACACTGATGCTGCATTCACCTGCAGTCGGGCAGACGGCCGTCGCTAACAAACCAGATGTCATTTTGGGAGCGTGCCTATGTTCTCACAGCCCTATGTTTCCACAGCTCTATGTTCCCACAGCCCTATGTTCCCTCAGCTCTATGTTCCCACAGCCCTATGTTCCCTCAGCTCTATGTTCCCACAGCCCTATGTTCCCTCAACCTTATGTTCCCTCATTTCTAAGGTTTTTTTTTTCTTTCCAAAATTAGGCCCTATGTTACCACATTTCCTTTATCATCAATTTGCATCAGATTTTATCCCCATTTCTCCCAATTTGGTAGTCAATTACACGCAACCTATTATCCAGTAGCAGTTGACTACAGATGTAATGTAGCTTTTAGCTAAATCTTCGAACATAGGGCTTGACCCCTTCCAACACTGCTACTCCAACATAGGGTTGAGTGACGAACCCTTATACAGAAATTAAACTTACCTCCATGAGTTAGTGCAATTTAGACACAGCACACAATTACCTTTCTAGAATTCTTTAATGAACAGTACACAACCTTTTATGTGCTAGGAACAGGCAATCTGTAAGTGCTGTGACTGCTGTCCTTTGTAGATTGAACAATAATAATAAGCAAAAAATGTTGCAAATTCAAAAAACATTGCTGCACAATTTATGCAGTTCTCTCAAAACTGGAAAGGGCTTATTGCTTTTTCAACATTTTATGTGCCAGGAACAGGCATATCCTTTGAAGACTATTTCAAGAACAAAAAAAATACAAAGGTCAATTTACTATAGGGAGCTTCACTTTAGCAAAGAACCTGTCAAAATGATGCCCAGGAAAAGCACATGTCCACAAGCCAGAGCAACTCTTCCACAACACAGTGGCTGACAGCGCTCCAATAGGACTCAATATTTCGATTGCCACCATTATACTGTGCCTTCAGTCGCACCAGTGAGGTCTCTAAGATTCTCCATTTGCGTCGCCGTCGTGGAGGTGCATCACCTCTCTCTGCCAGCATGATGGTTTCTTCAGTCAACGTCTGGCAGTCTTTCAGGTGACGGATGAATAGCCACAGAGAGGGATGGCGCACTTGCACTGTATCATTCATCGTCCGGTGGTAAGCTAGAATTAAACAATTATAGAAAGATCAAACATCAAAATGACTTGTAGACATTTTGCAACAGCACACATTCAAGATGGTCATTTTGCAATTACTCACATTCAACATGGTTGTTCGTTCTTTGGTCCATGTCCCTCTCAAAGACATTCCACATAACTGGTGGAAAGGTGGATCCAGGGCGGATGTACGTGTTCCTCATGTAGGTGATGAACTCATCCATTGCAGCGTAGTGTCTCACAAGACGTCTACAGCGTCTGCTGTTGACAAGTGTGTTAAAGTTCATCTGAACCAGAGCAAGCGATAGGTAACCCAGTGCCATGATTTTGCGGATGACCCGAGCAAGGGTGCGGTCTTGGTGGTAGGGAACAGCCAATCCAAGCTCTTGGATCTTCCTCCATAAGGATTGGTTGAAATAAAAATAACACCCTCCAACCATGGCTAGAGGGAACTCCGTTTCCAGTGCTGTCTTCAGGCCATTTTCGAAATCACAGACGACAAGTTGAGGGCGCCAATTGTGGTGGGTTACTTGTCGGATGGCCACTTTGACAGCCTGAAGTACTTGCCTGTAGTGTCCAATAGTTCTCTGCTCCATAAGCACATGAACAAGAGGCAGTACAAAGCCATGATGGTTTCCCAATATGGTAAAACACACACTGTCTGTATGGTCGAGGGCAACTCCTAAAGGTGGCATCCATGTAAGTTGTTCTTCATTGTTGCAGCAGGGTGAGATTCTCATTTGTTGCAAACACCAGTATGCCCCAATCATTGTCAGCATGTAACAAAAAAAGGTCTTGGGCCCATGTTTGGGCCCATGAGCCTGCAACCTCCACTTCATCCACAGTGGCTGGTATCTCTGGCATTGCCTCAGACCTGGCTCTCTGCATTGTTGTACGGACTGACTGAAACGCTGGTATTGATGGTTAGTTTAGCAGCAATTTAGCAGGATACTCTGACCATCTGTGAAAAAATTTATTACCACTAGCTTTCTTTACCATTGTGTTCCTGTAGGTGTCTAGTAACAGCTCTCAATTTATTTATTTCCAAATCCATTGGGAAAATTCTGGAGAGTCAATCAAAGTTAAGGTGCCCAGAGGGCTCGGGTGAAAAAAAAGAAAAAAAATGAAAATTCTAATTTAAGCTTGTGAGATGTCTAACTAGGGGTTTTAAGGGGTGCTGAGTTCATTTCAATCATTAATTTTGAGTAAAAATGTTTCCCTGACCATATATTATTGGTATATTTGAGTTATAGTGTATGGCAAAGGGTATAGTAAAAGTCATTGTTGAACAGATTCTAGCCTATTCTAAATCTAAAGATTCCATTCTAAAAATAAATAAATAAATAAAATGAAAATAAAAAAAGAAGAAAGAAATACAAAATACTTCAGAAGAGTACACTAGTTAGAAAAAAAAAACACAAATAGTGGGAACATACCGCACACTAGACTGGGTTATGAGGATCTTTAGTTTATTTCAGAGCAACGCGTTACGCTTGTGGCTTCTTCAGGCTCATGCTGAGACCAGGAAGTCAGGGGATTTTTAAAGGAAATGGTACTCAATCAATTTACATAAGTAATTGAACAAGGTGAAAACATATTTAACAATCAAACATCAATGGCTGGGGAGTACCATAGAAATGGATAAAACATATATTTAAGTGCATTCAGCAGCTTTACAGCAAATTTGAGTACAGGTGTACCTTCAGTGATTCACTTACAGAAAGGCAGTGACTATACACAACAATACAACACAAACAGGTCATATACAAATAGGCAATGTCATCCATCATAACATCAAAAATATATACATACCGAGGATGAACACAGGTGTTAATAGTGAGGATAATATCACTCAAGTAGAGCAACAATAGGCAGATCATCTTTTCGTCATTTTCAGTCAGACCAGACCAGTCATACTTCAGAAGAGTGATGACACCAACTGTGCGCATGATACCCAGTAGGCTACATGAGTGTGGTTTCTATGGTCATGATGCCCTCTGGAAGGATTGAGAGGGAGCATTGCATCATGGCAAATATTTTTGGAGAACAAACACGATTTTAAGGTATGATAGTTACCTTTTGACATAATAATAGTTTTTCCTTCTGCTAGCACACACTTTTATCTAGTAAATTAAGAAATGCATTAATATTTTCTTGTTTATTGCTTAAAAAGAACAACCATTCACCTAGCTAATGTTAGATAACTATCTAGTTAGCAAGCATGAGAGTCATTAGCAAATGTTGATAATGTCCATAGGAGCTAGTTTATGTTGTAATGTAGTGATGAGCTAGAGCTAATTTATGTAGTAATTCAGTTTCAATAGGTACACAACTGTCTTGATCGAGTCCATGGTCCATCATATTGGGGAAAAAAATATATAACCAGTGTGATCAATTGAGTTGTGGCAACCTTCTCTCTACTATAGTAACCTTAGTCTAGTTGTATGGACCACCACAGTCTGTTTTGACAAAAACCATGACACTTGTCTATTTTAGCAGGTACAACATGTGCATGATTAAATTATCTGACTTTGAGTAATTTAATCATGCACATATGTGTCTACCTATTATCCAGACATGGCTCAGGAATTGTATCATGCACCTGATAATTTCTACCAAGACCGACTAAAAAACAGTTTGTTGGACACAGCACCGAGACAAAGAGTCCTCTTGCAGTCTTCTGATTAATGCTGCATCATCCACACCCTCAGAATAAGCTACAATCTGAGGATGGCCTTTTGAGGTGACTTTTGAGAGCTTTTGAATCTCAGTCCCAGGACCATCACAAATGAAGCACCTCAAGCCATAAACTCCATGTTGTACCTGCTAAAATAGACAAGTGTCATGGTTTTTGTCAAAACAGACTGTGGTGGTCCATACAACTAGACTAAGGTTACTATAGTAGAGAAGTTGCCACAACTCAACTCAATATTTTTTCCCCAATATGATGGACCATGGACTCGATCAAGACAGTTGTGTACCTATTGAAACTGAATTACTACATAAATTAGCTCTAGCTCATCACTACATTACAACATAAACTAGCTCCTATGGACATTATCAACATTTGCTAATGACTCTCATGCTTGCTAACTAGATAGTTATCTAACATTAGCTAGGTGAATGGTTGTTCTTTTTAAGCAATAAACAAGAGGAACACATTTTTGGTCATCTGAACCATTATGTTTTCAAGCCCCTTCCATTTCCCCCATGGCCATGAAGGAGAGGACCCCATGATGCTGTGGAAAGCATGTTTTTTTCACAAAAATATGATATTTTTGCATGTAAAAGGTGACATGATACAATTCCTGAGCCATGTCTGGATAATAGGTAGACACATATGTGCATGATTAAATTACTCAAAGTCAGATAATTTAATCATGCACATGTTGTACCTGCTAAAATAGACAAGTGTCCATTGGTTTTTGTCAAAACAGACTGTGGTGGTCCATACAACTAGACTAAGGTTACTATAGTAGAGAAGGTTGCCACAACTCAATTGATCACACTGGTTATATCTTTTTTCCCCAATATGATGGGACCATGGACTCGATCAAGACAGTTGTGTACCTATTGAAACTGAATTACTACATAAATTAGCTCTAGCTCATCACTACATTACAACATAAACTAGCTCCTATGGACATTATCAACATTTGCTAATGACTCTCATGCTTGCTAACTAGATAGTTATCTAACATTAGCTAGGTGAATGGTTGTTCTTTTTAAGCAATAAACAAGAGAATATTAATGCATTTCTTAATTTACTAGATAAAAGCATGTGCTAGCAGAAGGAAAAACTATTATTATGTCAAAAGGTAACTATCATACCTTAAAATCGTGTTTGTTCTCCAAAAATATTTGCATGATGCAATGCTCCCTCTCAATCCTTCCAGAGGGCATCATGACCATAGAAACCACACTCATGTACTGGGTATCATGCATGTGCACAGTTGGTGTCATCACTCTTCTGAAGTATGACTGGTCTGGTCTGACTGAAAATGACGAAAAGATGATCTGCCTATTGTTGCTCTACTTGAGTGATATTATCCTCACTATTAACACCTGTGTTCATCCTCGGTATGTATATATTTTTGATGTTATGATGGATGACATTGCCTATTTGTATATGACCTGTTTGTGTTGTATTGTTGTATTGTTGTGTATAGACACTGCCTTTTCTGTAAGTGAATCACTGAAGGTACACCTGTACTTCAAATTTGCTGTAAAGCTGCTGAATGCACTTAAATATATGTTTTATCCATTTCTATGGTACTCCCCAGCCATTGATGTTTGATTGTTAAATATGTTTTCACCTTGTTCAATTACTTATGTAAATTGATTGAGTACCATTTCCTTTAAAAATCCCCTGACTTCCTGGTCTCAGCATGAGCCTGAAGAAGCCACAAGCGTAACGCGTTGCTCTGAAATAAACTAAAGATCCTCATAACCCAGTCTAGTGTGCGGTATGTTCCCACTATTTGTGTTTTTTTTTTTTTCTAACTAGTGTAACTCTTCTGAAGTATTTTGTATTTCTTTCTTCTTTTTTATTTTCATTTTATTTATTTATTTATTTTTAGAATGGAATCTTTAGATTTAGAATAGGCTAGAATCTGTTCAACAATGACTTTTACTATACCCTTTGCCATACACTATAACTCAAATATACCAATAATATATGGTCAGGGAAACATTTTTTACTCAAAACTAATGGTTGAAATGAACTCAGCACCCCTTAAAACCCCTAGTTAGACATCTCACAAGCTTAAATTAGAATTTTCATTTTTTTTCTTTTTTTTCACCCGAGCCCTCTGGGCACCTTAACTTTGATTGACTCTTCAGAATTTTCCCAATGGATTTGGAAATAAATAAATTGAGAGCTGTTACTAGACACCTACAGGAACACAATGGTAAAGAAAGCTAGTGGTAATAAATTTTTTCACAGATGGTCAGAGTATCCTGCTAAATTGCTCTAACTAGGTCTATCACCTCCACCTTGGACTGCCCGACGATGTTGCACCAATTCTGCATTGTAAACTCGTCTCACTGGCACCGTTGGATCCTGCCTCACTTGAGCCACAACATTTTGTCGGAATTGAGCTCTGCTGACCATGGTTTCATCCTGGGGGTGGGTATGGTGCTCCTCATGGCACCCAATCACTCTGATAACTTGATCATCATCCTCTTCATTCAGCAGGTTTGTGTACACTTTTGCTCTGCAGTTCTGGCGCCAGCAACGCCAATGAATATTTTCACCTCTTATTTGATGTCAGTGGAAACGGAAGTTCTGAACAACTAACGCCTTTCCTCCACGGTTTCCAGGGACCAAGCTTCCAATGCAAGCAGCCATTTGAGCAAATACCGTGGACCAGGGGGTCTGTCCTGTCCGCTATAGCTCTGCACCAAATATTGTGGGGGGAAAAAAAGTGCTTCCAAATAATCTCGCGGGAGGATAGGGCTTAAATTAAGCCTGCCGTTGACGCGGACCCTACGCCGTAGCCTGATGCCACCTCCAAAAAATACTGACTACACGTCATGTCGACGCGTGGTGGCGCGAACCGCAAGGACTGTGATTGGTCCGCTCAGAACATCAGTGTGGTAAATTTAGTGGTCGGACAGACCACCTCCGCAAACGTCTTCTTCGTCGCCTGCGCTTCAACATTTGCCATAAAAGCATTTGTTTTTCAGTTGCCATTGTTTACTGTGACCGGAAGCAACGCCCCTCGACGCAGAACTCCGAATGCCCAACGATGGCGTCGGGTCTACGCCGTAGGTACGCCGTCGACGCGATGCAGAAGCATATAGGCTTTATAGGGAAATGTAGGAACACAATGCTTAATTTTCCAAACGTCTACAGTTGTACAAATAGTGTTAGTACTCATAAAACGAGGCGTTAGAAAGTTTGTAAGTACACCAGGAATTCCAGACATTATTAGTGGGGTAAGGTCATGGTGCAAAGGACCCTAGGTTGAAATTACTCTGAATTATCCCTTTAAAAGCGGCATAAAAATAAAGATGACTTGACTTAGAGTTTCATTTGGAGAAAAATCTTGGAAATGAGGGAACATAGGGCTGTGGGAACATAGGGCTGAGGGAACATAGGGACTGTGGGAACATAGGGCCTAATTTTCAAAATTTTCAGTGAAAAAAAAATTCTTAGAAATGAGGGAACATAGGGCTGTGGGATCATTGGGCTGTGGGAACATAGGGCTGACCCCGTCATTTTAGTCACAGAAGTCCAGAGAAAGACGGTAAAACAATACCACATCGCCATGACAACATATTGTCAGTCACGTGTATTGTTTTGCCTCGTGCTGACGGACCACTTGTTTACATAGAGGCTTGTTTATGCCGTTGCGTGCAGCGGCTGTCGTCCGTCTGCCGTCTGCCCAATTTCAGGTGAATGCAGCATGAAAAATACGATTGAGTTGCTTGAGATATACAACCACAACGCTAGATGGGAGGAATTCCTACACAATGTTCCTTTAAGATGAGAGAAAATCGTGTAAAACAGCAAAAGTTAATTTAAACCAAACACACTAACAGCAGCTGTCAGGAGGATTATGGGTAATGTAGTACACACACACATACACACACACACATCCATCATGCTACTGTACTGAGATGAGAGCAGCAGCTTCCTGTCTGAACCTGCCGCCACTCTGACATCAAAGAGTGTGTGTGTGTGTGTGTGTGTGTGTGTGTGTGTGTGTGTGTGTGTGTGTGTGTGTGTGTGTGTGTGTGTGCAGACAGACGGGCCATTAGTGCTGCTAAAGCCGTGTGTTTACACACACGCTGTCATTACCTCCTCTCTGTGGTTACACACATTACACACACACACACACACACACACATTAGCTGCAGCATCACAGAAGGGGGCGTGGCCTCGGAGACACAAACACTGTGTCAATAAAGTTCATACAAAGAGACAGAGAGACGGCGATCAATCAATAATCAAAGTAAAACTGTGGAGTCTGAACTTCCTGTTTGGACGTGTGTGTGTGAGTGTTGTGGTTTACACACACACACCTGTTGGCTGTGATAGAAACGTCTGGCTGAAACAGTGAGTGTGATGTTATCAGCTACACACACACTGCTCACATTCCTACACACACACTCTGACACACACAGACACACACACCTACACTCACACACACCTACTCTCTCGGTGTCTGGATGTTAATCTCCTCATCAGCGTCGTGTCTCAGCCTGAAGCTCCTGAGATCTAAACACACGGAGGCTCCGCCCACTGAGACCGGTTTATACAGAACCAGGACCAGAACCAGAACCAGAACCAGGACCAGGACCAGGACCAGAACCAGAACCAGAACCAGAACCAGATGGCGGATCAGTAGCTCACCTGTCCTGTACCTTCGTTCTCCATTGATCATGTGACCTGGAGAAACAAAACTACAACCTCCAGACCGAGTCCAAACTTTAATCTGAGTCGGTCGATGCGACGTGAAAACTAACTAGAAAATTTCCTCTCGGGAAATTTTGAATGGGCCACGGGAGCGGGAACTGCGGGTTGTGCCATCTCTGTCAACATGGGAATCAAACCCACGATCTTAAGGTCAAGACAGAGCTGATCAGACAGACACATGATCATCTTTCTATAAGCACTGATATGGAGGAGCTGTAACCACATTAGGTTACCTGTGTGTGTGTGTAACTTTTATCACATTAAGTTACCTGTGTGTGTTTGTGTGTGTTGGAATGTGGGAGAGCATACGCGCGCATGTGTATGTTACCTGTGTGTTTTGATGTGTGTGTGTGTGTGTGTGTGTTTTGATGTGTGTGTGTGTGTGTGTGTGACTGACTTGACACATGTTATGAGCTGCATCCTGTGTCAGTCTGATTTAGCTGTGTCTCTGTTTATAAACATTTAAACAAGTGTCAGGTGGATTGTTTATGAAGTTAACGAGCCCTGGCCTGAGAATCAGACATTACCACGGCAACTTGAGGTGGTTGCCAATGACGATAGGGGCCCCCCAGGCTGAGACAGACAGAAACATGGAGGAAAAAGAGTGATTTTCTGCCTCTGCACTGGTCTCGCAAAAGGCTTAGGGTGACAAAACGGTAACTCCTATCAGAACAAAACACAGATCAACGTTGCTCTAAGGACTTCCTGAAAAATTTGGTAGGATTTTGGTGTTTATACAGTAAATATTTTGGAGATGCTGGCAGTTTTAAAACATTGGTCCGTTCTGCTTCTCTCAGAAAATATTTGTATTGGAGTCAATGAGGAGCAGAGACAGACGTGGCCGCACTTAGAGGCTCAGAGTTTAAATTCTGTAAGTCTCTCTGATATTTTGAGCACATGGTGAGAAACAGAACAAGTTTGTCTACAAATTTGGAAAAAATCATGTGTGTAGAGTGTAAATTGTGGCCAGGCCGAGTGTGGAAAGAGAAAAAATCAGGAGTTTTTCTGGGCTCTCTCCCACTCTAACCGATGATGTCACCCACTCTGACACGAACATTCCGTGCAATACACACCCATTATAATCTCATAATTTCTCCAAAAATGATCATGGTCATTGACCATGGATTGATCAAAAACTATATGACCTATCAAAACGTGGAGTAATACGACAATACACAAGACTTGTGTCTACTGTTTAAAGTTTAAATGAAGTCTCTAGGTGAAAGTATGCCTGAGCAGTAGACGTTTGTTAAACTCCAATTATTGTTCTTTTTCGCATACGTCGCGAAAAATTTGTTAACCATTTCATAGCTGTAGGGGCCAGTGCCCGGTGAGATGGCCCGTGGCCCTAATGAGTTCCTGGATGTGTTGTCCATATTAGGCGTTGAGTGGGCGTGTCCTATGCTAATGAGGCAGCAGCAGCAGCGGAGGGTTAATATCTGGTGCGTGCAGATGTTTGATAAACAGAGTTCCTGCTTTGATGCTGAGGCCCGGACTCTGATCTGAGAGATGAGACAGAAGGAGAAGAGAGATGGAGAGATAAAGAGAAGAAGGAGAAGGAGAAGAAGCTCAGGATCAGAGCAGGAATTCCCCCGGTGACCCGGAGCTCCGCCCCCTTTTACCCCGACATGGGGCCGCACCTGAGGCTGCACAGGTGAGTTCATGACATCACAGCGTGTGTGTGTGTGTTTCACCTGTTTATCCAGAGGGAACTCCACTCACACTGCAAAAACTCTAAATCTCACCAAGAACATTCGTCTAATGTCTAGTCAAAACAAATCTCGTTCTACTTAGAATAAGACTCAAAACATAAAAAGTAGCTTGTTTTTAGACACTTTTTACTTCTTTCAAGCAGATTTTCACTTGAAATAATCTGATAGTGGAGCAAGTTTTTCGCAAGAACACAAAAAACTTGCTTTCACTGGCAGATTTTTCTACTTATTTCAAGTGAAAATTAGTTTGAAACAAGTGAAAATGATCTAAAAACAAGTTAATTTTTAGGTGATGAGTCTTATTTTAAGTGGAAAGAGATTAGTTTAGTTTTGACTAGAAATTAGACAAATATTCTCCAGCAGACATGACGGTCCTGGTCCTGGTTCTGGTCCTGGTCCTGCTGTGAATAACCACAAAGTGAAACAAACGTCTCAGAGTTTCTGTCAGCCTCCCTCTCCCTCTCTCCCTCTCTCTCTCTCTCTCTCTCTCTCTCCAGCTCCTCCCAGTCTTTTATATGTAATGTTGGGCGAGTGAGCTGGTCTCACCTGCAGGTGAGTCTGTCTCAGTCTCAGTCTCACCTGAGTCTGAGGATCACAGCAGCAGAGGAGGAAACGTCTGTCTCCTTCTTCTTCCTCCAGAATGAGATGATGGACGCAACACAAACAGCGTGGAGTAGCTGTAACTGTTAAGAGACTGAAGGAGGAGAAGGAGGTGAAGAGAAGAGGAGTAACTAACTGTTAGAGACTGAAGGAAGAGAAGGAGGTGAAGAGAAGACAGAAGACTGGAGGTCCAGGAGGCAAGGCAAGGCAATTTTATTAGTATAGCCCTTTTTTTTACCAACAGTTTGTCTCAAAGGGCTTCACATGGCATCGTAACAACATCCTCTGCCCTTAGACCCTCACATCCACTGAGGAAAAACTCCATGGAAAACCCTTTTAACAGGGAAAACCAGGAGAAAGCTCAGGGTGAGCAACAGAGGAGGAGGAGGAGGAGACCCAGAACCTCTCACTTTGGGTTTTCAGACTAAAGATCTGAAACATTTTGAAGGAACTTAGGAAGTTTGAAGAAAAACAAACGTCCTAGAAAAAGAGAAGAGAGGAGACCGAGATTCAGACGGACGGAGGAGACGGAGGTTGAAGGGCTGAGACCACCGGAGACTGATCCAGGACCAGATCCAGGACCAGATCTGGACCGGACTGAGCTTTGACCTCTGACTCAGGTTTGATTTTACATTTTTAACAAAATCTGACTCAATCGTCTTCAGACCGAACCAGAGAGATCCAGCTTGGACGTCCATCCCGTCTCCTGCAGACGGTCCTCGGTCCTCAGTCGTCTCGTCTTTGGGACAACAACTATTTAAAGCAGAAGTAAGGTGAATATTTGTGTTAATATAAGTCTTAAATAGTTGTATCTTCCGACAGCAATCACTTCTATAGAGTGTTTGGTCTGAAACACGGGTCTGTCAGTCACTCTGCTCTGCTGTAAGCCGAGGAGAAAACGTTCCTTGTATCCTACAACCTTTATCCAATGAGGAGAGAGAACGGCATAAAGGGGCAGTCCTCTCTGTGTGTGCAGCCAGGGGATGAGCCTGAATGTGGTGACGTAGGGACGAGGGCGGGGGCTGCTAACTCCATCTGCTGACAGGAAGTTAGCCAAAACCACCGGATCGCTTACTTCTGCTTTAATTAATTATCATTTTCTCCTCCTGTGTAGAAACGGTATAGAAACGTTGAATCTGCGGCGACGCCACAGGGAACAGCTCCCGGGTCCTGAGGCTCGTCTTCCTCAGACCGGTGGGAAAATGACCGTCAGCTGCCGAGGTCAAGAAGCAGAGCTCTGAGGGGGAATTGAACCCACGCAGCGGACGGTACCCTGCAGTCATGTTGGTGTGCCGCTCCCTGCTCCTCACCTGGGGGCTGCTCGCCGCCGCCGCCGCCGTCCAGAGCTGGAGACCCTGCACAGGTAGGAGCTAGCATCTTCTCCACGCCGTGTTAGCCTAGCTTAGCTTAGCTTGGCATAACGACTGTTAGCATCGCTCCATCCGTAGAGTTGATCCAGGACTGAGGTCAAAACCCTGAAGTTCATCACAGTGTTGCTCCAGGAAAAGAAAGTGAATGGGATTTTTGCATTGTGTTTTGGATGGGATCATCCCTATGTTCCCCGGGTCCTATGTTCCCCACTTTGTATGGGACAGGGGAACATAGAAACCTTTTTCTAAAAAAGGGTCCTATGTTCCCCGCTTTTCCCCAAAAGGATCCGGGGAACATGCAATTTTTGTACCCATACCTGGAAGTGGAGTTGTGACTTGGCAGATTTTTGCCTATTTTTAAGTGAGAAGTTGAGTTGTGACTTTGAGTGAGAAGTGTAATTGTCCCATTGGTTGGGTTTAGGCAATGAAGAAAGGAGTTGGTTAAGTTTAGTAAAAAGACCAGGTAGAGGCTAGACAGGCCAGATAGATAGAGAGAGTCCATCGACCAGCAACAGTGGGGAACATAGGACCCTTTTTCAGAAAAAGGGTCCTATGTTCCCCAATATGTATTGCGACCCGGGGAACATAGGACTCTTTTTGGGAAAACCGGGGAACATAGGACCCATTTTCAAAAAGACCTATGTTCCCCTATAGGGAACATAGGACCCGGGGAACATAGGTACGCTCCCTTTTGGATGACACAACGGCAGCATGGCGCACGCCGCTCAGCTCGGCGCAAGGCGGTGCACTCTTGCGCCGCAGTAGCACATACACAATGAATGGGTTTGCCGTCGGCCGCCTGCGCTTTACATTTATACCTTTATGTGAAAGCCCCATAAACTCTGTGACTAAAGCACCAGTTTCTGATCCTTCAGAGTTTAGTTCAGTGAGATAATCTTCACATATGAACTCCTTTTCTACCGTATCTGAAGCTTAATGCGACGTCCAGAAGTAAAAAGCTAACGTTAGGCTTTAACGGACTACTACACGGTCACCACCACTAAGCTTTCCACTGGTTTCAGCTGCTTTATTTTACTTTTGTTCACCACAGACCTGATCTGAGGTATTTTACCAGAATCACATTCAGAAAACGTACTGACTTTTAGACGCTGGATTTTCCCTTCAGGCTGCTGTACAAACATGGCGGCACAAGATGGTGACGCTCTCTAAAGCAAGACCCTTGTTATATATAAAAGAAGAATTTTAAGGCTATGAAAGCCAAGCAGATTTTGTTTTATAGCGATTATACACTTAAATATATTCATGGGTAGTAGATTCAAATTTTAACAATAAACCTTGACAATTATTACACACTGGACCTTTAAGTATACACTGCAAAAACTCAAGAATATTTGTCTTATTTCTAGTCAAAACATATCTCATTATACTTAAAATAAGACTAAAAAGTAGCTTGTTTTTACTTATTTCAAGCAGATTTTCACTTGAAATAAGTAAAAGTAAAAATCTGACAGTGGATCAAGTTTTTCTTTCTTATTACAAGCACAAAAAAACTTGCTTTCACTGGCAGATTTTTCTACTTATTTCAAGTTTCAAATTTGTTTGAAACAAATGAAAATGAGCTAAAAACAAGTTAATTTTTAAGTGATGAGTCTTATTTTCAATGAAAAGAGTTTAGTTTTGACTAAAAATGTGACATTTTGACAAGAAATAGGACAAATATTCTTGGAAAGATTTAGAGTTTGAGGTCCTTCTTACTGAACCACCTGCTCCTCACTGATCTGATCTCACACCTGTGCTTGGGTAGCTACGAGCGTCCGTCCGTCTGTGTGTGTGTGTGTGTTCAGACGTTTCAGACGTTTCTCTCTGCTGCTTTGTTGCCTCGTTGTTTTCTGAGTCTTTGAAACATGAGCCGTGTTTCTGTGCCTGTCGTCCCCTCCCTCTATTCATCCTCCATTCATCTTCCATTGATCCAACAAAACAGACGGAGCCTCACAGGAGCTTAAAGGGGAATTCCAGCTAAAAGCTATAACGTCGACCTGTGGCTGTCAGCTGATTCCCACCGACCGACTCTGTTTAAATACTGTACCTTCATGCTGCAGAGTCATGTTCATTCATCACTGCTAAACCAAACAAAAGAGCTCTTCAGAGCAGCAGCATTACAATAGGCTTCAGTTCATCTCAAATGCATCCAGTCCCTCAACGTTTACTGTCACATCCAGCTTTCCTTTCCTTTTTCTGCCCCAAACTGTTTCTGAGTCTCAATTCGAATACTTCCTTACGTACACTAACTCTGGCTGTGGTATCATGTGAAAACACAGTGTAGCTACTGTAAGAACCTGGATGGTTTTACCCAAAACGGTCAAAAGGTTGAGTGTAGAACGATGGACACTTACCATCCTCAATGATCGCCGTCTGAGCTACGTCAAATCAAATCAAATAATCAATCAAATAAACTTCATTTGTCCCGGAAGGGAAATTTGTCTTGGGCAGGTGGCGTCATATCAGCTGCTTTGTACTTGTAATACATACATACACAATACATACACTACAGTAGCAACACTGGCGCACATATCCAAGAAAGAAAAGAGAGAGAAAAAGAGAAAGTGCGGAGAGTGCAATAAATAGTTTAAAATACGTAGGGGAATATAATATATATTTAACCCTCCTGTTGTCCTTCTGGGTCAAATTGACCCAATCTGTTCCCTTCCTCCATCTTTCCTTCCTTTCTTTTCCCCTTCCTTCCTTCCCTTCATCCTTACTTCAGCTACTTCTTCTTCCTTCCTCTTTTGATCTAATTGACCCTTCATCTTTCTTTCCTTCCTTTTCCCCTTCCTTCTTTTCTCCCTTCTTTCCGTTCTTCCTTCCTTGATCGAATCTGTTCCCTCCCTCCATCTTTCTTTCCTTCCTTTTTTCCTTCCTTCTTTCCACAATCCTTTTTCCCTCCCTCCCTTCCTTCCTTTTTGACCCAATCTGTTCCCTCCCTCCATCCCTTTATCTTTCCTTCCTTTTTCCCTCCCTCCATCCCTTTATCTTTCCTTCCTTTTTCCCTTCCTTCTTTCCTCCCATGTTTCCCTTTGTCCTTCCTTCCTTCCCTTTCTCCTTCCCTCCCTCCTGACTTCTTTCCCTTTGTCCTTCCTTCATTCCTGCCTTCCTTACTTCCTTAGTTCCTGTAAGTTCACAACGACGGGATTCGATCTGAGACACGAACTCTGTGGATATTCGCTCACTTCAGAAGTAAGAACAGAGTGTAGTCAGTAAACTACTTGACATGTTTCCTCCTCAGACCTGCTCCCTCTGGACCTGCTGAGCAGAGCGCTGCCACGCCCTGGACAGGCCACGCCCACTCAGGTAGCTAACACTCAGGTAGCTAACACTCAGGTAGCTAACACATAGGTAGCTAATGCTGCGTTCGATTGCACTCGGAATTCAGAAAGATCCGGGTCGGAAATTCCGACTTCCGAGGTAAATGCGTTTCATTGCAACCTCGGAAAACATGGCCGGCCACAGTAAGCTGATGTCTTTCCAGCATCAAAAAGTAGCTGCTGCTGGGGAAGAACATTAGCTGCTTGGGGGAGAGAGAGAAATAGAAACGCCACTTCTGCAACACACAGTCCTGAACGCAGCAGCGAGGGGAATCCTGCACGCGTCATAGCGAGCCGTGCAGATGGAACTAGGCTATATTCCCTTTTCCATAACTTCTCCCTTGCTTAAACGTCTAAGTTGGAAAATAAATAGCCTAAATAAATAAATACCTCTCACGGTGCGCAACGCCATATTGCTGTGACGTTATTCCAACCGACTCGGGCTGCTTGGATCCTACCCGAGAAGGGCCGTTCTATTGCATTTTTCCGATTCGGAGGTCGGATCTTTCCGAGTTCCGAGTGCAATTGAACGCAGCATAACACACAGGTAGCTAACACTCAGGTAGCTAACACACAGGTAGCTAACACTCAGGTAGCTAACACTCAGGTAGCTAACACACAGGTAGCTAACACACAGGTAGCTAACACTCAGGTAGCTAACACTCAGGTAGCTAACACTCAGGTAGCTAACACTCTGGTGGATTAATAGATGGTTTGACCGAGCAGGTGCAGATGGTTCAGTCCAGAGGGTCCCGAGGCCTCCGATTGGCTGGCGCCACGACGACTGCGATGAGTTTTCCCGCCTCTCAAATCTTCACCAACTGTGACCAGTTCCCTGCCGAGTTCTCGCTGGTCGCCACGGTGAAGATGCCGAGGCTGAGACAGAAGGTGAAGCAGGAGGAGCAGAACCTGGACTGGTCTGGTCCGGTCCGGTCTGGTCTGGTCTGATCCGATCTAGTCTGATCCGGTCTGGTCTGGTCTGGTCCGGTCTGATCCGGTCTGGTCTGGTCCGGTCCGGTCCGGTCTGGTCTGGTCCGGTCTTGTCCGGTCCGGTCTAGTCCTGGTCCGGTCCAGTCTGGTCCAATCCGGTCCGGTCCAGTTCGGTCCGGTCCGGTCCAGTCTAACCGGTTCTTCTCTGTTCCAGAGGAGCGAGTACATCTTCTCAGTGCTGGCGGAGGGCTCTGATTGGCTGCTGCTGGGGCTGCGTATCTCTGAGAACCGCCTCCACCTCTTGGCCACGCCCCCGGGCGCTAGTGGGCGGAGCCGGATCAGCTTCCAGGACGTCCGATTGGACGACAACCGCTGGCACACGGTGGTGCTGGCCGTCACCGGCCCGTACGCCACGCTGACCGTCGACTGTGGACTTCCCCTGGAGCTGTGAGTCCCCTGAGACCGGTTCAGACCAGTTTAGACCAGTTTAGACCAGGGTTATTATAGTTCACTAAGGCTGTGTCCTAATCCCCCCTACTCTCTATATAGTGACCAGTTGTTGTAGTGGTGTCTGAATGTTTAGTGATTAGTGACTGAATCTATCCCACAATTCACCGCAACATGTAGTGAACATCCGATGGTCACTAACCGGAGCAAGATATCCCATCATGCATTGCAGTCACAGATGGCCGTTACCACAGCGGGCCAGAGCGACCGGTGTAGCTACCAAATAAATGAAGTAGTGACCGGTGTAGCTACCAAATAAATGAAGTAGTGACCGGTGTAGCTACCAAATAAATGCAGTAGCGACCGGTGTAGCTACCAAATAAATGCAGTAGCGACCGGTGTAGCTACCAAATAAATGAAGTAGTGACCGGTGTAGCTACCAAATAAATGCAGTAGCGACCGGTGTAGCTACCAAATAAATGAAGTAGCGACCGGTGTAGCTACCAAATAAATGAAGTAGTGACCGGTGTAGCTACCAAATAAATGCAGTAGCGACCGGTGTAGCTACCAAATAAATGCAGTAGCGACCGGTGTAGCTACCAAATAAATGCAAGTAGTGCAGCAGCCTCAATAAATGTGTCCAGCTGTCAGAGTTGTCCGGTCGCGGCTTCCACAGACTCCCACAACAAACGTCGGAGCAAATTTCCTAACAAGCGTTATAAACTGGTGTTTTACATTATACGTTAGCATTAAGCTAGCGGACTTTATGCTTAGTTGTGAGTGGCTGTGTGTGTTTTGAACGTTATTTCAAACTATGTGGGTTTGATTGAACATCTTTGATGCTTAAATATACCGCTTAATATATTGCTTATACTCCTCTTTTTATGTTGGTACACCCGTAGGTCTATGCTACACCGGCCGTTACCATGGTTGCATCCATGGTACCTCCACCGGCCGTTACGATCGCGGTCGGAACGTTTTAATTACGCGACGTAATACGTCATTAACTGTGCGGCGGAGTAGTGTCTGAAAGTGTTTTTTTATTTGACCAGTGAGTCACTATATTGAATTCACTATGTAGTGAGTAGGGAGGAGGGAATGAGGGAGTGATTTCGGACACAACCTAAGACTAAAACTAGCAATGAACTAACTGGTTTCCCGTCTCCCAGGCAACAGGCCCAGTCCTTCCCCAGCAGCCTGAGCACCAGAGGCTCCAGGTTCTTCATCGGCAGCCGGAGGAGGTGGAGAGGCCGCTTCTCTGTAAGTCTGATCCGGATCAGCACCGGCCTGGGTCCTGTTGACCCCTGACCTCTTCAACTTCAACTTCAACTTCTATTCATTTTGTCCCCCGGGGGGGGCAATTGGTTTTGCAGTAGACAAGCAAGGGACATGGGGATAACACAACCCCTGAGACAAACACATACACATCCAATTACACAAACCACAGTTCCATCAACACAGGGATGGTGATCCGCAATGCACAATCCACAAGTCAACAATAGAAAGATGCATGTCAGTAGTACAGAAATCAATATCTGTAGAAATATAAAGTGCAACAACACTGCATGTAAAAATAAAAACAAGGTGCAAAAACACTGAATGCATGTAGCATGGGTCTCAGCCATAGAAGAGCTCTGTCAGGTAAGAGCTGGTTGACTCCTCCCCTGACCAGAGTTTAAAATGGAGATGGCTGCAGGGATAAAAGAGTGCTTGTATCTGTTGGTCTTAACAAGAGGGAATCTAAACCTGGCACCAGAGGGCAAGGTCTGAAGTTCCCTGAACAAGGGGTGGGTGGCATCTGACAAGATGCTTCTGGCCTTCCTCTCTATCTGTCTGGTTAACAGGTCAGAGCTCCCAGAATCTTGCCACTCATCTTGACTATTTTCATGAGTGCATTTTTGGATTTAACATTTAGGTTCCCATACCAGCACATTATAGAAAAAGTAAGTACAGACTCCACACAAGATTTATAAAACAAGGTCATGAGGGACCTGTCCACATGAAAGGATGACAGCTTCCTCAAACAAAACAAGTACTGCTGCCCCCTTTTACATAGCATGTCAGTGTTGTCATTAAAATTCAGCTTTTTGTCAATGATAGACCCCAAGTCAATCAATCAGTTGTTTATTTCGGGCATGTCCATTAAATCATCATCATCACACTTCATCAAGTAATACAATACACATGGCCGAAAGGGAAAGCGGGAGAAGCAAAAGCTTATCTAGTCCTGCCCCCATAAAGACTAGTACTTATACCCCTCCACAGACTCTATCACCTGACCCTTGATAGTAGCCTGGGAGGGTGTGGGCTGCCGCCTGAAGTCGATGCTCATGTCCTTTGTTTTAGCAACATTCAACTTCAGGAAAGATTTATCACACCACTGTACAAATTCGTCCATAACAGGACCATGATTATTTTCAGTGCCATGTAGAAGACTGACCCCTGACCTCGCTGTGCCCTCTGACCTCTCTGTGACCTCTCTGTGACCTCTCTGTGCTCTCTGGTCTGTCTGTGTTCAGGGTTTACTCCGGCAGCTGGTCCTGCTCCCCGGATCCGACGCCACGTCCAGACTGTGTCCGTCCTCTGATCCGCGTCTGGCCGAGCTCTCGGTGCCGCAGGCGCTGAAGTCCAGCCAGCTCCCGCCGGACCAATACCCATACGGTGTGTGTGTGTGTGTGTGTGTGTGTGTGTGTGTGTGTGTGTGTGTGTGTGTGTGTTTGGACTGTAAACTCCAGCTTGTGATGGTTTCACTGATCCAGTAACGTGATCCGGAGAACGAGATGGGAGCCGCTTCCTGCTGCTGGTTGTGATTGACAGGACTTCACAGGTCCTGGTCCCATGTTCCCGTGTGTGTGTGTGTGTGTGTGTGTGTGTGACCAGCAGTTTCCCTGCTGTTTGATGTGTGTCTCCGTGACAACAGCGTGAGGTTCAGACAGGTACTGAGTGTCAGTTTTAAAAACATCGTACAGGTGTGTTTGTGTACTCGCCGCTCCCCCACATGAACACTCTTTCACCTCATTAACCGTTTTCTGAGAGGAACCGTCTTGTTTTCAGGTTGATGTTAGCACAGAGAAGCTAAGCTATTACACTCTTCTCTCTTTTTGAGGCTGTTTCATGTTTCTGTTTTATCTCACTACCTGTTGTGGTTTAACATGACTAAGCTAAGCTAAGCTAAGCTAAGCTAGGCATTCCAACATCCCATCAGTCCGACATAGGCCTCTAATTGTAATAAAACTGTTATAAATGGCACTTCAACATTACTTTAATATGGCTATAGTAGGGATGCACAATAGTTATTGTCCAATAATTATCGGCCCGATATCAGGAAATTATGACGTAATTTCTTATCTTATCTTGTCTTTTAGCAAATGTTTGAAAGGCTTGTTAATAGAATATCTTCATTTAAAGAGTCAAAACTATTTTTGGTTTTGTTTATAGTATTGATGTCATGATATATGTTAGGTCGTCACTAGTCTTTCTTATCTCCAGGTATTATCGGTTATCAGTATCGGTATCGGCCTTCGGAAGCAGAAAGTTATCGGTTATTGGTATCGGTTTCAAAAAAATGTTATCGTGCATCCCTAGGCTATAGCATTAGCCTTTTCATTCTTGCTTCAGAAAGATGTTCAGCAAATTTAACATTGATTCAACAATTTCTTCAGCTCATTCAGCATTGCTTTAGCAACAGCGTTCAGCTGCTTTCAGCATTCACACGCATTTTCTGCAAGAAATGCTTTCTTTTTCTAGTTTTCTATCATCAAATGTCCCGTCATTCTGACAATTCTTGCCTCTTATGGTCGGAATGACGGTATTTTTTTCTTTTTTTTTAAAACATCCTGCCTTTCCAACAATTCCTTTAATAGCGTATTTTTTGAAAGCCTTGTCGGAATAGTGGGACAATGACATGTCGGAATACCGGCGGTATGTCAGAGTGGTGGGATGTCAGAGTGGTGGGATGTCACAATGGCAGCATAACCGAGAACATGACGGTTCCTTCAGCAGCTCAGTGTTTTGTTTTTTAATTTGTTTATTTGTGAGTATGTGTGCATGTGTTATTTTTTATGTTCTGTTTTTTTTGTTTTGCTTTTTAAATATTGATTTATGTGTGAGTTTGGTTATTGGCAGTTGTCAGGACTTCCATGTTTTCATTGAACTGTAGTTGCTGTTTGGTTTGGGAGGGATGAACCGGCCTCGTGTATATGAATCCTACTTGTGTTTCAGCTGGTTGTATTGTTGCATTGGTACGATGGAGACTATTTTCCATATTGAAAGAAGTTGCAGACAGGAGTGCATGTTGTTGATGCTGTTGTTGTATGAGTGAGTGAGTGTGTGTGTGTTGAGCAGTGTGTGGTTGGTTGGTGTGTTCCCTGCCTGAGGCCCAGAGTCTGACTTCACGCTCTTCATTCATCTCTGCTTCATATCTAAATGTAATCTGATTACTACGCTGCAGCTGTGACAGCAGCTACAGGTCGTTCACTCGCAGTAAACAGCTGTTTAATGTTGGCCACGCCCCCTTCACCTGTCTGAAGCCGACACACACACAACTCCACACTGACACACAGCACAAACACAAACACAAACTGTGACCGCCATCACCACAGAGCTCAGTTAATATAAATACTCCACGTCCTGGCCTATGGGTTTTTTTAATGTATTTTATGGTAAACAATGAAACTTCCCAAGTTTATCACTCACATTAAGACAAATATTTTTTCTATTACAAGTTTTGTCAAATTTAAATATGTAAATGAGGCAATATCTAATGAAATATGCACTAATTTGCATACATTTCCATAACAGAAATCTAAACAATGGATAAAGCTACTTTCAAAATTCTTGTTTTATTTTGTTGACATATTAGAGTCAGAAGTTTTCACCGAGGGGATTTTGGATATCTCTTATTATCACTCTGTAAATGAGAAAATACTGTCACCAGCCCTAAAAATTCAAATTTCGCCCTGTTTTTTTGATAAAATGTTGTATGAATGATATATCAACAATCCCCTCTGTAAAAACCTTCAGAATATAGACAGAAAAAAAACAAAACAATAAAATAAAAACATATGAGAAATCATGTGTTTTTGCAGCTAAAACAACTGGCCAGGAAGGGATTAAAAGATTTTGAACTCAAAATCTTTCCAAGAATATTTGTCTTATTTCTTGTAAAAATGTCTAATTTCTAGCCAAAACTAATCTCTTTCCACTTAAAATAAGACTCATCACATAAAAAGTAGCTTGTCTTTAGACACTTTTTACTTCTTTCAAGCAGATTTTTACTTAAAATAAGTAGAAAAATCTGATATTACAAGCACAAAAAACTTGCTTTCACTGGCAGATTTTTCTACTTATTTCAAGTGAAAATTAGTTTGAAACAAATAAAAATTAACTAAAAACAAGTTGATTTTTAGGTGATGAGTCTTATTTTAAGTGGAAAGAGATTAGTTTTGACTAGAAATGAGACATTTTGACAAGAAATAAGACAAATATTCTTGGAAAGATGTAGAGTTTTTGCAGTGTCCATGGTTACAGCTGCTGCTCTCTGTCCGTGGTTACAGCTGCTGCTCTGTGTTTCTGTGTTTCTGTCTCAGAGGCCGAGGTGCGAGTGGCGGTGGGAACGCCTCCTCCGTGCCGGCGGCCGGCGCTGGGCCAGATGTGGCTGGAGCCCGAGAGGAGGAGTCTGTTCGTGTGCGACGGTCTCAGGTGGAGGACGCTGCTGCAGAGTGAGTCCCACAGGAAGCTGAGCAGCGTTCATACACCGAGTCGGTAACCAAGGAAACGTCACTTCCGGTCAGAGCCGTGGGGGAAAACAAACCGATTCCCCCATAGACATACGTGTGAAGACGCAGCATTTAAACCTTTGTCGGTAACACTTTACTTGACATAACAGCTGTCATAAACATCAATGAATACTTATGACAGCTGTGGTTAAGTGTCATTCGGTAAGTTATGTCACTTTTGTTGCAAAGTTGACATTATTGGAGATGTCCTTGTTATGAGAACTTGACACAATTTTTAAAGTTTGGCAATTAGGTCTGCTATGACAGTTTAAATTGTCTTTATGTCAAGTTGTCAGAACAAAAACATCTCAAACAATGTCAACTTTGCATCAAAAGTGACATAACTTACCGAATGACACTTAACCACAGCTGTCATAAGTATTCATTGATGGTTATGACAGCTGTTATGTCATGGTTATGACAGTGTTATGTCAATCTTATGAATACCTATTCAAGTAAAGTGTTACCGACAAAGGTTTAAAATGCTGCGTTTTCACACGTATGTCTATGCACGGCTCTGACCGGAAGTGACGTTTTCCTTGGTTGCTGACTCGGTGTATACTAGGCTATAGGGATTATGGCAATGGGCCAATTTGACTAAATGTTGAACTATCCCTTTAAGTCAGATAAAGACATACCGTGCTGTCTCCAGGTGAGCGGCGTCTGGACTACGTGGAGAACCACCAGGACCTGTTCACCAGCTCCGAGACCTTCGACGTGGAGCTGTTCTCCGTCCCGTCAGAGGGGCTGTTCATGGCGGCGGCCAACAGGTAGGCTGTTTTCGAAACCGCATACTACCGTACTGCCTACTACATGCACACTGCGTTAGTATGTACTGTATACTGCATACTGAATGTAGGATTCAGTCTGCTACTTCAGCAGACCGACACCGTTCACACCGCAGTAACAGTATACAAGTTTCCCAGAATGCATTTCGCGGCAACCGGTAGCGGTAGCTGTAAAACAGGTGAAGAGCTGTTTTATTTCCCGCTCTAGCGCTGTTATTATGTAACTTTATTAAGTTTTAGTATTTTTTCATGCGAGAAAGTAGCTGTTTAGATCCCAAATATACGGCCAGTTTATCCAAATGACGTGAAGCTCCGAAGCGACCGGGACATCACAGAGACAGCAGCCGGTCTGCAGAGCTGCTCGGCCGGCCAACCCCCGTCGTCATCCCGGGGGAGAAAACCATCGCTAATTAACTTACCCGCAGGTTTTTAGAGGTTTACCACCGGCTGGTTAAATTATTTTTAGGAGATAAATGTTGGTCTCAGTGATGAAATCTAACAGCTGTATCAGTAGCATTAGTTAGTCTGAATGTAAAGTGAAGCTTCCTGTGTGTATTGGACAGAAGAGCAGCGCTGCCTCGGGGCTCTGGAGCCTACGGACACAAACCACCACATTTACATCAAGAAATACATGTTTTACAATCAACACATCAGTCTGCATTAAGTTTTATTTTATTAATTAAACTTTATAACATAGTTACGGTACACGGCTTTGGTTACGGCAGATAAATTCTACGGTTAGACGTCAGGGGCGCATTGCATTGTGGGATACAGTACGCAATGTAGACTGGTCAGATACTGGAGATATTTATGAATCAGTACGACATCCGGGAATTTTTCGCATACTGCAGATTTTGCTTTTGTTTACATACTACATTTCGGCCAAATCAGTACGTACTAGCAGTATAGTATGAGGTTTCAAATACAGCCGTGGAGAAACACCTGTCACTCTCCCTGTGAGGTCACTGCTGTCCTCTGCGTCTCCATGGTAACGCTCCCGTCTCCTCGGTAACGCTCCTGTATCCCCCTGCAGGGACTCGGTGTCCGGCTCCGGGATCTTCAGGTGGAGCAACGGCTCCTTCACGCTGCACCAGAACATCGACACTCAGGAAGCTCGAGCCTGGAAGCACTTCACTGTTAACGGACAGGTGGGAAGATGCTGCTGCTCCTCTTACTCCTCCTCCCTATGACTCCTCCTCCTCCTCCTTACCTGTCTGGTGTTTCCGGCCTCAGGTTTTCCTGGTGGTGGCGAACTCCCGGGAGGCGGAGCCGGAGCTGTCGGTCGTCTTCCGGTGGAGCGCCGAGTGGCGGCGGTTCCTCCGCTGCCAGACGCTGGAGACGCACGGCGCTCTGGACTGGGAGGCCTTCCACATCCACAACCACAGCTTCCTGGTCGTAGCCAATCACAGACGAGGTAACGGGAAACAGGAAGTGGCCATGGAAACAACAATTAATCACCAGAAAGTCGGAGTCTTGGGGCGGTGCGTGGTGCAGTGGGTAGAGCGGCCGCCCCATGTAGAGGCTACAGTCCTCGCTGCAGGCGTCACTGGTTCGAATCCCACGTCGGGCAGACCTTTCCTGCATGTCATTCCCCCTCTCTCTGCCTCCCCATTTCCTGTCTATCTCTACTGTCATCACTATCAAATAAAGGCAAAAAGCCGAAAAATATACTTAAAAAAAAAAAAAAAAGAAAGTCGGAGTCTGGTATCTGGTTTTAAAGGGACAGTTCAACATGTTAGTCAGATCCTCCTCTCACCATAATCCCTATAGTCACAGCAGTAGGTTCATCACCTTTAATTATCGCTGCATGTTGTTTTGAGATGGGCGGGGCAGAGCCGTGAGTTGCTCAGTGAACACAATGGAGGTGCTGGGTACCGAACTTCGGTTCTTTTATGGCACCAACCGGAAGGCTTCGGTAGTACCGAGTATCAAAACGTCCGCGGCGTCCAGGGTTTTTTATAAATTCCTGAAAATGTCCAGTTTTCATTGTTTTTCATGGGAGCATTAAGCATGTGCTTAAAACGACTGGCGCTTTGCACAGAATACTGAATAATACGGTATTTTGTTGCTATGGCTACAGGTATTATTACGATGATAGGAGAATCTGACTAAATGTTGAACTGTCCCTTTAAAGGGTCTGGATGAGGACTCGTCTCCTGAGAAAACAAAGTTTATGGAGCTGTGAACATCAAACACACCTCCACCTGCTCTGATGTGTGTGTGTGTGTGTGTCTGTGTGTGTGTTTCCTGTGAAGATAAAACACATTGATCTAAACTGAAAAGAAGCAAAGAGAGGGAGAGGCAGCTGATGCAGGTTTACTGCGGTTAGATAACACACACACACACACACGCACACACACACACACACACACACACATACATGTTTTATCAGTTTCTCCTCCATCCGTCTCAGTCACATCCTGTTGATCCAGAGTTCTGAGTTCACACCGACCTTCTCCTCCTTCTCCTCCTTCTGCTGCTGTTTTGAGTTTCTTCTCTGTGTCTCTCAGCCAGAGACTCCAACCACAACATCCAGAGTGTGATCTACAGGTGGAACCAGGACACACAGGTGAGACTGTCTGTGTGCGGACTAGTGAGACTTGTTGCGTACGAACTGATGAAGCCCCTTGGATAAGGCAAGGCAAGGCAAGGCAATTTTATTTGTATAGCAAACAGTTTGTCTCAAAGGGCTTTACATCGTAACAACATCCTCTGTCCTTAGACCCTCACATCGACTGAGGAAAAACTCCATAGAAAACCCTTTTAACAGGGAAAACCAGGAGAAACCTCAGGGTGAGCAACAGAGGAGGGATCATCACCCAGGACGGACAGACGGGACAGAGATGTTGTTACAGACAAGAAAACAGTTTACAGTTTATGTCACAGAATGTGGGAAACATGGAAATGTTAGATGAGAGGCCAAACGTCTTCCCAGACAAATACAAGTCCAGTTGCCTACGATTCAATTTGCCCAGAAAAGAACGACGACCTGGATGAATGAGAATATCCATAGACACGTCTGTGTGAGGACACGCCGCCACCTCTGTCCGTCCCTGTGTAACGTCCTCTCTCCCATGATGCCTCTCTTCCCTCTCTTCTCTCTCTGTCTCTCCAGATGTTCGAGGTGAACCAGACTCTGTCCACATCTGGAGCCTACGACTGGGAGTTCTTCTCCGTGGGACCGTTCCACTTCCTGGTGGTGGCCAACACCTTCGACGGCCAGACGACCGCCATCAACTCCACCGTCTACGTCTGGCTGGACGGACGCTTCCAGACCTTCCAGAACATCTCGGTCAGTGTGGCGCCGACCCGGTCTGATCTGGTCTGATCTGGTCCAGACTCAGACCTCCGGGGGTTCTGGTCAGGACCCAGGTCCTGGTCTGGACTAGGGATGTGAACGCGTACTAAAATATGTACACGTGTACACTGTGCAATTCTTTCCGTGTACACGCTTCAGGACCGCTTCAGGATGCTATTAGGGGTGTAACGGTACAGAAGTCACGGTTCGGTACGGTTTCGGTACAACAGACACTATTGAATGTAAAACTAAAATCTGTCTTATGTTATAAAAGTTAAAAATATATATATAATATAAATAAAACAAGTGCATTAGGAGTGTTATAATGCCATTCATTAATTCTAGAGGAAAAAACTTGCACTTGACAACTGACAACTATTATAAAAAAAAACAAAACAACAACAACAAGAAACTGCAGGCTAGATGGTGATGTTTCTGGTGTCTGTTAAAAGCAGCGGGATAAGTTGTTGCACACAACTTGTCTTTTTCCTGCACCAGTGATTGACATATCGGGATGAACATGTGCTAACGTGTTTGATGCGTTTCTAGCGACGCAGCGCGCATCCATGAAATAGCGCCGATGGACTTTGTCCGGTCGACCAGTCGCGAGCTGCTTTACACAGTGGGCTCATTACCGCCACCTAGATTGGAGTGAGGACTCGACTTTTTTTTTTTTTTAAATATTCAATCACTCGTATTATTACAGACGTATTAGTCGTGTGACTGTGTGCACCGAACCGTGACCCCCGTACCGTGACGGCACGGGACGAATACATATACCGTTACACCCCTAGTTGCTATAGCCTTATTTTTGGTTAGTCGGATGTGCGCAGCTGGTGGAAGCACTGCCACTGCAAGCCACCGTGCCGGTGTTACACCCCCCCCCCCCCCGACACGCACTGCACCCTGGGCCGTAAAGTGTACCCCCGCAGCCTCGTTAAGCCGGGTTTCCTTTCCACCGAATCAACGGTCTTTTTTTTTTTTTTTTAGGTTCACGTCATGATAACTTCTGTATTTTGGTTATTCAAGCTTCCACAGTCCATAGTTCTCTTCTTTGTTTGATATTTCAAGAGACTTTTGGTTAAGTAACCATGGATAGCTCCTAGGCAGGATTGTTGGATTGTTCTGCTGTGTCGTCGCTGGCGTCAACCCACCCCCCCCCCGCCATCGCCGCCGTCATCCCCACACCAGCAGACGGCCGCAGGGGGGGAGCCTGCACGCTTACGTTACGGCGCTGACCGCACCGTAACTGGAGAGATCGCCCGGTGAGCGTTCCCTTATTTCGAATGGGTGTACTCGGTGGCAACGACATCACACTCGCTCGCAAAAAAAAAAAAAGACAAGAAAAAAAGGGAAAAAAACGCACTCACACATTTTGTCTGAAGGAGGGAAGCGCGTCACAGCACCATTTTTATTAAATCATAGTTTTCTCTAAATTAAAACTATTTTTCACCCAGCCCAACCCCCCCAAAAAAGTGTATGTATAAAAATATGAAAAAAGGGGGCAGTGCATGGCGCAGTTCGAATCCCGCGTCGGGCAGACCTTTCCTGCATGTCATCCCCCCTCTCTCTGCCTCCCCCTTTCCTGTCTATCTCTACTGTGTGCTATTAATACTGCGTGTATTGTTAATATTGCGTGTATCGTTTAGGGATTTTTTACTAAACGTTTACAGTTTCATTCCGTGTAAACGTTTACACGTGTACAAGGTCACTCCCTTAGTCTGGACTCAGGTTCTGGTCTGGACTCAGGTTCTGGTCTGGACCCAGGTTCTGGTCCAGACTTCAGACCGGATCATGTCAACAGAAGCAGCAGCAGCTCCGTCCTGTAATAAACCAACAGGAAAAAGGTCAAAGAGTGAAACATTAATGTGATGAGACACATGAAAGAAGAAGCCTCCAATTAAAAGGCAGGAAACCAGAGCAGTGTAATTAGTGTGTGTGTGTGTGTGTGTGTGTGTGAGGGGGTTTCCAGCTGCAGACAGCTGCAGGAACTCGTCCCTCAGGGCAAAAACATCTGACTGAAGAAACTTCATTAGATTTCAAACCACAGAAAAACACAAACAACTCAGACTGAAACCAGCTGCTGCCACCTAGAGGCCTCACCCGGTACTACACCTGGTACTACACCTGGTACTACACCTGTAGTACACCTGGTACTACAACTGGTACTACAGCTGGTACTACACCTGTAGTTCACCTGTTCGTACTCAGACTTGAGTCTCACCTGGACCAGAGACCAGTGAAGGTGTCGACTTACTTCCAACTTAATTTTGTAATCTACTCAACAAAGTGATTCTTAAAGGGACAACCAGGAGTTTCTCCGTCGGCAGAACAAAAAATTCCGCGACAATAAAAAAGTCTGATATTAATGTGGATGAATCTACGTTACCACTTGTTAATGGGCCATTTTCGATAAATATATGGTTTTGTCTCTATGGTTATTTTGTTATTATTAGTGGTGGTACATATCCAGAGGATTTGTACTTTACTTGAGTATTAGATTTCTTTGGTACTTATTACTCTTACTTGAATACATTTCCAAGACAAATATTTTTACTTTTACTCGTTAATTTCTAGGAAGGCTGAAAAGTACTCGTTACTTTCAGGTCTGCTCTTCTTTTTTTTTTTCTAAAATACTATTAAACACAAGCTATGTTCAAAGAGTTAAAAGGTCCTTAAATTAATTTAGAAAAAATTATAGCTATTAAATACAACCAACTGCCACCTCCTTCAGTCACTTGAAACATGACTGCAGCTTTCAGCCAGGAGAAGATGTCATCAGGTGGCGTCCAACTGTCATTGGGCGTTTCAACCCTCAATTGAATTCATTGATGTGAAAAATAAGAAATGTACTCTTACTCTTATTTTTACTTAAAGTACATTTAAAAGCATGCACTTTTGGATACTTAAGTACCTTTAAAAGCAAGTACTTTTTTACTCTTACTGGAGTAACATGTCGACTGAGCTACTTTTACTTGTAACAGAGTAAATGCTGGGCGAGCCGACCAGCGTTACTTTACTTTCGGTTTCGTGGCGAGTCATGAGAATAACGCCGCCGAATCTCCGTTTATGGTGGGAACTACGACGGTATGTGATCGTCTTCCAACCTCTGACTTTAATTCTTGATGAATGAAAACATGAGTCTGTCTTGTGCCGGTCAAAGAATTTCACAGTGCGGAGGCTCATAAATGTAGTGTGGAAACACTTCGCTTTTACAAAACTCCTCGTTGTCCCTTTAAAAGGTAAAGTTACCGTGGTAACAGGGGGTCGTGACCTCTCTCTCTCTCTCCTCAGACCGTGGGGGCGACCGACTGGGAGGCCTTTGAGATCGACGGCCGGTTCTTCCTGGCGGTGGCCAACAGCCAGCGGGTGCCGGAGCGCGGCCCGAGTCCCTACAGCATCAACTCCACCGTGTACGAGCTGAGCGCGCTCACACACACCTTCATGCGCTTCCAGGACATCCTCACACACAGGTGAGGTGAGGGGGCGGGGCCACAAAGACTACGTTACGTTACCTATCAGAACTATAGCACTGGAAAAGAGAGTAAGGACAGCATTGGTCCAATGGCAGCGCCTCCTGGTGGAGGAATATGGGTTTTGCAAAAGCGCCCAAGAACTGACATCTTAGCCTCGTAAACCAGCCTCTCGCGGAACTGCATTTCATTTCATTCCGAGGGAGAGTCTGGCCTCATCCCCATTCTAAGCGTTTGGACTGAAACCCTCAGAAGGCCGAGCCAATCAGCGTCGCCCGCTGTGATTGACACAGCACGTTGGCCAATCAGGGACCGACTGGTGCAAAGCCCCGTCACTACACCAACTTGCTGATTGGCTGAATGGGGTTGTCTGTCAACGCTACTACCAAAGATATTAAACTGTCTTTGCTACTACTCCCGCCCTGCTGCCGCCCACCCCAAACACTTAGAGGGGGGATGAGGCCAGACTCTCTGAGAAATGAAATGAAATGCATTTTCACGAGAGGCTGGTTTACGAGGCTACTGACATCTCTGCATTGTTGGTGAATGAGCAGTGTGGTGTTTTCAATAATTTAAGGACATTTATAGATCACCCACGTTAATAGCATCATTGAGGATCCTTTACAGATAAACATTAACACATAGGCGAGCAAAAAAAAAAAAAACAGTTGTCTACATGAATGTTTCAATCTACATTTTGTAATAAACAAATTCTAAGTATAATCTGATATGACCAAGACACCTAAAAACAAAAACACGGCCGTTTTCATCAATTTACAGCCAGTGGGCAACACACATACATTGGAGTGAATGGGTTTTCTGGGCGCTTTTGCAATACCCATATCCTGCCACTAGGGGCGCAAAACCCTTAAACCCTTAAACCCTTAAACCCTTAAACCCTTAAACCCTTACCACGGGAGTCAATGGTAGTGTCGGTACTCTCTTTTACAGCGCTCTAATCAGAACAACCCTGATGAACAGTGTTGATGTTGTTGATGTTGTTGCTGCTCAGTGCGGTGGACTGGGAGTTCTTCACAGTCGGAGATGAGAAGTTCCTGGTTGTCGCCAACTCGTACGACGGCAGCTCGTACTCTCTGAACAGCGTCATCTACAGGTCCGTACTTCCTGTCCACTTCCTGTCCACTTGCTCCATAACTTCAACTCAGTTTCTGTCGGTCCTGTTATTCTGCATCGTTTCTTTTCACCAGTCTTTTACTGAAAGCCTAAAACAATAAAGAAAATCCGCACACCATAGAAGCTCCCTTTCAAGGATTTAATAGCATCTTGACGTTTCGAGCACAATAAACGCTCTTTTTCAAACTGCTGTGTGCGTTTGTTCTCGAAACCTCACGATGCTATTAAATCCTTGAAAGGGAGCTTCTATGGTGTGCAGATTTTCTTTATTGTTTTAGTATTCCCTCCCTGATCCAGCACCCATCCCAACTGGGCCTAGCCTATCTTATGTATGTTTTTTTTTTTTGTTTTTGTTTTTTTTTACAGTTTTACTGAAAGCCTCCCGTGTTTCTCTTTTATTTGTTGGTTTCCCAGCCGAGAGACAAAAACAGTCTGTACAGCGTCATAAAAACATGTTCTAAGATCACAGGAGTGAAACCCAAGGACTTGAAAGCAACAAGTATCTTGGCTTCTCCTGGCCTCCTGACTAATTACTTCCTCTGTGCAGGTGTGCTAATTAGTAGATATCATAAGGACATAACCTGCGTACAAATGCATCCAGGGAGCATGTGGTTATATGGCACTGATCTAAAGTTAGACCAAAACATCTGCAAAGATGCAGAAAAAAATACTTCATTCATTATGGATTTTGCACTCAAAATGGATTCTGGCTCTATCATTTAAAATGATCTTTATTCCGTGAATGTCATATGTGTTAAAATCCCACTATACTCCTCTGTATTTTACACTATTTTATTGTTATAATCTTTTTTTAATCATATGTATCAGCTGCTCAAACCAATTGCCCCTGGTGTTTAGTTTAGTTTATTAGTTTAATAAGGGACAGTGTGCAATTACATTAAACATTTGCAGGAAAATATGAAAAAATGGTTGCACCAGATTTAGCTCACAGCTAATTTCCATCTGTAGTCCCTACACATAACATAAAAGTAATAAAATACACAGAATACACAGACCACAAGCTACTGTACGAAGGTGAGGCATAAAAAGACACAATTAGACAATAGACAACACATTAGACAATACCAAAACATGTATGAGGTAGGCAAAGTGCAAAGTGCTCAAGCAGCATGATTATTCATAGTAATGATAATAATAAATAAATATGGTAATAGTGAAAATAAAACATAAGAGTTGCAGCAGTGGCAGACGTAATACCAACGATGGTAATTCTCAGTTACAAAAAATAAAAAATGACCAGCTATGGTGATGTGACAGATGTATCTGTGGATATCAGATGAATAACAGAGACAAAAAGTGCTAACGACAAAGAGAAAACAGCCTAATGAGTCAGACAGAGAGCTGGTGGGTATTGTATTGTATTGTATTGTATTGTATTGTATTGTATTGTGTCCTCCTCTTGTCCCTGTGCTGAACTCTGACGTATCTCTGGACCTCCTCTCTGTCTGTCTCAGGTGGCAGGGCTACGAGGGCTTCGTCCCCGTCCACAGCTTACCCACGTTCGGCTGCAGAGACTGGGAACACTTCAGCACCGCCGACGGCTCCTTCCTCGTCTACTCCAGCGCCACCTCCAGGCTCAGCAAGGTCTTCAAGCTCAAGACCTACTGAGTCTTCAAGCTCAAGACCTACTGAGTCTTCAAGCTCAAGACCTACTGAGTCTTCAAACTCAAGACCTACTGAGCCTCTGACTGGATCCACTAGACTAGACTCTGCTGGAGACGCTTCAGACTCTGAGCACAGAGCGGATCCATCAGACCGGCCTGAAGCTGCCGAGGTCCAGAGGTTTCACCAGACATCGTCGACAACTGGACAAAGCTGCAGCACAAAGTCTCAGGAGGACGTCCTCCAGGTCTGCTGTGGTGTGAAGTGAAGCTGTCTTGAAGGCCGTCAACGTCTACAACGTCTACAGTCAACATTATGGCAAATTGGCCCATTGCCATAATCCCTATAGTCATAGCAGTAGGTTCGTTGTCGGTGCAAGCTGTTTTTAGAACGGCGGAGCAGAGCCGTGAGCTGCTCAGAGCTACGCTACGGAGGCTAATGGGATTTCTTGGTTTCCCTCATCAAACTCATCAAATACACAATCCAACAACTCCACAACGCTCTGGTGGACAAGTTGTGAGCTGCACATTCACCACGCTATGAGATAATAACACAACGTTACCACACAGAGTTGTTTTAGAGGGAAATTCATGCAAAACCACTGATGCGCGTTGCCTTCAGGGACAGTTTTTCATCAACAGTCTCTGTATTTACCTCTAAATCCCATGAGCCTCCGTAGCGTAGCTCTGAGCAGCTCACGGCTCTACTCCGCCGTTCTAAAAATAGCTTGCACCGACAATTAAAGGTAACAAACCTACTGCTATGACTATAGGGATTATGGCAATGGGGGAATTTGACAAAATGTTGAACTATCCCTTTAGGTCTCTGACTGGAGGTCCAGGTGCAGTCACCTGTTGGACCGTAACCTACAACAGCTCTTTCTGGTTTGGAGCCGACAGCTTTGACAGCTGAAGAAATGTTTACAGATGTTTACAGATGTGAATAAGCTCTGAGGAGAAACGAGTCCAACAGCTTCAGACTGATGGAATAAATGATCATTTAATTCAACTTTTATCTGTAAAACCAACAAAAAGCTTTTTTATAAAATCTCAGTGGCAGCGACGGGTCGACTGCCTCTGTTACAGCTGTATGTGTGTGTGTGTGTGTGTGTGTCTGTTTGTGTGTGTGTGTGTGCGTCGTCCTGTTGAGTCTTTGTCAGGAATATTTATTAATTTCTTTATTGTTGTATATTTCTATATAAACGATGTGTAGAGGAGAGTTAGAGGAGGGTTTTAGTTTTGGGGCTTTTATTTTGTGTTTAATCTTAATGATAAACACACTCAGACTCCAAGCAGCTTTAAATGGTTTATTTTTATTTATGTATTGTGTTGTGAGTTCACATATTAATAAAAAAGTAAAACTAATAAGCATATTGTCGATCATTTTTATTATCTGTCTTTTAATCTTTTAATTTCATGTAATGTGGTTTTATATATATATATATATATATATATATATATATATATATATATCTTTATTTCGGACTCCGGGTCCATAGCAAGACATAACACAACAACAGACACACAACACAGACAATAGAGAATAGAGCTAAAACATAGAGATAGCGATGTACATCATTATATCAAAAATAGAAATGACTATAAAGTTAAAAAGAGACAACTGTACCAGTGTCTCCAGAACAGAGATTGATACCTGATGGAGCTACAGTTGATGTGGATCAAACTGTTAATTCTCTGGTTTTCTGAGGCATCAAGCCGACACATAAATCTATACATCAGGTTTCTGAGTACAGCGTTAAAGGTGTTGACACGTGCATTTACAAACATTTCACTCGCACATTTCACCCGCACTCAGCCATCGAGGTCTTTTAAGTAGGATTCTTAATGCATCGTTATACGCATTAAGGCGGGCTTACACTGCATGATTTTGCCACGATTTTGTCGTCCCAGACGAGTCGCAGCCTAATTTGCATAATCGTAGAGGGATCGCGGGGTCGTGAGCATAATGGGGACGTATGGTTAGTGAGGCTCTGCGTCACGTCCCGACGTCCTAAAGACGAGTCGTTGACCTCCCGATTAATTTCTGACATGCCAGAAAATTTCTTGTCGTGACGGAAAATGTATGGGGTCCTACGTCACGATTCTGCACATACGACAAGTTTTTACCATGACAGATTGTTTTAGCACAGAGCACAGAG
Source organism: Trachurus japonicus (assembly GCF_045865225.1). Taxonomy (NCBI): domain Eukaryota; kingdom Metazoa; phylum Chordata; class Actinopteri; order Carangiformes; family Carangidae; genus Trachurus; species Trachurus japonicus. Next base: position 35,818,614 of record NC_140927.1, on the reverse strand, counting down.
CCTTTATGAACCTGAGTGTGATGCTGAACCTCATCAGATGGAGTTAAAACCGGCAGACAGAGAGAGGAGGGACAGGGGAGTGACAAGCTGAAGTTAGACCACAGCTGTGACAGACAGGGTGACCGGGTGATGATCAGTAATGCAGCGCAGTCCGTGATGGAAGATCAGCCCGACAAATACACACACACACGTACTATCAGACAATCAGCGATTGAGGAGGATTATTATTTTTCTTGCCGTTACAGTATAAAATAGCGAGCCTACACACCAGCCACGTCCACTGTGCTCTGGCTCAGCTCAGCTGACCTGATCAGCTGAACTTTTAAAGTGCAGGCCAGAGAGAGAACTAGCGAGGCTCCTCTGACAGCTGCAGGTGAGCTGCAGGTGAACTACACGTCAGCTGGCTCTCTCTCTCTCTCTCTCTCTCTCTCTCTCTCTCTCTCTCTCTCTCTCTCTCTCTCTCTCTCTCTCTCTGCAGCACCGGCCTTGGAGGTGATGCGCGCTGTCTATCTGTGTGTTTGTCGGTCTGATCTTCCACCATGGACTCTGCTATAGGAACCAACATCAGGAACCAATGTCAATTTGATGTTTACAATCGAGCAATTATAGAGCAGCACAAATCTCAGCGGCATCGCAGGGTAATCGTGGTGGAGAGCAATTACTGGGGGTCTGAGACTGATCTGAGACGTAGGACTGAAGAGGGACGCTCGTGCAGTTTGAGATGTGAACAGACGAATAGTCGTGCAGTGTAAGCCCGCCTTTACGCAACCTGTAATTTTTTCATGCTTGCTTTGGATTGGATTGGATTGTACTTTATTATCCAGAAGGGAAATTTGTTTTGGGCTCAGAGCCACTGCATATACACGAAAATACATACGAGACATCCATACATACAGAAAAACCACATGAACTTCACATGTGAAAAATTTTGCACATGGGAATCATGAGGTTCTGGCCCAATTTTATGTGAATCACATGTGCATTCCCCACATTTGGTAACATGTTTTACACGTGCTGTACATGTGCACATGTGTAACCAAACAGTGCATCATAACGTTAGCAACACAAACACCTCATAGTCCATCATTGACCATATCTTCCTTGGTGTCATTCTCCTTTCATTTTCTCATTGTAACAGTGAAATGCTCTCTGCCTCGTTCCCTGACCTGATGCTTATAATGAACAGTTTACTGAGCCACGATTATTTGATGAGTAAAAAAAAAAAAGAAGAAGAACAATTATAGAGGTAACTGCTGGTAGCAGCAAGATCAGCTTTGCTTAAATATTGCAGGCAAGATAAAGTGACAGTTTTCAAATTAAGGATCTTACAATAAATGCATCTTAGTCCTAACGAGCTTAAACTGACAATATAATCACCCAAGTATAAAACAATATAAATAATTTTGTCGTACTGATTTGCATGGATGTGTTGTGTATCAATAAAAAAAAATTATGACTAATCTGTATGGTTTTGTTTTTATTTCTAAACTTCCAAATAAAACCGCACCACTTACAAACAGCCCTGGGGCCTCATTTATCATTGTGGATACACGTTTTTTTACACGCTCTTTCCCCCGTTTTGTGAAAGGGGTGTAAATATTTTGGGTGTACGCCATTTTTGGCTTTTCGTCGTACGTCAAAATTTAGTAGCACTTTTACACCCTGTTTGATAAATGAGGCCCCTGGTATTGGTGTAGCTCCTCTGGGTTGTAATGTAATGTAATGCATATGAGGCCTGAGAATGTTTTAGAAACAGGGTTTGTTTCAGTCAGCGACCAATCTGTGAGAACTGAAGAGAAAGGAGAGAAATAATAAAATAAACACAACAATGCACATCCTGTAGCTTTATACAATTTACACAAATAAACATACCTTGTAGCCTGCACATAGCCATGTATGCCAAGCCAAGTAGTGCTACAGATGTAGTAGCATAGCTTGCTACCACCACCAGTGTGAATGGTATGAATGAATAATGGTGCATCACCACACCAGTGAGTATAACACATGTAAAAGATCAGACTTACACAGATAACATGTAAGTAGCAGCTCCAGTTTTAGTGTTAAAAACTTAGAAAAAACTGTATGTTTTCATCAACTCCCGCTAAAAAGGAGCCGCATGGCTGCGACGGCTAATGAAGCTGAAAAAAGAGACTCCTCTTCTGATCTACGCTGACAGACAGTGAGGCTGCCAGGCAACCAACCCTGTGAATGTGAATCTAAATTTGACTTCAATTTTCTCCTAAATGTTTGTTTCGTATGTTAGTTTGACCATTTTTAAGTCCACTGGAAATCCATTTAATGAATTATGTTAAGTTGTCTGAGTGCTTCATTGCCTCTTTAAACTTTGATTTTCCAGTCAGGACAGATGCATGAAGAAAAAATGGACACCAATAACCATAGCAGAGACGACATGTAGTGCTGATAATCATGCTTTATTAAATCAATAATTGGAGAAAAACTCAAGGAGGCTGCAAAATAATCTACTCTAAATTCAATCAAACCAAAGTGCAGGGCAACACACACGACCACGCCTAGTTTTGTCCTCTGAGGTGCATCTGTGCTGCCCAGCTTGACTGACAGGTGAACTAAGAACTAACACTCAAACACGCTGCAGACCTCCAAGAGACAGCTCCGCCTCTGCAAACAAGCACAGGACGGACTCCCGTTTCACGTGATTGGCCAGGTTGATGGTACGACTGAGGAGCCCGAGCAAGCGGTCGTTTGCCAGAAGCAGAGCACAAAACAAAAAGAAACATTTGAGCTCAGGGAGTGCAGGCCGCTCGCACTGTGAGCATGTCATCAAAATGGCGGTATGACATAATCAGTCGGAGCGCGAGGTCCAGTCGTCCTGCTTACATGAGGGTATATGCAAACAGCACTCAGGATCTCACGCTCTTGTTAGATTGTAACAGCACTGCTCTCACTCTCCGGCAGTGCATTCATAGTTTTGTCTCTGAGTTAACATCAACAGGGAGCCTCTCCACCTGCTGAGGCAATCTTAAGACTTCAACTTATCGTTGAGGCACATTGTTTAGTTTCTCTGTTTGACAGGGTATTCGTTCCAGGTGAAACTTTCTCCTGTTAAACTACATTTAGTTTCATTTTGTTTCAGTTAATATTATTGTCATAAATAACAATGCATACATTTCCCATAACCGTTAAATTCGGCTATATACATTATGTACATGTCACAGAAAAACGGATCAAAAATCCTAAGTCATAATTGTCCAATATGGCACATTTTATAACAACTTTAGACTTTAGTCTAGTTTGGCATAAATTAATGTCAAGATTGGTACAAAAATAGTTCATATTTACAAGAAGAGAAATCCAGATCTTTATCAAGTAGATTAATTAGCTCAATTAATAAATAAAAAGGCATGGAAGTAGGGAAAAGGGGAAGATTAGATTTTTTTTTTTTTACACTGATCGAATGCTAATGTGAACAATCGCTGTGTCGGATCCAAGCTCATTGGACAGTTTGAGGGTGTAGGTTCCAGCGTCTTCCTCCTTAACCCCGGTGATGATGAGGGTGGTCAGGTCCTCTGTGGTCTCTATGTGGAAGCGTCCTCCAGCAGTCACCTCGATGGTTCTACCGCCACGGGACCACTCGATGTGTTTGGCGTCACCAGAGAAGGCACAAGCGACCGTCAGGACTTTGCCTGGTTCGATGCTGATGTCTTCTGGCAGAGCCTCGATCCTGGGAGCAGAACCTGAAAACCACAGTGCATTTACATCAGTGTCCAGTAGTGTTGGTTTTGGGTATTCTTATCCTTTGTATTCTTTTGCAGAATACAAAGGAAAATCATGTTACATTGGTATAATTTGCGCCTCTGTGAAGTTTCTTATATGTAGCATTTCATTTCAAAATAAAAACTATTCCGTTGCCCATTAGAATAGAAGTAAGTAACTCATTGCTAGTTTAACAGAGACACCTTCATTGTTTAATAGATTTTGTCTTACAAGTCTTACCAATAGCTCTAAATGAGGATCCCTCCATGTGGGAGGCCATCTCAGTGAGGCTGCTGGAGCTCATGGCGTATGACTCAGATGCCATTGAAGACATACTGGACATGGACATGGTCTCAAACTTCATCTCAGCTGCCATGCTGCTGAAGGAGCTGGACTCCATCATGGATGACATCATTGCTTGCTGGGAGGAGGAAGAAAAGGAGGATGCCTCCTCCATTGTGTGGACTTCTTTCTTCATCATCATAGATGAGCTCGTGGCTGATGATGCCTCCTTGTGACTCATCATCATTGATCCTGTTATGGGCAAAGATGGAAACAGTAAATAAGTAAATCTCCAAATGGAAATTCAATTGAAATTGAAATTGGACTAAACACTCTCGGATACTTTAGCGGGGTTCTCACCTTTAACTGCCAACTGCTGCTCACGGTAGGCTGTGACCTTCATGCGTATGGACTGGAACACCTGTCCAGTGAAGGAGAAGGAGGATTTGGAGACTCCTCCCTCTGATGTCATCTCACAGGTGTACTCTCCCTGGTCACTGTCTGCCAAATCATGGATCAGAAGGCTGCAGGAGCCCTCAGAGTAGTGCATCTCAAAGTGGCTGCTCTGCGAAAGTCTCCTCCCATTGACAAACCACACCACCTCCCTGACGCTGCTCTCACAGACACAGGACATCCTCACGGAGCCCTCATGGGCCTCAGCTGTTACTTGGCTCAGGACCTTGGGAGGCTTTGGGATTGGGGATTTGACAGTGGGTGGAGACACCACCCTCTTAGGAGACATAATTGGTGGAGGAGACTTCATTCTTGGAGGAGATTTCAATCCCTCAGGCTCAGGGGACTTTAAGGCCCTGGGTGATTTGATGCCTGAAGGTTCTGGTGACTTGATGCCTCTTGGTGTTTTGATTCCCACAGGTTCTGGGGACTTCAAACCTCTTGGTGTTTTAAGTCCTGCAGGTTCTGGAGATTTGAGGCCACGAGGAGATTTCACTCCCTCGGGTTCAGGTGACTTCACTCTGTCTGGAGATTTAATTGGTGGCGGAGACTTGAGTCTAGGTTCTGGAGACTTGAAACCCCTTGGAGACTTAATTCCTTCAGGTTCAGGAGATTTTACGCCTGGAGCTGGTGATTTCAAGCCAGGTGCAGGAGAGGTTGGCTCAGGAGACTTAACGCTCCGGGGAGATTTAATTCCTTCTGGTTCAGGAGACTTTATACTTGGTGTGGGTGACTTCACACTTGGAACGGGAGATGTTACACTTGGCTCAGGGGATTTAACACTTGGAGTTGGTGATTTAATTGAAGGCTCAGGGGACTTTATGCTGGGTTCAGGAGACTTCACACTGGGGACAGGGGAAGTTATGGACGGAGTAGGTGATGTGACTGAAGGCTCTGGTGACTTTACACTGGGAGTGGGTGATTTTACAGATGGCTCAGGGGATTTGACAGCCTTGACTTCCTCTTTGGGAGCTGCTCTGCGAATGGTTAAAGTGAAGTGAGCCTCCTGTCGGCCCGCTGAGTTCTCTACAATGACTGTGTAACTGCCCTCATGGGAAGATGTCACAGAGGAGATCTCCAGGCTGGACTTGTACTGAGTTGTGGTGACCTGGACATGGTGAGAGGAGACAAGAGTTCTGCTCTCATGCACCCATGTCACAGTGGGTGCAGGCTCTCCATCAATGTCGCAGGAGAATCTGGCTGTTTCTCCCTCTGAGACGGTCACAGACTGGGGCTTGGTGAGGATTCTGGCAGAAAGAGAAGGCTTCACTTTGTGAACAGACACCTCCTCAGCCACAGCAGCAGCCGATGACTTGACCTTGGTTTCAGATGTGGCATGCTTCCCAGTTAGAGAAAATTTGTCCGATGAGTAGGAGGAACCAGATGACAGGTATTCAGTGGAGGCGTACTTGACGGAAGAGTCGTACCTCTCAGCGGAGGAATACCGCTCAGAGGACGCAGCATATCTTTCACGTGTCACAACCTCCCGTGTCTCTGTTAGCTTAGATTTGGTCTCCTCCACCTCAAAGTGGGTCTGTGAGGCATAGCCAGCTTTGAAGTGGGTGGTGTGATAGTGATCAATGCGAGTTACTTCAGGGACATGTGCTTTAGGAACGTCCTCATCCCTGCGGCGAGACGAGAAGGTGGTGTAGCCGCCACCTGACACATCCAGGGTGGCATAGTCTGATGCCTCTCCCTTGGAGTTAGAGCACACACAGCGGTATGTGCCGCTATCCTCCTCCTGGCACTCCAGGATAGTGATAGACAGAACACCACTCAAGTTGGAGAAAATGTATTTCTCGCTGCTTTCAGAGATTACAGTTCCATTGTGGAACCACTGGATCTCAGCCTCTGGCTTGGTTTGGATGTTCAAGGTGAATTTGGTGTCTTGGCCGAGGGGTATGCGATGGGAGCGCATTCTGACGGTCACACGGGGAGCGTGGTCAAGACTGAAAGGTGTCTGGCTAACCACCTGATATTTCCTCTCAGCCTTCAGAGAAGCTTTTCTGGCCTCATAGCGTGACATGATGTCAAAGCGGGCTGACCGCTCAAATCTGGAGGAAGAACGGGATGACCTCTCAACTGACCTTATGGGGCTGGGAGATCGGGGACGGGTCCTCTCTGGGGTGGGGGACCTTCTCTCCACAATCTCTCCCTCCACCTCAACCTCAACAGAGGGCCGGGCACGAGATGGTCTGATCAGCTCTGAGACTGGACGCATGAGCTCGATGTATGTGGGTGACAAAGACCTTCTCCTTCTCATGAACTGGGAAACAGTACGTTTCTTCTTTGTAGCAGAAACCTCAACAGCCTCGTGTCTAACCTCATGCCTCCTCTCTTCGTGTTCCACAGCGCGTCTCTCAATACGCACAGGGCTAATGGCAGGAGAGGCAGAGAAGCCGAGCTCAAGTTCATCCTCCAGCATCATTTTCTCCGCACTTGCTCTCCTCCTTGAAAGGTAGTCGTCCACGGGCACCAGCAGCTCCTCATCACTAAGGTCTCCGAGAGATCTCCTCCTGGATCTGAAGGACACCTCAGATTCAGGGGAAGGTGAACGGCGGGCGGGTCTGACAGTCTCCAGATCATCCAGACTAAGTTTTGGAATACGCCATCTTGGCCTGTACTGGTCAGTGATTCGGGGGAGGGGCATGACATAGAACTGTTCCCACCTTGACAGGCGAATACGTCTCTGCCTCTTCTGCACAATCCTCTCCATTCTCTCTGGAATCTCATACTGGTCTCTCAGCTTTTTGTACCACTTCATGTCTGACAGAGGTACAAATTGCTTGATAGTTTTGTCTTCATCCAGAACAGTGGGATCATGGTGTAAAGGCTCAGGAATCTCATATGGCATGAAGATCCTTCTTTCCTCCTCTAGCTTCTTGGTCTCAGACTTGTGCACTGTGATGTCAAACTCACCCTCAACATTTTTGGTGCTCACTGCAGGCTTGTACATCTCTGCAGCAAATTTGATGGCTTCCTGAGCTGTGGGGTTAAGAGGTACAAGCTCCTCAGTGGCAGCGATGTGCTCAGCCATCTTGTTGGTCTTCTCAATTTGCTTCTGAATGTGTCTGTATTTCTCCTCCTCGGTCTTGTACTCTCTCCTGGTGTAGGTAAGGCGGTCAACCTTCAGTGTAGCCTGGCAGCTTACAGAGCCAGTGGAGTTGGTTGCAGTGACCTTGTACACACCAGAGTCCTCGAGCAGAGTCTCTCTGATGTGCAGGACATGGTAGTCAACATCCTCTTGTATGACAACCACCTTGGGACCAAACTGTAATGGCTGACCGTCCTTTTGCCACTTCAGAGTAGGAGCTGGGATTCCTGACACTCTGAGTTCAAAGCGGACACTATGGCCCTCAGTACAATCAACATTAGCCAGCAGACGTTTGAACATGGGCCTCATAGTTTCTTCTGATACAGGATGAGGTGTTACAGTGAGACGGGCCTGGCAGCTGTCTTCTCCAAACTTGTTATGGGCCATGACTGTGTATTCAGCATCATCACTCATGTCCAGGTTGTGGATCATCAGCTGGTACAGACCCTTGTCACTGGTAAATGTGTACTTGCTGTCATCGTCACCTGGCTTGATTCTCTCTCCGTTCTTAAGCCATGCTACCTGAGGCTCTGGATGCACAGTGATAGTGACACCGAAGCGGACATCTTCACCAATGTAGGCAGCGCGATTGTAGAGAGGCAAAGTGAACTCTGGTGGTCTCTGCAAGATCTTAGTCTTGTCTACTCTCCTCCTCAGTTTCTTGATGGAGCGGCTGATATAGTGCTGCCTGATGCTCCTCACTGTCTCAACAAAGAGCTCTCCATAAGCACTGTCCTCGCCATCATCACTCACCACCTTGCATCTATACACACCATCATCACTCTCTTCAATGTCCTTTACATAGATGCTGGCAAAACCATTACTGTAGGTAATCTCATACTTGGGGCTTGGGTGTAGTTGGCGGTTCCCGAAGTACCATGACACTTGTGTACTCTTGTCATAGTTGGAGATGCTACAAGTGAATCTGACATGGCCTCCTTCCTCAGCCGAGCCATGCATGACTGGACCAGCACGGAGTCCTTGGTACTCAGTTCCAATCTTCACTTTACCTACAGCCAGTCCTCTCTGGTTCTTGAAGGCGCCACCATATGCAATTCGAGCTGATGATACAATGGTATCAATCCTCTTTGCCAGATACTGGTAGTACCTTCTGTGTCTCAGGGTCCTAATGGCCTTATTGCTGACAAGCTCAATCTTCATCCTGAGCCATGGGTGCTCCAGAGCCTCATGGGCTGTCATACGGAGCTTCCTGTCCTTGACTAGAAGTCTGTCCACAAAGTCCATAGCCTCCAGGCTGATGTCCTTAAATGCTTCACTGTCAAAGATATATTCACAGCTGGAAATGTTCTCAATCATCTTTGTTATGGACTCTGCTGCAAATGGATTAAGGCCACTGAGCAGAACATAGGCCATAACACCAACAGACCACATATCAGTGGCTGTTGTAACTAGGTCATGGCGATGGACCTCAGGGGCACAGTACTCAGGAGCTGTGAACAACATTCTGATGTTCTCTCCTGGTACCAGCAACCTAGCTTGGCCCATCTCAATAATCTTTATGATGGTGCTTTTCCTTGTGGTGTAGACAATGTTGTCTGGCCGGACATCAAAGTGGCCATAGTTGTGACTATGCAAGAACTTGAGAGAAGAGCAGACTTGTCTCAGGTAACGGACAATCTCCTGCTCCGTAAGCTCAAAGTTGCTGGTGCCAAGGCGCTCGAAGATGTCAACCCCAGAAATGAATTCAAAGATCAGGATAATCTCCTCCATGCTCTCAAAGTACTCATGCAAGTAGATGATGTTCTTGTGTCTTGCCACGTTGAGGGCCTCAATTTCCCTGAGGACCAACTCTCGATCAGTTCCTCTGACCTTAATGAACTTTGCCATGAAGGTCTTCTTAGTGGCAATCTCCACACAACGGTGGACTGCTCCAAACTGGCAGCGAGCCAGCTCCTCAGAGATGGTGTACTTTGAGGACAGCTCTTTCACCTTGTAGAACAGAGCCTCCTCCTTGGTGATCTCTCTGGTTTCATCCACTTCCTCATCGTAGTTCCTAATAACAGACGTGTCTTCCTTTGTAGTGATAGGCTCAGTTGGGTGAGAGGGATGGCTCAAGCCAAACTGGTTCTCAGCAATAACACGGAACTGGTATTTGGTCTTTCCAAATATGTTGATAATGGTGATGCTGCAGTCAGTGGTCTGGCCGGCCCGAATCCACCTGTCAGCAGTGGTGGGACACTTTTCCACGATGTAGCCGATGATGTCGCTTCCACCATCATTGGCAGGGGGCTCCCAGGTCAGGGTGATGGAGTCCCTTCCAATGTTACTGACAACCAGTGCCTTTGGAACATCAGGTATGTCAGCCACATTCACCTCAATAGTTTGCTTGTCCATTCCGAACCTGTTCTTTGCAGTGATAACGTAGTAGCCAGTATCCTTCCTCTGCACTCCCTTGTGGAAGACCAGGGAGGTGAAGGACCTGGTGGTGATGACCTGGTGATGCGCAGAGTTGGAGAGGATCTCCTGACCCTTCTGCCAAGTGACTGCTGGCTCGGGTTTGCCAGAGATGGGGATCTTGACGGTGATGTGATCACCACGGGCAGCATGGACTGCTCCCATTCCCTGGAGTTCTTTGGGCAGGTAGATCTTGGCAGGAACTAGAATTAAAATGAGAAAACATTACAAGTTTGTTATTAATGACGATTTATATTTACATGATCAACTTCCAACAATCAAGTCATTCCATTACCTTCCACATCCAGGTTGGCTGTTGTAGATATAGAGCCTGTGGAGTTGGTTGCCCTGACTTGGTAAACTGTGGCATCGTTCTCATTAGCAGCAGCGATGACCAGTTGGTAGTAGCCTCCCTTGAACTCCTGGGCTTTGATCTTGGTTCCATCTGCCAGGATTTCCTTTCCACCGCGGTACCATTTTACCACAGGCTTTGGATAACCCACCACCTTGTCATAGGAATGATAAGCTCATTAGATAATGCACTGAAAAGGAACTCAACACATAGACATGGTGTAATGTGGATTAAATTGACTACCTTAGTGACAAAGGTGGCATTGGCTTGGTATTTGACAGTCATGTCCCTGATCTCCTCCCTGAATGCAGGAGCACGAGGAGCCTGTTCAGACTTGGGAATGATAGGCGCCGAGATTTCACTCCAGTCGCTCTCGCCGCCCATGTTCTCACACTTGACACGGAACTCATACTCGAAGCCCTCGATCAAGCCTTTGATCTCATAATTGGTCTCCGCAATTTTCTTTGTGGTTACTGACATCCACTTGTTCTGCTTCTTCTCACGTTTCTCCAAGTAGTAGCCGGTAATTTTGGCACCACCATCGCTGCTTGGAGGCTTCCAGCAGACGACACAGGAGTCGTTGGTGGAGCTCATAATGAAGGGCTGCTGTGGGATGCCAGGTTTTTCTGAGAAACACAAAGAATGCTACATTAGTGCTCTACTTGTCTCATCAGTCGAATCTCTCTACATTTCAGCCACAAAAAAACAAAACTGGCGAACCAAATGTGAATAAACAAACTTACCGAATGGGCTCTTGATGATGAGCACTGATGGGATTTCCAGAGGCTCACTGACTCCATACTGGTTCTGGGCAGAGACTCTGAAGTAGTAGCCAGCACTCTCTGTCAGGTTGGGGACACGGCAGGTGTTGCCAGAGACAGAGGAGGACACCAGGTGCCATAGTTCTCCTTCTTTGGCCTCACGCTTCTCTACAATGTAGTTTGTGATCATGGAGCCACCATCATCCTTTGGAGGCTTCCAGCTGATGATAACTGAGCTCTTCAGCAGGCCTTCAACAACCATAGGGCCCTCAGGTGTGCATGGTTTATCTGGAAATACGAAAGGAAGAAATTAGTAACAGTTTTCCTTAACATAAAAATATATCATATAGATTAATAGTTACTTGTTGGCTGAAACTACAAACAAGTGCATGTTGAGCTACAAGCATATAACTAATGCTTACTAAAACGTAGACACAATCGTCTCTTTTACCTTGGATTTCAACACGTAGTGAAGTGTCAACGGTTCCAAATTTGTTGCTTAGCTGCACCTTGTAGCGACCAGCGTTTGTCTTTCTCTGAACGTTCCTCACCACCAGGTGGGTGTAGCTCTCTGTGTTTTCAATGATCACATTCTCTGAGACATTCAGAGGCTTCTTTCCGTAGAACCACATGATCTGGGGGATGGGGCGTCCAATGTAGACAACATGGAGACGGAGGCTGGTGCCTGCTCCAGCAAAGTACTTGTCCTTGAGTGGGAAGCCAGGATGGAACTGAGGAGCTGCTTGCAAACGCAGTTTGCCACTGGTTTCGATCTCTCCAGCCTCGTTGATAGCCCTACAAGTGTACACGCCCTCGTCTTCCTGCTCTTCTGTCAGAACACTGAGGGAGTGGTTTCGGCCATCTGAACTCATCTTGTACTTGCGGCTCTGGATCAATTCCTTGCCGTAGCGGTACCATTTGATCTCAGGCAGTGGTCTTCCAATAATACCACAGGTCATTGTGCCTGACTCACCAAGCTTGGTGGTTACATCTTTGATGTCTTCCTTCAAAGCTGGAGCTTCACCAACTGCAGAGACAAAATAAGAAAAGTTTAGTCAAAATCTAAAATCAACTTCAACATTGAAATGTGTATAATGTAAATAAAATGTAAAATTGTTAGAAACATTGTTAAGAGTCAGGTCACACCATGAACTGGCTGAGACTTGTTTTTAGCTACTGTAATGCAACATTCTGTTTAAAATATTTGGAAATAAATAAATTGTCAACTAAATGTTTTAATGAAATATCACATCAATGTTTCTCTGATCAGAACATTGAAAGGATCTGGACCGCAGAAGCTCACCACTCAGTTTGGTCTTGATGCCCATGGGCGTGCGACGAGGTCGACTGAGCCCTGTCTCATTCTCAGCAAAGATCCTGAATTCATACTCAGTGGCCTCCATTAAGCCACCCATAGTGAACTGACGATCCTTGGAGCGCTCCTTGTTGGACTTCTTCCAGGCGCTCTCCCCAGCCTGCCTGAACTCAATCCAGTAGCCCAAAATCTCTTTACCTCCATCATGCTCAGGCCTGAGCCAGTGGATTGTGATGCAGTCTTTAGTGACAGAGATGATGTCAATTTCTCCTGGTTGGCTGGGTTTATCTATAAAGGGACACACAAAAGGAGATTCAAACTCACACTTTGTTCGACAAAACTCGTTCCTAAACATAAAAATAGATGAGCAAAGGCTAAAATGACCTTTATGTTTCCAACTGGTTTACATTTCTTGTAACGGTCTATTTGTTCTACTAAGTTGTACCAGAGTATCCATTTTGGAATATGCATCATGTAATATTAACTCACCAAATGGATCTTTGCAAACCACGGACTCTGAGGCAGGACCAGGCTCACTCTGCCCAATGTCATTCTGAGCCACCACTCTGAACATGTACTCTGCATCAGGGATGAGGCCAGTGACATTGTACATGGTGGTGGTGATGTGGGTCTTGTTGTGGCGGACCCACTTCTCTGTTGACACCTCCCTCCTTTCCACGTAGTAGCCTGTGACACGGGAGCCTCCATCATCGCGAGGCCGAGCCCAGGACAGAGCTACCGTAGTCTTGGTCACTTCCATGATCTCTGGTGGGTTGCTGGGTGGTTCTGGTGGACCTGGAGGTGAAGCATTGTGTTAATAGAATCCATAGCTTAAACACTTAAGCTCTTAAGTGAATTATTTTGGCCATGCAATGCAACATCAATACTCACAAAGTGGTGTCTTTGGTGTAACAGCCTCATCAGACTTGAGAGATCTGCTGACGCCAAACTGGTTCTCAGCAGAAATCTTGAAATGGTACTGCACGTTCTCCTTCAGGCCCTTCACCACCAGCGATGTCTCAGTGACCCGGGCATCCACAGTACACCAGGCGGCCTTGGGTACCTCTCGCCTTTCCACAATGTATCCCAGGATGTCAGAGCCGCCATCGTCTGATGGTGATCTCCAGCTGACCCGGACTGATCTGGCTTGAATGTCATCAAACTCCAGAGGACCTTCTGGAACATCTGGGCGACCGATCACCTTGACCTGAAGGAGTAGAGGAACACAAACACAAATTTCACTTAAATGTATTTCCTCATTTTACTTTTGATACTGGAGGACATTTTATTGTTTAAAGGTCATGTTTCAACAAAATCTGCCACAATAGCTGCTCACCTTGATGTACACTGCCTTCCTGCCACATTTGTTCTCCAGCACCAGGTCGTAGGTACCAGTGTCGTCTTTGTGTGCCTCTTTAATGACCAGCTCAGTGATGTCATCATGAGTGGCAATCATGGCACGGTGGGAGATGTCACGACCGTCTTTGGTCCACTTGCATGTGGGAATGGGTTTTCCCTTGATGGGCACAGACAGATGGATGACTCCGCCCTGCCGCACCACATAGCCCTCCTCGTATTTATGATCAAGCTCATAGTCGGGATAACCTGAAGATGACACAGATTATGTTTTTGTCAATTGATTTACAAATTACAGAAAAAAAACATTTTAAGTGACAGTGTGATGGTTAACTGCAAAATCAGATCATAAATTATTAAATTGTTCTCCTACCAAGCATCTCCTGGACTTTAACCACTCCTGGAATCTCAGCAGGCTCTCCAGCGCCACCGGCATTGCAGGCAATGACTCTGAACTTGTACTCGGCGCCCTGGGGCATGTGGGTGAGGGTGTACTCGCACATCTTGGTAGGTGTGGTGTTGCACAGTGTCCATTCCACCTGGTCCACCTTCTGCATCTCGATCAAGTATCCAGTAATCACAGCACCGCCCTCCTCTTCAGGCGGCAGCCAGGCCAGAGAGACTGAAGTCCTGGTGGTGTCTGTGACTCTGGGCTCAACTGGACAACCTGGAGGTTCTGTTCAACAACACAAAAAAAATCCATAAAACACAGAATCAAAACTGGTAATACATATTGAAAATAGGTGGTGTTTTTTTGATTATTAAAATTTACTGAGCATCATTACAGTAACAGTTGTCACGTACCAATTGGATCCATGGCGACTGTGATTTCGGAGCTCTCGCTGGGTTTGCCGGCTCCCCTTGAGTTGATGGCCGTGATACGATGTTCGTACTCCAGACCCTCAATCAAGCCGGAGGAGCGGTACCTGGTCATGGTGACCGGGTTCTTGTTTATCTTCATCCACCTGTCAGAGTGGGCCTCCTTACGTTCAATGATGTAACCTGCAATGGTGGAACCACCATTGTCCTCAGGTGGTTGCCATGTCAGTGTCATGCCCTCGTGGGTGACATCAAGTACTTCTGGTCTGCTTGGAGGTCCAGGGATGGCTACAAAGGAAAATCACATGAATTATATAAGAGAAATTGACCGGGCTGAAGGACAGGAGGTGATAAAATAGCATGATGTCTTGAACACATGAAATAGATAAATGGCTGAAACAATACATAAATGACTTTGAGCTGTGTAAGAGTTTCAGTAGTATAAGTGGTTATGCTGAACTGTTTCCATTGGAGTTTTGTAGGGAGAAGTTTCATGAACTAGATGGTGACCATTAAGAGTTACTATTTTTTACTGTTACATGACCAGTAAATTATTAATTAGAATTGTTGCATTAGTTGACAGAAAAAAGGTGCAGAGTTTAGCCTTTTGGTTGCTACGGCATTCTTGGTAGCCATTAAAGTGTTACTGTGTAATTGTAAACTTATTTCAGTTGATTTCTTGACAAAAAACAAAAGGACTAGTAAAATCAAAATTCAGCAGTGTATGCTGGCACAGGAAGATTACAATGACGGGGGGAACTCACTCTTGGGACTCTTGCACTCCACCACCTCAGACTGCAGGAAGCCACCTACACCGAAGCGGTTCATGGCAGCAGCGCGGAACACATATTCTGTTCCCTCTGTCAGTCTTGTGAACTTGAAGCAAGGTCGGGTCACCGACTCTGAGATGGTGATCCAGCCTGGCCGATGGGCGTCACGCTGCTCCACCACGTAGCCACCAACATTGGCTCCACCATCCTTCTCTGGAGGTTCCCAGCTCACTGTCACTGACACACCGTCAGTGTCCTCAATCTTCATTGGGCCAACAGGGATGCCAGGTTTGTCTGGATGGACAGAGCACAATTAGTCTTTAATGTTTTGAATCTGAATTTCATTTGTAGAATAAATCATCAAAAGATATTGTTGGTTAATGCATTTTTGATTCTTAAACCTTAAAATTAAACTCACACACAAATCTCTTCTGTGTAACTAATTTGAGTGAATGAAATCTCCTTACCAAGGATGATGACCTTGATGACCTCAGTTGCCATTCCAATGGCATTCTTCACCTCCAGTGTGTAGTCTCCCGTGTCATTGATTGTGGTTTCACGGATGACAAGGTGGGTGTATTTGCCATTGCTGTCAATCTTGATACGATCCAGGCTGTCCTTCAGCTTGACACCAGCGAAGGACCAAGAGCATTCGGGGTGTGGTTTGGCTTTTATTGGGATGTTAAGGTCGATGGGTTTGCCGCGGTGTACATGGACAATCTTCTGAGGGATGTTGGTCATGTCGATCTTGGGCATCACTGGAATATGATGAGTTCATGAATTAGTAATGACAAAGGTGATTATGTGATGATTTGTAGATGTGTGTAGGTGTTCTCTTACCCTTGATGTCTTGGATTGTGACTGGAGTGACAGTGTCCATGGGCTCGCTGGCTCCTCTGCTGTTGGTGGCTCGGAGCCTGAACAGGTACTGGTCATTCTCCATAAGAGGTTGGATGGTGTGCTGGGACACTGAGGACTTGACTGTTGCCACAGTGCTCCACCTGTCTGTACCCACCTTGCAAGCCTCAATGGTATAGCCTGTAAGCCTGCTACCTCCCTCGTGCAGTGGTCTCTCCCAGTGGAGCGTGACAGAGGACTTAGTGACATCAATAACGTGGAGGTTGAGAGGCACTGATGGCACCTCACACACCAGCACAGCCTCAGCTGTCTCGCAAGGCTCACCAATACCATAGATGTTCTCTGGCAGGACTCTGAAGAAGTAGTGCATACCCTCCTCAAGACCGGTGATCCTGAACAGGGTCTTCCTACACTCAGTGGTGACGGTCTTGTATGACTTCATGTTGGCGTCACGCTTCTCTATAATGTAGTTGCTGACATGTGCTCCACCATCGATGCTTGGCACATCCCAAGTGATCACAACAGACTCCTTGGTATAGTCCTTCACCTTCACAGAGCCTGGAGGGCCAGGAGTGTCTACAGGAAAGACATGGCAGGAGAGAATCTGTCAGTGTGTGTTTACAGGTGTCTTTAAAATCACACAAACTGTTGATCCCTGAAAAGAAAAGTGAATTTACTGGTGTGCACCTATTTGCGCACTTACATTTCCCTTACACTTCATTGTAACACAACTGTGCTCATTGTAAGCTTTGGATGACATACCATAGACTTTAACAAGGATGGTGACAGTCTTCTTGCCAGATGGGTTCTCTGCCTCAAGAACATACTTCCCGGAGTCGTAGCGATCGACCTTCTCCACTATCAGTGAGGTGTAGCTATCAGTGGTCTCAATGAAGCCGCGGCTCTGCAGCTCCACACCTGTCTTCCTCCAGGCCACCACTGGTGTTGGCCGCCCAGTGACAGACACAAACAAACGCAGTGTTCCTCCAGCGCGAAGACACACAGTTTTCTTCAGATCATCAGCCAGCTCCAGGTCAGGCATTTCTGAGCAGAGTGAAGGAAGAGTCAGTTTATTTCTGGCATGGCAGATTCCTCATTGTCTGGTGTAGGAAGAGCTCCCCCTACTGTTTACTTTTTATAATGCTTTAATAACATATTAAACAAATCTATAATGGATTAACTGCAGCGACTCACCAATTCTCTCCAGGGGCTCAACCTCAGCACTTGGGTCACTGAACTCCCCAGTACCGTTGTTGTTGATGGCAGCGACCCTGAATCTGTACTTCTTGTTGGCTGCCAGACCTGCAGCCACATACTCGTTGGTCTTGAGTGCTTTGGTGGTGGCGCGGTACCACTGCTCAGAGCCCTCTTCCAGGATCTCCACCACGTAGCCGGTGACGTCTGAGCCACCGTCGTACATGGGCCTGGTCCAGATCATGCTGATGCTGTGCTTTGTTGTGTCGGTGATACGAGGCATTGATGGAGGGGCTGGGGTATCTGGGAGGAGATGAAGATGGATGGAAATATATCATACATTTTCTTCAAGGGTCATTCCAACAGGTGGAAAATAATCAATGCAGCAATTTTAAATGAACTTTTAATTTTAAGATATTGCTCCTGTTAAGATTTGAAAATAAGAATGTGAAAGGATCGTGAGATGTCTTACATGTGGGATCTTTGCAGAGGATGTATGGTGAGGTGTCACTGGGATGGCTGTCTCCAGCAGCATTGACAGCAGTCACTCTGAACTGATACTCGCTTCCCTCCAGCAGGCCGGTGATCTTCAGACGAGTGTCGTAGATGGTGTAAGTTCTATTCACTCGAGTCCACCTATTCCATGGAGGAAATAAAAGAATGCCATGAGAGAGATTCGGAAAGTAAAAACTAAAATCCATCCACTAAATTCCTTGTGTTCTGTTCCTACCTAGTACTGCTCTTCTCTCGTTTTTCAACAATGTAGTTTTTGATCTCACTGCCTCCGTCACTCTCGGGCTTCATCCATTCGATAATGACGTGCTCCTTGCCCACTGCTGTAACTTCCGGTGTGCTTGGCGGGGATGGGATTGCTGGGGAAGAGATCAGAGAGTCAGTTCAGGGTTTCTTTCGCAAATCTTTGTTGGATAACACTAACTGTTTAAAGTGTGCAGTTGATATCACAAAAGGGACACACTTTAGTCTGAATTATAAAGCTTAATAATGGATTACAAAGGATAAAGTTTTGATTAAAGTTCAACAGCTTACTGTAGGCATTCCTAGCGATGATGGGGTCAGACTCCAGAGCAACTCCAGGTCCGAACTTGTTGACTCCTCTGACTCTGAAGATGTACTCGTTGTTCTTGATCAGCCTGGAACTGACACAGGACAGAGTCTTGCACTCGGTCTCCATGATGACCCAGTTAAGGCGGCTGGTCTCGCGACGCTCCACAATGTAATGGGTGACAGAGTCCCCGCCGTCCTCCAGAGGAATCTTCCAGGACACAGTACATTTCTCCTCAGTCACTCTGGTGATTACGATCTTATCAGCTGGAGCTCCTGGTGTGTCTGGAAGAGAGAAACCCAAAAGAAAATCCAGTGATTCACCTGTCTGTTACTCTATTAAATGTCTTGCTAACAGTGCTCTAAGTGAGACCATGACTTCAGTGTCTGAAATGATGTGATTACAATTTATTTTTGGCTCCCCACCTAGAACTTTAACATTGACAGCAGCAGTCTTGGTTCCACTGGCGTTCTTGACAGTCAGGATGTATCTGCCTGTGTCGTATCTGTCGCAGCTCTTGATGACAGCCATGGCTTTGGTGGCAGTGTATGTCAGAGAGTATTTCTCTCCGAGCTCCAAAATCTTCTCGCCCTTCGACCAGTGCACTGTAGGCTCTGGTTTACCTCCTACAGCGCCATCCAGGACGAGGTCGGAGCCAGCGCTGACAATGACTGTCTCACGAGCCAGCTTGCTGTCCAGCTCAGCCTTAGGAGGAGCTGCAGCAGAAAAGACACAATGCACATAAAGTTTCAGGTATTTGACAAAATCAAAATTTTAACTGAGAATGAACACAAAGTTTCAACCGTGATAAATTTTCAACTCTGACTTACAGTATTCATCCTTGCATGTGACTGGTCCAGTGGACTCTGAGGGAGCACTGTGGACACCGGCAGCATTCTTGGCGATGATGCGGTACTCCAAGGTTTCTCCCTCTCCCAGGTTAGTCACAGTGAAGTAGTTCTCAGTGATAGTAGTATAGTTGCACTTGAGCCAGCGGTTGTCGTCCCACTCGTCCGTGCTGTACACCTTCTTCTCTACAATGTAGCCAACAATCTTGCTGCCACCATCGTTGAATGGCACGGTCCAGCACAATGAAACAGAAGAGCGGCTGATGTCTGTCACCTCCGGTTTACCAGGAGGATCTGAAGGAGGAGGGGAAGAAGTTTTTTAAAACTATACCAAAGATTTAAGGCTTTTATCAGGTTTAAGCTGAGTGAGATGAACGGTAAAGAACAGGTCTTAAAGTCAGATTAACTGACTTTTAGCTGACATAGTGAAGAATGTGTCATTAGTTTATGCAATAAATGTTTGCAAAATTGGCATTTCCTTACCAACAGGATTGAGTGCCATGACAGGTCTGGAGGCCTCGCTGGCCTTGCTGAGTCCGGCGATGTTCATGGCGTACACCCTGAACTGGTACTCCAGGCCCTCAATCAGGCTGGAAACCTTGTAATGACACTCCAGGCAGGGCAGTTTGTTTTCCCTCACCCACAGGATCGTGTTCCTCTCCTTCTTCTCTATCCAGTAGCCTGTCACTTGGCTGCCACCATCTGCATATGGCAAATCCCATTTGATGCTAATGGCATTAGCAGACACAGATACCACATCTGGACGACTTGGAGGGCTTGGAGGAACTGTGAAATTAAAAATAGATTAGAATGGGAACTCTTGATTTGCCCTAAAAAGCTGAAAATGTTTAATAACTGCATCAAACTTTGGCGTGTAGTTTTGAACTTACCAAATGGATGCTCAATGACAACAGCAGCAGACTCAATGGACTTGCTGACTCCAAACTTGTTCTCAGCACACACCCTGAAGGTGTACTCCATGTACTTGGTAAGATGAGTCACTTTGATGGTGGTTCTCTTCACACTGGAGTTCACCACTTGCCAAGAGGCAGATCCAGACTCTCGCTTTTCCACAATGTAGTTACTGATGTCAGTGCCACCATCATCAGCCGGCTCAGACCAAGACAGCGTGCAGGACTCTGAGGAGACTCCAGAAATTTCCACAGGACCTGTTGGTGGAGTTGGTCTTCCAACGACAACCACAGTCACTGTGAATGTCTTCACACCAGCAGCATTGTCCAGGGTCAGGTAGTATTTGCCACTGTCACTTCTCTTGCTGTCTTTCACCACCAGAGTGGTTCTCTCCTTTGTGGTCTTAATAGACACTCTGTCGGTTTCCTTCAGCTTCATCTCCTCCAGCTTCCACGTGACCTTGGGTGCAGGCCTGCCACTGATAGGGATGTCAATTGTGAAAGTGTTGGAAGTCTTGCAGGTGATGAGCTGTTTGCTGATGCTGCTGAGATCAGCAGTTGGTTCGATGCGCGGCTCCTTGATAACCACAGAGCCATGGGTACCCTGTGGGTGGCTGATTCCAGCATCATTCTTGGCCTTGACTCTGAAGTCATACTCTGTGTTCTCAATAAGACCCTCCACTAACATCTTCTGGGACTTGGACTCTCCATAAACAACCCAGCGGTCAGTGCCTTTAATTCTGAATTCAACAATGTAGCCTCTGATGCGGCTGCCTCCATCATGCTCTGGCTTCAGCCAAACCAGTGAGGCTGTGGAGCTGCTTGTGTCAACAACATCCAGTCTCTTTGGTGGAGCAGGTTCCTCTGTGGCAATGACAGGCTCTGTCAGCTCATGGGGCTCTCCCTGGCCGTATTGGTTAACGGCAATCACCCTGAACAGATATGGTATGCCAATATCCAGACCAGTTACCCTGATCATCTGACGAGAGCACTTGGTGCTGACCTCTTGCCATGCCAGACGACTGGCCTCGCGCCGGTCCACAATGTAATGATGGATTCTGGCTCCACCGTCGTTGGTGGGGGCATCCCACATCATTGTCAAAGCCCCCCGGGTAACATCTTTAAATGTGATAGCTCCTGGAGGTCCAGGTGTGTCCAGCACTTTGACAGTGAATGTAATGGACTTGCGCCCACTGTTGTTCTCCAGAGACAGGGTGTATTTACCTGCCTCATACCTTGTGCAACCTTCAATGGTAAGAGTAGAGAAGGACTCTGTGGTGTTGACATCAGCCATGATAGGCAGCTCACCATCTGCCCTTGACCAGGTAGCAAGGGGAGCTGGTTTGCCGCGGAAGGCAATGTGAAGCGTAACCATTCCACCATTCTTCACGATGTGAGTTTGCTTGAAATTGGCGTCAATGTCAATCTCAGGTGACGTAAGTCTGTCCAGAGCCTGAACAGCGCTGGCCATCTCTGAGGCTTCACCTTCTCCTGATCCATTCACGGCACTGATTTTGAACTTGTAGAGCTCTCCAGGTACCAGGCCCTTAGCCGTGTACCTGGTGTGGATGCAAATCTGGCTGTTGACTCTGTGCCACTCCAACAGACTGGCCTTGCACATGTCAATATTGTAGCCAATGATTTCCAAGCCACCATCAAAGACTGGTTTGGTCCATTCCAGAGTGACAGAGGACTTAGTGGAATCAATAACCTAATTGTCAAGAAAAAAAGAAGCGTTAACAGTACAATCTCTAATCAATTCAGATTCTAATTTCTATTACTTATTTTGTTTCCTGTAGAAACACAACACTTACTGGTCCAAAATAATTTTCATACAATACAATATACATATATATGTATATATATTGCAATCATACCTTGATCATTGACGGTGCACTAGGAGTACAGGTTGGTTCTCTGCATTTGAAGAGCCTTGAAGTACTGCTGGCTGGTCCAACACCAGCGCCATTTTCAGCCATGACACGGAATTCATACTCGTATCCTTCCGTGAGACGGGTGGCGCGATGCCTTAGCTCTGTGATGGGCCTCTTGGAGGAAACCTTCACCCAGCGCAGGCTCTTCTTCTCTCTCCTCTCCAGGATGTAGTGTTTGATCTCATTACCTCCATCCGTCCTTGGCCTGGTCCAGCCTAGGGTGATGCTGTCTCCTGTTATATGTGTGGCATCTGGAGTACCAGGTGCATCGGGCACGGCTGAGGAAGAGAGTAGAAAACATTGTGGGTTATAAAAATCAAGCTCTTTCGGTTGAGTCAATATATTGGAACATTTGTGAGTGATTTTACTTACTGTATTGCATCTGTGCAATGATGGGATCAGAGTCCAGTGGTTTGCCAACACCAAACTTGTTGACAGCAGAGATTCTGAACTGGTACTCGTTGCCCTTGATGAGGTTGGTGGCATTGTAAGAGCAGGCTTCACACTTGGAGGTGACCATGGCCCAGGAGATCCTAGAGGTCTCCCTCTTCTCCACGACATAGTGGCTGATGGCAGCACAGCCATCATTCTCCGGCGGGTTCCACCACACGGTGCATTTCTCAGCTGTGATGCCAGTGAAACGAATAGGTCCCTCAACAGGTCCAGGAGTATCTGATACAAAACATAGGTACAGGTATTTAAAAAAAAGACCTTAATGAGCTGGGATATTTTTGTAACAGAAACAAATGTGGAAATCTTCGTCTATAAGTGTTAATAAAAACACAATCATCTGTGTTAACAACAACAACCTTGTACTCTGACGTTGACGTCAGCTCTCTTGGTTCCTGAGCTGTTCTTGGCCTCTACAGTGTAAATTCCACGGTGGTTCCTGTCAGCATCACGAACAAACACGCTGCTGGTGCCAATGCCGGTGGTAATCTCAATGTCGATCATAGTCCTCTTGTCAATCTCTTTGCCATCCTTGTACCAGACAACTTGAGGAACAGGACGTCCAGTGATGCTGCAGCCGAGCCTAACGTTCTCTCCGGCCCTAAGAGTGGCCACTTGGTCTGGAGACCATTCAATCTCAGGAGCAACTGCAGGTGCAAAGAAAATGAGTATTGGAGGGATCAGCAAATCAAAGAACTGATGTGAAACAAATTATGACTATTTGTCTGTATCTTTTGAAGTAAATTACTTACTGCTCTCATCCTTGGTCATGATGTATCCAGAGGAGTTGGATGGTGGACTGACTGTGCCCACAGCATTCCTGGCAATCACTCTGAACTCGAATCTGTCTCCAGGGGACAGACCGGTCACAGTGAACTGCGTTTCACAAACATCTGTGAAGTTGCAACGTAGCCATTTGCCTCTGCCTTGGCGCCTTTCCACACTGTAGGCAACAATTTTACTGCCACCATCCTTCTTGGGAATAGCCCATTGCAGGGTGACTGAGTCTCTGGTTACATCAATGCAAACAGGGGTGCCAGGTGGATCTGATGGAACAAGAAATAAGTAATTTAACAATTATGCTTCACTATAAAATCCTGAGGGTGATGAAAGTGGTGTCCAGTGTGTACAGTGCACTTACCAACAGGGGATATAGCCAGTGCATGTTTGCTTTGTTCACTAACAGGGCTAAGTCCAGCATTGTTTTCAGCATAGACTCTGAAGGAGTACTCCAGTCCCTCCATGAGACCAATGATTCTGTACTCTTTATTGGAGATAATGGTGGAGTTCACCTTCTGCCACAACAGGCTGTTTCTGTCCTTCTTCTCAACATGATAGCCCACAATAGGAGATCCTCCATCAAAACCTGGGGCCTCCCACTTAATGGTCATACCATCACTGGTGACATTGAAGGCCACTGGTTTTCCTGGGGCGCCTGGAGGTTTGTACTGGTGTTGGGCTACAACGTCTGTGGAGTTGAGTGATTCACTCACTCCATACTTGTTCTCTGCACGGACCCTGAACTGGTACTGAGTTCCCTTAACAAGGTTGGGGATCTTGAAGGTGGTCCTGACAACACTGGAGCAAACCATCTTCCAATTGGCCTGGGAGGTCTCACGTTTCTCCACACTGTAGCATGTAATCTCACCACCTCCATCCTCCTTTGGTTCATCCCAGGAGATGATGATACTCTGAGCTTTAATTTCATCAAACCGGATGGGGCCAACAGGTGCTGTGGGAGGCCCCAGAGTGATAACATTGATGTCAAAGTAATTCTTAACAACTCTATTGTCCAGGACCAAGGTGTATTGACCGGCATGCTCCTTCTTGGCTCCTCTGACTGTAATTGCAGTCTTGTTGTCAGTGGTTCTGAAGCGAACCTTCTCGCTTTCCTTCAGCGGCAAGTTGTCTTTCAACCAGCTGATCACAGGTCTTGGTTTGCCCTTGAAGGGCAATTCAATGTGGATGTTCTGGCCAATGCGAACAGCAAGCTCTCCACTGGGATAGTCAATAAGGTTGGCTTCTGGTGGAATGATGAAGTCCATCACTGTTATTGGACCAATCTGAGAGAAGTCACTTCTGCCCTTCTCATTTTTGGCAAACACTTTGAAGTCCATGACAGCATTCTCCTTGAGTCCTGTGACCTCACAACTGCAGCGCTTGCATGTAGCACCCAGAGTCCATGTGGGATCTTCCTTGGTGCTTTTCTCAATGATGTATTCAGTGATGTGGCTGCCACCATCATGGTCAGGTCTTGCCCACTGCAGGGTAACAGAACTCTTTGTGGAGTCCACCATTACCAGCTGTTTAACTGCTCCTGGAGTTTCCGTGGCTCTGACAGGCTCAGTGGTTTCACATGTGTCACCCACACCATACTCATTTTCAGCAGACACACGGAAGAAGTAAGCTACATCCTCCTCCAGGCCTGACACCTTGTATGTTGTGTTGGCACACTCAGCAGTGATCACCTGGAATGCCTTCATAGTGGAGGCCTTCTTCTCAACAATGTAATTAGTGACGGGGGAACCACCATCAATGCGAGGAGCCTCCCAGCTAAGGGTCAGCTTTCCTCTTGTCACATTCTTGATCATCAGTTTCTGGCAGGTGGATGGACTGTCCAGAACCTTCAGGGAAACCGTAATGATCTTGGGCTCTCCAACACCATTCTCGATCTCCAGCAGATATTTGCCGCAGTCATCACGAGTGACCTTAGGTATGAGAAGTGTGGTGGCTCTCTCAGTGCTGGTGATGGTAAAGCGGTTATCACCAGCAATGTTGCGGTCACCTCTGCGCCAGGTGACATTGGGGGCAGGGCGTCCCTTCAGAGGAATGAACACCTCCACATCACGGCCAGCCTTGGCTGTATACTGGGTTGTCATCGGAACATCCAAGTCCAAATCTGCCTCCTCTGTTGGAGAGACGGGGGACAGTGGGTATTAATAATGACATCATTACAGTACCATCAGAACTGAGATGTACTCAGCATGAAAATTGCGTTCTGAACTTAATCCGATAACAAATTTCAGGGACTGGAATACAAACCCAAGATATCTTTGGCTTGCACGGGCTGGTACATTTTTATGTCCTCTCCTTTGCCCTTGCAGTTGACAGCATAAACTCTGAAGAAGTAGTAGGATCCAGGTTTGAGGTGGGACACCACATACTCACAGGTCTTGACCTGTGGGTTAATGGTCACCCATTCCCTCTCCTCTGAGTTCAACTGGTCCAAAATGTAGTGTGTGATTTTACTACCACCATCATAAACAGGCTTTTCCCAGCCAAGGGTGATGGAGGTCTTTGTGGAGTCGACCACACGCAGCTTGGATGGCTCACCAGGCAGATCTGCAGAGGACAAAGGGGTGAGTCATTCATGGCTAGCAACAGTCAGGTGAAAACATTGTAAACATGTGAGGAAATTCCATCAAGGTTGTCACTGTGATGGTGAAGTGCAAATTAAAGGCATACCAATGGGGTCGTAAGCATTGTAGAGGTCAGAAGCCTCAGAGTAGTTTCCTGCTCCGGCCTTGTTGACAGCACAAACTCTGTACTGGTACTCGTTGTTCTCCACCAGGTTGGAGACCTTCTGCCTCGTGTCTCTGATGGTGCCCTTCACAACCTGGACAAAAAAATGGACTCCATGATGCTTACACAGAACAGTTTTTAGTTTGGATTAAAAGCTTAAAAGATCTCTAAAGATATGCTGACAAACCTTGAACCACTGCAGACTCTTCTTCTCTCTCTTCTCCAGGTAGTAGCCATCAATATCGCTGCCTCCATCTAATGCTGGTCTTTCCCAGATCACCGTCATTGTGGACTTGGTGATCATTGTCACTTTAGGCTTGGATGGCTCGCTAGGAGGAACTGCATGAAATACAAGTGACCAGGTCAGATGAAATAGTGTTTAAATCTTCCTCTAAACACTTGCTATATCCTCAAAAATGTCACCTATCCCAGAGTCGTATTTTCTTCTAAAACACATGATTTACAATATTACATTGTATTTTAGTTTTTTCCAAATGAATTAATCAGCTCTGGATTGAACATTATGTGTTTGACTGTGAATGATGATTAATTCATTTTGTTTGCTCACCAAATGCATTCCTTGCAATTACAGGTGCGGACTCCAATGGGTCTCCAATGCCGAATTTGTTTATTCCACGGATTCTGAAGATGTACTCATTGCCCTGGATGAGTCTGGGCACATTGACAATGCAATCGACCAGTTTCTCTGAAACAATCGACCACATGACCCTGCTGGTCTCTCTCTTCTCCACAATGTAATGAGAGACCATGGCACCGCCCTCATCAGCAGGTGGGGACCACATGATGGTTACGTTGTCAGCAGTCACCTTCTTAAACTGGATCTCTCCAGCAGGGGGGCCTGGCTTGTCTAGAGAGGGGAGGAATATGACCATGAATGACTGGATATATACTCCTTATACTCAAAGATCATTTAATGCAAGACAAAAACTGCTACCATTTGAATAGTAACTGCATACCTTGAATGAGAAGCCTGACAACACCGCATGCAGATCCCAGGGAGTTCTTCACCTTGACCTCATAGGTACCAGAATTCAAACGAGTGGTTTCCTTCAGGAACAAACTGGTGTGTTCAAATGTGTGTTTGAAAGAGAGCTGGGAGGTAGGCTCAAGCTCTCTGCCATCCTTAAACCATTCAATAGTGGGAGCAGGTTTGGCTGTGATATTAAATTTGAGCTCCACATTAGAGCCAGCCTTGTGTTTGACCTCATTAAGGTACTCCTGAGGTATCTCAACCTCTGGGGCCCCTGGATGATGAACAAAAAACAGAAAGGTGAGTTATCACTCGAAAAAGAAGAGATACACTGTCAAAAACATATCCAATCCATATTTTGGAATAAAATGTTCTGAATTGCTGAAGAAACCTACCATAGGTGTCCACGCATGTGGCTGGTCCAGCAGTCATGGATGGGTTGCTCACAGAACCAACAGCATTCTTGGCCATGACTCTGAACTCATATGTTTCATCTTGGGTGAGGCCAGTCACAGTGAAGCGGGTGCCTGTGACATTGGTAAGGTTGGCCTTGGACCACCTGGCACTAACACCCTCTCTCTTCTCAATGATGTAGCCAGTGACTGGGGATCCACCATCGAAGTTGGGCTTCTGCCAGGCTAGGCTGATGGAGGTCTTGGTGATGTCACTGATGCGCAGGTTGATTGGTGGCTCTGCAGGTACAGGCAGCGGAACCATTATAAGCCATCTATAGCAGCACACTCATATTTCCCTCTATTTTAGAGTTTTTGATATTCCACTTACCACAGGCATCAATAGCCAACACTGCATCTGAAACCTTGCTGAAGGCACTCATTCCAGCAGCATTCTCTGCTGCCACCTTGAACTCATAAATAAGTCCAGCATTGATGTTGGTGACTTTGAAGTGTGTAGCACGGATCACCATTTTGTTCACTCTCTGCCAAAGGATGCTGTTTCTGTCCTTCATCTGGAGATGGTAGCCAAACACATGGCTGCCACCATCTGCCTTGGGCTCCTTCCAGGCTACAGTGATGGTCTCTCTGGTTACAGCAGTGATCTCTGGAGTAAATGGAGCCTCGGGAATAGCTGGTAGGTAAGAAGCAGTGTTGGAGGGTTTACATGTTCACATGTTCAGTACAAAGGATAGCAATCAAAAAATTACAATTTAAACAACAATAATAGAGGGATACAAAAAAGTCCTTACTGTAAGGAAGGTTGACGGAGATAGTTGGTGAGTCAATATGCTCACTGATTCCATATCTGTTTTCAGCCTTGATTCTGAACTGGTACTCCAGGCCAGTGGTCAGCTTCATGATCTTCATGGTGCAGCGTGCCACAGCAGAGGACACATCCATCCAGTTCGCTGTGGTTGTCTCTCTCTTCTGGATTATGTAGTTGGTGATGGGGCTGCCACCTTCATATGCCGGTGGGAGCCACTTCAGGCTAACGCTGTCCTCTGTGATGTCATACAGCTCCACAGGTCCAACTGGGGCACTAGGACGATCCAGAACCACAATATTTACGTAGGACTTTGTGGTTCCACTGGAGTTAGAGGCAGTGATATCATAACGTCCGGAATCTCCAGCAATGCTCTCACGCAGAGTGATCTTGATGCTGTCAGGGGTAACTTCAGAGTTGAACCTCATTGTTGACTTCAGTAGCACATTATCCTTGGACAAAGAGACTTTAGGCAGAGGTTTGCCTGTCAGTGGGATCTCACACTTGAGGGTGGAGCCAGCTCTCACATACACTGTGTTGTGGGGGAAGTCCTTCATGTTGATCTCAGGAGATTCTAGAGCAAAAGAGTACGAAAGAGTTACAGCAGACATTATGTGTTATTTCGATCAAATACAAGATGACACGATGATGACAAGAATTTATATTGCCTTGTTCTGCTGTTTGTATTTTAGTTAACCTTCACCAATCTGTTAGCTCTGATAAATATGACATGTATGTAACTTACCAAGCTGGTCTTTGAGTAATACAGGGTTGAGCATTTCCTTTGCTTCACTGAATCCTGCGTGGTTCTCAGCTCTGACTCTGAAGAAGTACTCAGCATTCTCCCTCAGACCAGACACTGTGAGGTGGATGGACTTGGTTACACCACACCTAACCCACTTCTCCTGGCCATTTTCCCGAGCTTCCACCAAGTAGCTGGTAATCCTGCTTCCTCCATCATGTTCTGGTTTGGCCCAGGCCAAGGACACACTCTCCTTGGACACATCAGTCACACCAAGCTTTGGTGGAGGGGTTGGTTTTTCTGAGAAAAAAAAGGACATAATGTGTGTTATAAAAAATATGGTTTTGTCATCAAGGGGAAGCTATAATGTTTCCAACTGGATAATCATTACCTGTGATCTTTGTTCCCTCTTTGGTCTCAGCAGGAACACCAACACCATACTCGTTCTCGCCTGTCACTCTGAAGTAGTAAACTTCTCCCTCCTGTAGGTCTGTCAATTTGTATGTCAGTCTGTGGCATGTGTCAGTCAGCCTAGTCCAGCCTTTCTTGCTGGCCTCGCGAATGTCTACAACATAGTTCTTGACTGGTCCTCCTCCCTCATTCTCAGGAGTGTCCCAGGTAACAGTAGCAGAGGTCTTGGTAACATCCTTGACTTCTATGTGGGTAGGAGGTCCAGGGGAATCCAGGACTCTGACACTGAGTGTCAAGGAAGAGGTTCCAGCTACATTGGACAAGGTGACGGTGTATTTGCCAGAGTCGTTGCGAGTTGCTTTCTCCAAAGTGATGGAGGTGAAGGTGTCTGTGGTGTCAATGACAGCACGGACTCTAAGGTCAACATCAGGTTTAGTCCATGAAACACTGGGGATGGGTTTACCTCTGAAGGGCACTGTCATTGTGAATGAACTTCCATCTTTCACAATAAGAGTCTTTCTCATCTCATTGCTGATGTCAAAGACTGGCTCGTCCTCTCTCTCTTTGGCAATCTGTCTGTCGGACTCAGGACTGGGCTCACTGACACCAATCTTGTTTATGGACTTGACAACAAACACATATTCAGCACCAGGAGTTAGTCCCACCACTGTGAACTCTGTGTTCTTGGTCTTCTGCACACCAACAAACCATTCATCATCTAAACTCTTTCTGTATTCTACTCTGTAACCAGTTACAGGTGCACCACCATCAAAGAGTGGCTTGTTCCATGAGAGAGTAACTGTGGTCTTTGTGGAGTCAATGATCTTGGGCTTAGCAGGAGGTGAAGGCAGGAACTGTGGATCTTCAGCCTTAGTGAGTGGACAAGGGTTGCTAGGAGCACTGAGGCCAGCAGCATTCTCTGCAAAAACTCTGTACTCATACTCACAACCATCACGGAGGCGTGAGGCTTTGACTCTAAGGTCATAAACTGGTTTCTTGTTAACACGGCACCAGCGAAGCCCAGTCTTCTCTCGTTTTTCAATAACATAGCCAGCTATACTGCTTCCACCATCAGAAACGGGTCTTTCCCAACAGATAGTCATTGCCTCACTAGTAACTGCTGTGACCTGGACGTTAGTTGGAGCTGCAGAAACAGTAAAGGGATCCATGGCCGTCGCTGGCTCACTCTCCAGGGCCTCCCCGTCCCCATATTTGTTGACACCCCTGACTCTGAAGATGTATTCATTTCCTTTGAGCAGCTTGGTCACTTTACACGTGGTTGCCTTCATGTCTCCATAGACAAGAGTCCAGGCAAGGCGACTGGTCTCACGTTTTTCCACAATGTAGTGCATAATTTCAGCACCACCATTCTCTTGAGGGGGTCCCCATGTTATGGTGCATTTCTCTGCTGTGAGCCCAGACACTGCCAAAGGTCCTGAAGATGGTCCAGGTCTGTCCAGAACCTTACAGTTGATAGCCACAGATCTGGTTCCTGCCACATTGTGCAGGGTCAGGACATACTGGCCAGAATCCCGCCTGATAGCATCACTGACAATCAGGGTAGTTGCAAAGTTGGTGGAGGTGATTTCACACCTGGCCTTGGCGACAATTTCTTTTCCATCCTTAGACCAAGACACAACTGGAAGTGGACGTCCAGTAATTTCAGCATCAATTTTGATGATGTCCCCAGCTTTAATGACAACTAGCTGTCTTAACTTGTCTTCCAGGATAATAGTGGGAGGGTCTACATCATCCTTGACAGTAATGGGACCAGTGGATTCTGAAGGCGCACTCAACATCTCTGCAGAATTTTTAGCAAGGACACGGAAGTCATATTGCACATCCTCGGTGAGGCCTGTGACATCAAAGTAAGTGTCTTGAAGGTTGGTGAAGTTGCATTTCAGCCAGCGGCCATTGGGGAGTTCATTACGCTCAACAATGTAACCAGTTATCTTTATTCCACCATCATACTCTGGCTTCTCCCAGAAAAGAGACACAGAGGTCCTGGTAATGTTGGTGACTCTAAGGTTATGTGGAGATTCACATGGATCTCTGGCTGCAACAGGGTCACAGGCCTTAGAGCATGGACCAATGCCAGCAATATTCTCAGCATAGACTCTAAACTGATACAGCAGACTTTCCTCAATGCCTGTCATCTTGAACTGATTCTCAGCCAGTAGTCCTCTGTTGACCTTAGTCCATAGAATGCTACTTTGGTCTTTGCATTCAATGTGATAACCAATAACGGGGCTTCCTCCATCACTGGCAGGTCTGCCCCATTCCACAAGCATACCGGTCTTAGTGGCATGGGCAACATGGACGTTAGTTGGATGGCCAGGAGGTTCAAAGGGATACTGAGCAACAACAGGGGCCGAATCAACAACATGGCTCTTACCATAACGGTTCTCGGCTGCAATACGGAACTGATACTCAGTTCCCTGGTTGAGACGAGTCACCTTAATTGATGTCCTTGCTACTGTGGCTGAGACAATCTGCCATGTTGTTGTGGTAGTATCTCTCTTTTCCACCACATAGTTGTTAATCTGGCATCCACCATCATAGGTAGGAGGATCCCAAGACAAACAGATAAAGTCAGCGCTCACCTCATCCATCTTAATGTTGCTAGGTGGGCCAGGTTTGTCAAGGATTATTACAGAGATTTCGGCAGTCTTGGTCCCAATTGCATTAGTTAAAGTAATCTCATATTTTCCTACATCCTCCTTTGTTGCATCTTTGATAATAATCTTGGATGAGGTCTTGGAATTAAGAACATTGACCCTGGTTGTCTGCTTAAGTGCATGGCCATCCTTCTTCCAGGACACCTCTGGCTGAGGTCTGCCTTTGAAGGGAACATCAATCTTCAAGTCATCTCCTGCTTTTACACTGTATGTGTTGAACAACAGGTTGATGGTTGGCTCAACTGTGATGTCCTTCACCACCACAGGGACAGCTAGAGGTTTTGCATCACTCTTGCCCTTATCATTCACGGCAGTCACCCTGAAGGAGTACTCCTCTCCAGTTAAAAGTCCCTCAATAGTAGCCTCCAGTGCTTTGACTTCACTGCACACAGTCCATTTGTCATCTCCCTTTGGCTGCATCTCAACAATATATTTTGTAATCTTGCTGCCTCCGTCATGATCTGGTTTCTCCCAAGAAAGAGTGACAGTATGACGAGTAACATCAACCAGGACAATCTTACCGGGAGGCAATGGAGCCTCAGATACCTTTACTTGTTCTGTGGAAGCAGGCAGACCTACTCCAAGTTCATTTACAGCCAATACACGGAAATAGTATCGGCCTCCCTCCTGCAGGTCAGAAATAATGTAGGAGTTCCTCACACAGTTTGTGCAAACACTTGTGAAAGCCATTCTCTTCTGCTCCCTCTTTTCCACAATGTAGTGTGCTATCTTAGCCCCACCATCAATTAGAGGAGGCTCCCAGGAGATAGAGACAGAGCTTCTCTTCACATCCTTCACCTCCAGGTTGGTAGGAGCACTGGGGGAGTCCAGAACTCTGACATTGATGAAGGCTGATTTAGAGCCACTGAGGTTCTCAAGGGTCAGTACATATTTACCAGTGTCAAATCTGTCTACATTTTCAATCACAAGCATTGTGTAAGAACTTGTGACTTCAATCTGGGCACGTTCATTCAATGTACCATCAGCCTTGGACCATCTGACCTCCGGCTCAGGCTTTCCCCTGATTGTCACAAACAGACGAAGGGTTGAAGTGGCCCGAATGTTAACCATCTTCCTAAGGTCAGCGTCTAGTTCAATTTCAGGAGCTTCCAGCTTCTCTGAAGCAATTACAGACCCAGGTAGGTCCACATGTTCTCCGACTCCCTCACAATTAACAGCACAGATACGGAAGTGGTACTCTGCATTCTCTTTCAGTTTCTTAACAGTGTAGTGGGTAGCCTGGACACCACTGTGTGGTGTGCAAATGATCCATTCATCATCTGCTGTTTCCTTCATTTCAACAACGTACCCACTTATCTTTGCTCCGCCGTCGTAGATAGGCCTGGACCAGGATAGGGAGACAGTGGTACTAGAATGGTCGATGACTTTAGGGTTATTTGGTGGTCCTGGTGGATAAGTGGCATCACAGGCTTTAAAGTAATGGGTTGGTGCACTAGGTTTTCCCACACCAGCAGCA
Source organism: Trachurus japonicus (assembly GCF_045865225.1). Classification (NCBI taxonomy): domain Eukaryota; kingdom Metazoa; phylum Chordata; class Actinopteri; order Carangiformes; family Carangidae; genus Trachurus; species Trachurus japonicus. The sequence goes on along the minus strand of NC_140927.1, from coordinate 35,784,968 downwards.
TTTTCAGCTGAAACCCTAAATTCAAAGGAGTGGCCCTCTGTGAGACCAGTGCATCTGAACCGTATGTCATTCAACCTCTTCTTGTTGCATTTAGTCCATCTAATGCCATCCTTATCACGTTTTTCAAGGACATATCCTTCAATCTGAGCTCCTCCATCGTCTTCTGGCCTCTCCCATGTAAGTACCATGGAGTCCCTGGTGATAGCACTGGCCTCTGGGGTGGAAGGAGCACTGGGAGTTGTGAAGGGGTTACGAGCAACAACAGGCTCAGATTCCAAAGGCTCACCAACTCCATATTTATTCACAGCAGTGACTCTGAAGATGTATTCATTTCCCGGCAGCAGTTTTGTAATTTTGTAGCTGATGGCCTGGATCTTGGGCTCAACCATGGTCCATGACAAGCGACTGGTCTCTCTCTTTTCAATTATGTAATGAGAGATGCTGGCTCCACCATCGTGTGAAGGATGGTTCCAGTGAAGATAGCATTTCTCAGCTGTCACCCCTTTGACTTCCAGAGGGCCATCTGGAGGGCCAGGTCTATCCAGAACTTTAACATTGATTGGGATCATTTTAACTCCTCCCACATTGACAAGTTTCAGGACAAAGTGGCCTCCATCAACTCTAACACAATCCTTCACTGTCAGGATGGTACGTGTGAGTGTGGTCTTGACCTCCATTCTTTGTGTGGCTTTATCAATCTCATTTCCTTCCTTCAACCAAACAACCTCAGGCAGAGGCTTGCCAGTGTAATCAGCATCAATGACGAATGTTTCACCAGCATGAACAACTGTCAGATCCTTGAATTTAGAATCCAGGGTGGCTTCTGGAGCCTCAATCTCATCTTTGGCAGTAATTTCTCCTGTGCTATGAGAGGGACGACTGGAAACACCAGCAGCATTCCTGGCAATAACTCTGAACTCGTAAACACAGTCCTCAGTCGCACCACTGTATGTGAACTGGGTGTCAATAATGTTAGTGAAGCTTGCCTTCATCCAGCGGGTATCTGGGTGCTTCCTTCTCTCAACCACATAGCCAGTAATTGCACTGCCTCCATCATACTGAGGCTTGGTCCACTGGAGTGTCACGTGGTTTCTGGTGATATCAATAGCTTCAGGGGTGCCTGGTGGGTCACAGGGGTCTCTGGCAACTGTGGTCTCTGAGATCTTGCTAGCAGGGCTGATTCCAGCAATATTCTCAGCATAAACTCTAAATTCATACTCAATACCTTCTTCCAGTTCTGTAGTTTTGAAACGTGTGTCTGGGATTAGAAGTTTGTTGAGTTTAGTCCACAACAGGCTGTTCTTCTCCTTTCTCTCAAGGTGGTATCCTAGGACAGGGCTGCCTCCATTGTTGGTGGGTGGTTTCCACTCAACAACCATGCTATCCTTGACTGCTGCAGAAATGATTGGTGTTCCTGGGGCAGCAGGCTCACTGAATGGATACTGAGCAACAACAGCAGGGGAGATAATTGCAGAACTCTTTCCATATCTATTCTCAGCAGACACTCTGAATTGATACTCAACTCCAGTCTTCAAGTTGGTAACTTTAATGGTTGACCTGGCAATAGTAGCAGAAACAATCTGCCATGCGGTCGTGGTGGTGTCTCTCTTCTCCACAATGTAATTGTTAATCTGGCAGCCTCCAGTGTACTCTGGTGGCTCCCAAGAGAGAGTGACATAATTAGAGCTCACCTCTTCGACCTTCACTGGACCTGTCGGTGGGCCAGGTTTATCTAGAATAATAACTGTAAGCTCCTCTGTAGCTGTTCCAACACTGCTGGTGGCTGTGAGAATGTATTTACCAGAATCTTCCTTATTTGCATCCTTGATGCACAGCTTTGTTGATGACTGAGTGCTGGTTACATTTAGTCTAGTTGTCTCCTTGAGAGCATGGCCGTCCTTTTTCCATTCAACCTTGGGAACAGGACGTCCAATAATTGGAATCTCAATCTTCAGATCATCACCATGCAGTAAACTGTAAGTGTTGACAGCAATTTTGAATCCGGGCTCGATTGTTACATCTTTTGCTGTGACTGGTGCAGCCAGAGACCTTGGATCACTCCTGCCCTTCTCATTAAAAGCTACAACTCTAAACAAGTACTCATGTCCTGTACTAAGGCCTGACACAGTGCCTTCACAAGTTTTGGTTGTAGTGGCCACCACCCACTCCTCTGAGCCTGTGGGCTGCATCTCAATGTAGTAACCCATGATCCTGCTGCCTCCATCATGGTCTGGCTTCTCCCAGGAGAGTGAGGCAGTGGTTTTGGTCACTTCAGTCAACGTGACCTTGCCCACAGGCAGGGGAGGCTCAGATGTCCTCACTGCACTTTCTGTCTCAGCTGGCTGTCCCACACCAAACTCGTTTTCAGCTAAGACTCTGAAATAGTATATAGTACCTTCGGTGAGGCCAGTGATACGGTAACTTGTCTTTGTGCACTTGTTATCCACATTAGAATAAACCTTCCTGGTGGACTCTCGCTTTTCAACCAAGTAATTCTTGATCCTTGCACCTCCATCAATAAGAGGAGGCTCCCATGTCAGAGTAACACTTTGTCTCTTGATGTCTTTAACTGTCAAATTTAGAGGAGCCCCTGGAGTGTCCAGAACTTTAACAGAGACAAAAGCTGACTTGGTGCCAGCACTGTTCTCCAAGTTGAGGATGTATTTTCCAGCATCATATCTGTCACACATATCAATAGAGAGTTGTGTGTAATCTTCCCCTGTCTCTTTCTGAACTTTACTGGGCAGTTCTCCGTCCTCCTTGGCCCAGCTGATCTCAGGAGTGGGACGGCCCTTGAATGGAATGCAGATTCTCATTGAGCCACCTGCACGGACAACTATTCCCTTCCTCAGCTCTGAATCCAGAGTCATCTCTGGAGGATCAATCTTATCCAAAGGTTTCACGACTCCCTGAATCTCGGTGGGTTCACCAACACCCAGTTTATTGATTGCACAGATGCGAACCTTATATTCTTGGTGCTCTACCAACTTGGTGATGGTAAACTTGGTAGCCTTAACGCCAGAGGCTGGGGTGCATATGGTCCATTCCTCCTCATCAGCCTTGGTAATTTCCACAGCATATCCTTGAATCTCACACCCACCATCATAAATGGGTCTATGCCAGGCGAGACTGACGGAGTCCTTTCTTGTGTCCACCACATGGGCATTGGTGGGACAACCTGGTTCAAATGTGGGGTCACATGCTTTGATATAGGGTGTAGCTGGGCTTGACTGACCCACTCCAGCTGCATTCTCAGCAGATACCTTGAATTCATATTCATGGTCTTCAGTTAGTCCTGTTACTCTGAAACGCAGGTCTGTCACCCTGCGCTTGTTACACTTGGTCCACCTCACACCAGCTCTGTCTCTCTTCTCCACAATGTAGCCACCAATGTCACTGCCTCCTGTGCTTTTAGGGCGGTTCCAGCAGACAGTCATGGAGTCTCTAGTAATGTTAGTGATCTCAAGCTCCTGAGGTGGGCCAGGAGGAACAAATGGATTTCTCATGATAACAGGTGCTGACTCAAGTGGCTCGCCCACTCCATACTTGTTGACACCCATGACTCTGAAGATGTACTCATTGCCTTTTAGCAGTTTGGTAACCTTGAACATGGTAGCGCCACAGTCACTGGAGACCACAGTCCATGCCAGGCGGCTTGTTTCCCGCTTCTGAATGATGTAGTGAGAAATGCTAGCCCCTCCATCATGCCTAGGTGGTAGCCAAGACAATGAGCATTTCTCCTCAGTGACATTGCTGACAGTAAGAGGTCCTTCTGCAGGTCCTGGCCTGTCTAGTACCTTTACACTGAATGGGACAGTCTTTGTTCCAGCCACATTAGTCAGAACCAGAGTGTACTGTCCACCATCCACTCTGATGGCATCCTTTACAACCAACAGTGCCTTAAAATCTGTATTTTTGATCTCAGCTCTTGCTGAGTTTTCAACTTCAACAGACCCCTTGAACCACTGAGCTGTGGGGATGGGCTTTCCTTCCACACTGGCCTCGAGGGTGAAGGTCTCTCCAGCACTGATAACAATGGTCTGGTTATACATAGGATCTGTCTCACACTTTGGTGGCTCAACTTCATCCTTGGCTGTGATGGATCCTGTGCACTCAGACGGCTTGCTAACAGCACCAGCTGCATTTCTGGCTATTACTCTGAAGTCATATTTACTGTCTTCAGTCAGACCAGTAACAGTGAATTCATGCTCGATGATGTTTGCAAAGCTAGCCTTCATCCACTTTCCTTCAGGAAGATCACGTTTCTCCACCAAATAACCAGTGACTAAGCTTCCACCATCATATTCTGGAGAGGTCCACCTCAGTTTTACTGAGTGCCTGGTCACAATCACAGCCTCAGGGCGGCCAGGAGGATCACATGGGTCACGGGCTACATAAACCTCAGACACTTTGCTGCATTTTCCAATGCCAACAATATTTTCAGCATAGACTCTATACTCATACTCAATGCCTTCCTCAAGAGGAGTAGATTTGAACCTGCAGTCTTGGATGAGCATTTTGTTGATTTTTGTCCAGAGGATGCTATTCTTCTCTTTTCTCTCCAGATGGTAACCCAAGATGGCACTGCCTCCATCAGATGGGGGTTTGTGCCACTCAACCACCATATAGTCTTTGGTGTATGAAGAGACAAAAGGTGTTCCCGGTGGGCCAGGCTCCTGGAATGGATATTGTGCCAAAACAGGCTCTGAGTCAATTGCATAACTCTTTCCATATCTATTTTCAGCATAGATTCTGAACTGATATTCAGCACCTGTCTTCAGATTAGCCACTTTCAGTGTGGTTCTGGCAACAGTAGCAGATACAACCACCCAGTTGGTTGTGGTGGTGTCTCTTTTCTCAACAACATAATTGGAGATTTGGCAGCCACCTGTGTATGTAGGAGGTTCCCAGTTAAGAGTGATACTTTCAGCACTTACATCTTCCAACTTGACGGGGCCTGTTGGAGGGCCGGGCTTGTCCAAAGTGATTATCTCTATGGTGGCATCCTTGGATCCGAGAGCATTGGAGATATTAATGCTATACATGCCTCCATCCTCTTTAGTAGCATCCTTTATGGTGAGGGTGGTATGATTTAATGAGTCAATGACATTGACTCTGGTGGTTTGCTTAAGAGCAGCACCATCCTTGGTCCAGCTGATGGTTGGCTTTGGATGACCAGCAATTGGGACCTCTATCTTGAGGTCATGGCCAACCTGAACACTGTAGCTGCTCACTTTGGGTCTAACAGCAGGTTCAATCACAAGGTCCTTTGCTACAACTGACTGAACCAGTTGTCTTGGGTCACTTTTGCCCTTGTCATTTACAGCTACAACTCTGAACTGATACTCCTCTCCCTTGAGTAGGTTTGTCACTACAGTCTCCAGTGCTTTCACACTAGCACACACAGACCAGGCCTCGCTGTCCTTCGTTGATAGTTCTACTTCATAGTAACTGATCCTACTGCCACCATCATGTTCAGGCTTCTCCCAGGAGAGGGTTACAGTGCTGTGAGTAACATCAAGAACACTAACTTTGCCAGGTGGCTGAGGCTTCTCAGATATTTTAATGGGTTCCAGTGTTTTGGCGGGGAGACCCACACCATATTCATTCTCAGCCAGGACTCGGAAGAAGAAGATTCCACCCTCTGGAAGAGGCTCAATTTTCCATGACATCCTATTGCAGGTGGTGATAGGAGAATAAACTTTCCTTGTGCTCTCCCGCTTCTCAACAATATAATGCTTAATCTTTGCACCACCATCCAGAAGTGGGGGCTCCCATGTGAGAGTGACAGAGGATTTTGTAATCTCTTTCACCATGAAGTTGTTTGGTGGACTGGGTGAGTCCAGAACCCTGACACTGATAAAAACTGACTTTACTCCACTGGCATTTTCTGCTGTCAGAGTGTATTTGCCACTGTCAAATCTGTCGACATTCTCAATGACCAGTGAAGCATAATTACCTGTATTATCAATCTGTGCTGTCTCCTTTATCTCACCATCAGCCTTACCCCATTTCACTTCAGGGGCTGGACGACCTCTCACAGGAACAAACAGCCTGAGAGTGCTTGCTGACCTAATGTTTATCATCTTTCTCATATCAGCATCCAGGTCAAGATCAGGAGCTTCAAGTTTCTCTTCCAAAAGGATTTTTCCTGGCACGTCGGCATGCTCACCAACACCAACTTTGTTAATAGCACACACTCTGAACTGGTATTCATGCTTCTCAAGAAGCTTTTTCACTGTGAACTTAGTATCTGTGATTCCAGTGGGAGGAGTGCACATAAACCACTCATCGGATGCCCCATTGCAGGCTTCAACAATGTAGGCCTTAATCTCACAGCCACCATCATATATGGGTTTGCCCCATGTTAGGGAAACAGTGGACCTAGATGAGTCCACAACTTTGGGGTTGTTTGGTGGGCCCGGTTTGAAGATAGGATCCAATGCTTTGTAGTACAGTGTTGGTGTACTAGGTGTGCCAACGCCTGCAGCATTTTCAGCAGAAACTCTGAATTCATAGCTATGATTTTCTAGGAGTCCGGTCACTCTGAAGCGTAGTTCACTCACTGTGCGCTTGTTGCACCTGGTCCATCTCACACCATCCTTGTCACGTTTCTCAACAATGTATCCTTGGATGGGGTTGCCACCATCATTAGTAGGTCTCTCCCAGGTCACTACCATGGAGTCTTTGGTGATTGTGCTAATGTCTACCTCTGTTGGTGGTTTGGGGGTGACAAATGGATTTCTGGCAACCATTGGCTCAGATTCCAGGGGCTCACCAACTCCATATTTGTTAACCGGAATCACTCTGAAGATGTACTCATTACCAGGAAGAAGTTTGGTGATCTTCAGATTCAATGTCTGAACCTTTGGTTCAACTACAGTCCAAACCAGTCTACTGGTTTCCCTCCTCTCAATTATGTAATGAGAAACATCACTACCTCCATCTTGTATGGGCGGTTTCCAGGAAATTGAGCATTTCTCGTTGGTGACCCCATAGATGGATATAGGGCCCTCAGGAGGACCTGGTCTGTCGAGTACCTTGACATTTATGTTAACAGATTTCTCTCCCCCAACGTTCTTTACCAGCAAAGTGTACTGACCTCCATCAACACGAATGGCTTCCTTAACAACTATACAAGCTATAAAGTCTGTGTTCTTGAGTTCTACACGAGCCGCTTCAGTAATCGCTTGACCCTCCTTCAGCCAGTGTATTGTGGGAACAGGCTTGCCAGCAACAGTAGCCTCAAGCTTGAATGTTTCCCCAGCATTTACCACTACAGCCTGGGAGTACTTGGCTTCCAAGTCAATCTTAGGTGGATCAACTTCATCCTTGGCAGTGATAGCTCCAGTTGAATCTGAGGGCTGACTGAAGACACCTGCTGAATTCCTGGCAATGACACGGAACTCATAAATCTGATCTTCAGTGAGTCCTGTGACAACAAATTCAGTCTCAATAACGTTGGCGAAACTGGCTTTCATCCAGCGTCCTTCTGCCTCCTTCTTTTCAACTACATAACCTGTGATCTTGATGCCACCATCATACTCAGGTTTGGTCCATCTGAGTGTCACATGGCTTCTTGTCACGATAACAGCCTCTGGCTTTCCCGGTCTATCACAAGGATCTCTGGCTACTTGCATTTCGCTCACTTTGCTGGCTTTGCTCAGACCAACAATGTTCTCAGCATAGACTCTGAACTCATATTCAATACCCTCCTCAAGACCCAAGGCCTTGAATCTCGTCTCTGGGATGAGTTGTTTGTTCTGTTTCACCCACAGTAAACTGTTTCTTTCTTTGAGCTCTAAGTGATAGCCCAGAATTTTGCTTCCACCATCATTGCTGGGTTTCTCCCATACAATCACCATGCTTTCCTTAGTGGCTGACTGCACCATGAGTGAACGTGGCTGACTGGGAACTTCAAATGGATACTGAGCAATTATGCTTTCAGAAAGCAGGACTGAGGACTTGCCATATCTGTTCTCTGCAGCAATCCTAAACTGGTACTCAGATCCAGTCTTCAGGCGGGCTGCCTTAATAGTGGTTCTGGCAACTGTGGCTGACACAATCTGCCAGTTTGTGGTAGATGTGTCTCTCTTCTCAACAATGTAATTGTTGATGGCGCAACCACCGTCATACTCTGGTGGATTCCAGGACAGGATCACACTATCTGCAGTGACGTCATCCAATTTAATTGGGCCTGTTGGTGGACCAGGCTTATCTAAAACAACAACACTGATGTCTGTGGATGCTTCTCCTACTTTGTTGGTCAGCTTGACAGTGTATGTGCCCACGTCATCTCTGCCAGCTTCCTTGATGATCAAGAGAAGGTTTTTGTCTGTGGCATGTGCATTAACTCTTGTTGTCTCCTTGAGAGCAACACCATCTTTGAGCCAAGTTGCTGTGGCCTTGGGAAAGGCAACATATGGTACATCTATCTTCACATCATCTCCTGCTAGCACGCTGAATGTGCTAAAAAGCACTTTGAAGGTTGGTGAGATGACAAGATCTTTTGCCACTACGGGCATACTGAGAGGACGTGGGTCACTCACTCCCTTTTCATTGGTGGCTGAAATACGGAACATGTACTCCTCTCCCTGTGTAAGGCCAGTTACAACAGCTGAATTTGTCTTGACCAGCATGACCTGAGTCCACTTCTCACTGCCCTTACCTTGCATCTCAACGATATAGCCAGTGATTCTACTTCCACCATCATGATCAGGTTTTTCCCAAGTTAGTGTGACACTGTTACTGGTAACTTCAAGGAGGGACACTTTTCCTGGAGGCAGAGGTTTTTCTGACACTTTAATTGGTTCAGCAGTTTCCACTGGGAGACCAACACCAAATTCATTCTCAGCCAGGATTCTAAAGAAGTACATCTTTCCTTCCTCCAGTTCTCCAATTTTCCAACTTGACTTATGGCAACTTGCACATACAGTTGAGTAGGCCTTTCTGGCTGACTCACGCTTCTCTACAATGTAGTTGCGGACTCTTGAGCCACCATCAATAAGAGGTGCATCCCAAACAAGGGATACTGAGTCTCTTGTGACTTCCTTGACAATCAGATTCTGAGGAGCTCCAGGAGTGTCTAGCACCCTGACATTAACAAAAGCTGTTCTGCTTCCAGAGGCATTCTCCACAGTCACCATGTATTTACCTCCATCAAACCTGTCAACATTCTCTATCTGAAGAGTGGTGAATGATGAGGTGATTTCAATAATTGCTTTGTCTAGAGATTCTCCATGCTCCCTTGACCATTTTACCTCAGGTGCTGGTCTGCCCTTAATAGGGACAAAGAGTCTAAGAGTGCCGCAGGCTCTGATGCATACCACCTTACGCAGCTCTGCGCCTAGCTCAATTTCTGGAGGAAGCAATCTGTCTTCTGCCTTGGGAGTACCAGGAACAGCAGCGGGCTCTCCTACTCCTTCACAGTTGGTTGCACAGATGTTGATTTTATACTCCTGATTTTCTTTCAAGTTGGTGATAGTGAAAGAAGTGGCTGTCCATCCCTTCTTAGGAGTCTGAATTGTCCACTCATCTTCCTCAGGCAGGCAGGTCTCCACAACGTAGCCAGTGATTTCAGAACCACCATCATACACAGGCTTGTTCCAGGCAAGGGTGATAGAAGACTTGGTTGTGTCCAGCACTCTGGGGTTCCCTGGAGGACCAGGCTGGAAGATGGTGTCTACTGCTTTGTAGAATGGACTGGAAGGACTAGGTGCACTTAGACCAGCATTGTTCTCAGCAAGAACTCTGAACTCATACTCATGTCCTGGTGTGAGGCCAGAGGCCTTAAATCGCAGATCAGTTACAGTTCTCTTGTTGCACTTCACCCAGCGAAGGCCAGTCTTATCCCTCCTCTCAATTACGTATGTGTTGATTCTACTGCCTCCATCATGTTCAGGGCGCTCCCAGCAGACAACCATGGAGTCCTTGGTAATGGTTGTCACTTCTGGCTGCTGTGGTGCATCACTGGGGACATAAGGATTGGCACAGACGACAGGTTCTGATTCCAGGGGTTCACCAATACCGTACTTGTTGACAGCCATGACTCTGAATATGTACTCATTGCCCTTCAGGAGTTTGGTGACTTTAAATCTATTTGCTTGAAGGTCTGTGGCCACATTTGTCCAGGCCAACCTACTGGTCTCACGTCTCTGAATGATAAAGTACTCAATCTTGGCACCACCATCATGTGTTGGATGTAGCCAGTTCAAGACACACTTTTCAGCAGTGACATCAGTTACAGTCAAGGAGTCAGGTGGTCCAGGTCTATCAAGTACTTTGACATTGAATGTGAATTTAGCAAAACCACCTGGATTGCTGGCTGTCAGAGTAAAAGCACCACCATCTCTCCGAAGGGAATCTTTGTTTACTAGAGTTGTATGGAAGTCAGAGGTCTTTATCTCTAGCTTGCCTGTATCCTCAAGCTCCTTTCCTTCCTTGGTCCATACCAGTGATGGGATTGGTCTGCCAGTCACATTTGCCTCCAGCTTGAATACCTCTCCTGCCATGACAACAACGTTGCTGCTGTATGATGCATCAACATCAAGTCTTGGCTCTTCAATATCATCTCTGCATGTAATGGCCTCTGATGACTGTGATGGAGCACTGACAGCACCAGCTGAGTTTCGGGCAAACACACGGAACTCATAAGTTGCATCTTCAATCAGACCACTGACTGTGTAGATGGTTTCAAGGATATTGTTAAAGTTGGCTTTGAGCCAGCGCCCATTTGGCATCTCTCTCCTCTCCACTGTGTATCCTGTGATGGAAAAACCACCATCTCCCTCTGGTTTGGTCCATGACACAGTGACCTCATGTCTGGTGATGTTCAGTGCCACAGGCCTGCCTGGTGGGTCAACTGGGTCCAAAGCATACATAGTTTCAGAAGGTTTGCTTGGCTTGCTGAGACCAGCCATGTTTTCAGCAGTAACACGGTGTTCGTAAGCGATTCCATCAACAAGGCCTGTTGATTTGAAAATATTTCCAACAACAAGAGCTTTGCTGATTCTCTGCCACAGAATGCTGTTTTTCTCTTTTCTGTCCACATGATAGCCCAGGATAGCACTGCCTCCATCAGAGGACGGCTCATTCCAACTTAGAGTCATTGCATCTTTGTTAAAAGATGTGACCACAGGAGTGCCTGGCTGGCCTGGCACATCAAATGGATAGGCAGCCACCACAGATTCAGAGACAATGCATGGTCCAATACCATATCTATTTTGGGCTCTGACACGGAACTGATATTGGGTTCCAGTGTTGAGTCGAGCTGCCTTGAATGTGGTACGGATCACTGTAGCAGCCAACTCTAGCCATGAAGTACCAGTGGTCTCGCGCATCTCAACAATGTAGTTATTGATGGGAACACCTCCATCATTCTCTGGTGCCTCCCAAGACATAAGGACATAATCACATGAGACCTCATCCAGCTTAATGGGACCAGTGGGAGGACCTGGAATATCATGGACTAGGACTGTGATTGTTTCAGTCACTGTACCCAACATGTTCTTTCCAGTCATGGAATACTGTCCGCCATCAGTCCTCTTGATCTCACCAATGTTGAGGATAGTTGATGTTGGCGTGGTTTCAGTGTTGATTCTTTGTGTTTCCTTGAGAGACACATCTCCCTTTTTCCAAGAGACCACAGGTCTGGGTTTACCAAGCACTGGAATCTCCACCTTTACACGATCTCCTGCCTTGGCGATGACTGTCTTCTGGTAGACTCCACGCAGATCAAAGGAGGGAGCGGAAGTCTGCTCTCTGATAACAGCAGGCCTGCTCTCACGGGGGTCACTCCTACCTGATGCATTGACAGCCATTATGCGGAAGGTGTATTCTGCTCCCTCAATCAAATCTGTGACAGTGTAGTCCAGAGCCTTGATTGTACCCACATGGACCCACTGGTCAGTGTCCTTTTTCTGGGCCTCAATGACGTATCCAGTGATCAAGCTACCACCATCATGCAAGGGCTTGACCCATGCAAGGCTGGCACTGTCAGCAGTGACATCTGTGACATACAAGTTCTCTGGTGCAGAGGGGGCTTGGGACACTCTGATTGGCTCAGGTGTTTCAGCGGGCTCACCCACACCAAGGTCATTCTCAGCAGAAACACGGAAGTAGTAGTAGGCACCCTCTTCAAGGTCTGTAAACTTGAAGGAACACTTCTGCCATGTGGTGGTAAGCACTGTGTAGGCCTTCTTGGTAGCGTCTCTCTTTTCAATAACATAGTTATGAATCTTGGAACCACCATCAATTATGGGGATTTCCCATTGGAGGGTGATGCTATTCTTCGTGATCTCTCTGGGTTTTAGGTGGACTGGCGGTCCTGGTGTGTCCAGAACTTTCACATTAACAAATCCTGTCTTCTTTCCAGCAACATTCTCCAGACAGAGATTGTACTTTCCAGCATCGTATCTGGTGCAGTCAGGAATAACCAGTAGAGTGTAGGACTCTGTAGTGTCAATATGCGCACGTTGTTTCAGGTTTGTATCATCTTTGCTCCATGTTACTTCAGGAACAGGACGACCCCTGATGGGAACAAACATGCGAATTGAAGCGCGGCACCTGACCACAAGGGTTCTCCTGAGTTCAGCATCCAGCTCAAAGTCTGGCAATGCTTCCTGATCCACCAACTCAGTCACTTTCTCAACCTCTGCAGGCTCACCAACTCCTTCAGAGTTAACAGCGCTAACTCTGAAGTGGTATTTGCCACGTTTTTGAAGTTTACCAATAACATGTTCAGTAACTTTCAATGGGTACTGTGTCTCTGTCTCCCAGTCATCATGCCCATCCTTTTTGTATTCCACAATATATCCCTCTACTGGCAGACCACCATCGTAGAAGGGTCGGCCCCAGGCAAAGGAGGCCGTGGTTTTTGTAGTGTCTGTAATTCTGGGATTGGACGGAGGACCAGGTGGATCTGATAAACAAAAAAGAGAATAAAGAAGTCAGCAGTGTTTCAATTCTTCTGCAGATACCATGAAACTTTCCTGTAAAATGTGGTTCAGAATTTAATGAGAAGTCTACAATTACTTACACACAATGTCCTTAGTCATCACAGGGCTTGATGGCTCACTTGGCTCCCCAAATCCAGCCTTGTTTTCAGCAGTGACTCTAAACTCATACTCTACTCCCTCAGACAGGCCTTGCACCTTGAAGCGCAAGTCAGGGACCGTTCTTTTACAGGCTCTCACCCATCTCATTCCTCTTCTCTCTTTCCTTTCTACACAATATCCTCTGATATCACTTCCGCCATCCTGTACTGGTCTCTTCCATGAAATGGTGACAGAAGTTCTAGTGACATTGTCAATCTCTGGGATTGAGGGTGGGCCTGGTGGGCCTGGACAAACAAAACAAGCAAGAAAATTTTGGTCAGTTATTCATTGAGCTCTTTTTCATTATGTTATGGTGTGAACATTAGCAATAATGGTTAAACAATGATACGTACGGTAGCTGTCGACCATTTTGACTGGACCAGACTGGCTTGAGTCTCCAGTGCCATACTGGTTCACAGCAGACACTCTGAAGATGTACTCATTTCCCTTGATTAGTTTGCTGGCTACATATCTGCAGTCTATGACATTCTCAGCTAGCTTGGTCCACTGCAGACGGCTCGTCTCTCTCTTCTCGAGGATGTAGGACTTGATGGAGCAGCCTCCATCCTCATCTGGTGGAAGCCAGGTCAGAGTGCACTTCTCAGCTGATATGTTACTTGCTTCAATGGGGCCTGGAGGTCCGGGAACGTCCAAGACCTTCACCTTTACATGTTCTTCTTTAATGCCAAAGGGATTGCTGGCTGTTATTGTGTATTCACCCGTGTTCTTCCGGCTTGCATACTTGATGGACAGAGTAGAGGAGGTGGGGGTGCTGGTAATGGTGACAATGTCAGAGGACTTCAACTCACGGCCTCCCTTGGACCAGAAGGAAGTGGGTGGAGGTTTGCCTACAATCTTGGAGGCTGAGACCACAATGGTATCTCCTGCTCTAACAGATACACCATCCTTCATATCTGGGTCGATAGTGATGCTTGGAGGCTCTGCACAGAAAATAGAAGAAAGTTGTCAGTGAATTGTCTACAGAAATGGTGACATAAGATATGAATAAAAGCAAGCACATGTGGTGAACTACATCTTTCAACAACCAAACTACCTTCCTCAGTTTATTTCGCAACTTACCGTACTCATCTTTGCAGGTCAGGAGATCAGTAGACTCTGAAGGAACACTGATAGCCCCAGCAGAGTTCTTGGCCCTGATCCTGAATTGATACTGAGATCCCTCTGTCAGGTCAGGCACAGTAAACGCACAGCCCTGGACGTTGACATGATTGGCCTTCATCCAGGCCTTGCCACCTGCCTCCAGCTTCTCCACCATGTAGCCTATCAGCTTGTAACCGCCATCATATTTGGGAGCGGTCCAAATCAGAGTAACCGTATTCCTAGTGACGTTAATCACATCAGGCTTGCCGGGAGGATCTAACACAGCACAAAACAAACATGTTATAGGAGGCACAAGACAGGCTTGTAAAATAATATTCGCACTTTCCCATTTGTTTATTTAGTGGTGGGATAAAAAGGAAAATAATTAACTTCTACACATGAGAAAAAAAAAACTGTGAACTTACCAATAGGATCCAGGGCAACCACAGCTTCGGTGACCCTGCTTGCCTTTCCTAGGCCGGCCATGTTCATGGCCATCACCCTGAACTCATACTCCAGTCCCTCTACGAGGCCAGTGACTCTGCACTCCTTCACTCGCAGAGGAGTCTTAGTGGCCCGTTTCCACATTAGACTATTCCTCTCCTTAAACTCCACATGGTATCCTAAATACAACATAAATTCAGTTAGTCATGATCATGGATGTCATGGATGGTTAGCATTTCTTATACAACAAATTGATATTAGTGACAGTTTTTTTTTTACCAGTAATTGGGGAGCCACCAGTGTCCTTTGGATCGGCCCAAGTCAAAATGGCTGACTCATGGCGGATGCTCACAATCTCTGGAGGAGCAGGCGCCTCAGGCACATCTGGAAGACACAGAGAAAGACATAAGTGTGGAGGTATTAGAAAACCACAGATGTAAACATTCACACTCTAACAACAGAAACACCATAAAAGCGCCTAAGGCCTAAATATAATTAATTAATTAACATAATTATCAGTTTGGAGAGAGATACTCACTAAATGGATGCTGGGCGATGACTGGGTCTGACCTCAGATACTCTCCAACCCCATACTTGTTCTCAGCAAAGACTCTGAAGATGTACTCGACTCCATCATGGAGCCTAATCACCCTCATGGTTGTCTTCTGGATGGCTGATGCCACTGTGGCCCACTTATTGTCTGTTGTCCTCCTCTTCTCCACAATGTAGTTAGACACCTCTGCACCACCATCATCTTTGGGTGGTCCCCACTCCAGGGTGAGGCTGTCAGCAGTGATCTCATCGAACTGAATGGGTCCGGTGCAAATGCCAGGTTTGCCGACCACCTTCAGCTGGAACTTACAGTCCTTGGAGCCGGCGTTGTTCCTGACAGTGATTGTGTAGGTCTCAGCATCTCCTCTCTGACAATCTCTGATCAGCAGGGTGGTGATGCCCTGAGACGCCTCAACACACATCCGGCCAGTGTCTCCAAGTCCCACATCTCCTTTCTTCCAGGTGGCGGTAGGGTAGGGTGCTCCTATGATGGGGATGTTGATACGTGTGGTGCTGCCCTCCTTCACCACACAACAGCCGTCTTGCAGACTGCTCAAGTTGCAGTCAGGCAGCACTGAAATCCAAAAGAGTTTGATGATCAGAGGTTGGATGCAATGCAAAACATACATGTACATTTTTTAATACATGGTACAGTGGCTGATTTCTTACCAAACTGGTCCTTAGCCACAACAGCAAGCTCAGTGGGCGGTCCCTCTCCAGACTCATTGAGAGCCTTGACTCTAAACAAGTACTCTTTGCCCTCAGTCAGCTCTCCAATGGTGTGTGAGGTGGTCTTGCCCTTCATGATCTGCTTCCACTTTTCCTCGCCTTCACTCTGCTCCAGGATGTAAGCGGTAACATAGCTTCCACCATCACTAATGGGCTTCCTCCAGCCCAGAATGATTGAGTCCTTGGTGGTTTTCTGAGGTTTGAAATCTGTCACTGGTCCAGGTTGTTCTGAGGTGGGAGGGGAACAGGTTAAAGACTGGGTATGTGGTTTGTGTCAAACAAGATATGTTTAATATGGACAAGGCTGTTGAACTACAATTGAAATAAAAGGTGTAGCTTTTTGTAGTTTTTTGTAGAAGTAGTAGTTAGTAGTAGCCTGACAGCTATGTAGAGTTCCTCTCATATTTGTATAGAACATCCAAATTTTGTGTCTCTGAGTTTAAACGAGGCATATTTAAAGCAAATTCTTGTACATACTACAGGAGTCTATTGTGCTGCACTATTAAGTATTCACAGGTAATCTATTATATGAAAAAAAAGACGTGCAGCTACCTGAGGCACGGATGCTGCCAGCAGTCTCACAGCCCTCTCCAATTCCATATGCATTCTCGGCCAATACTCTGAAGCAGTAGGCCTGTCCGCCCTCCAGGTTGGTAATCCTGAAGGAGGGCTTTGCACACTGTGCCGACACACAGGTCCAGGCCTTCCTTTCTGCCAGTCGTTTCTCTACAACGTAGCTCTTCACTGGGCCACCACCATCAATCAGAGGGGCATCCCAGGTGATGAAGGCATGGTTTCTAGAAGTCTCCTTTACGATCAGGTTTGTGGGTGGTCCAGGGGAATCTGAGAAAGATGAGCAGGAGAAGGAAATATAATATTGCAACCAAATTCAGACTGAACTCAACCCAGTTTTCTTTTAACCCTTATTCCTGTGGTGTGTGTTTTTCCTTTTCCTTATTATGTTTGGCAAACTTACCAAGGACTTTGACCACGATGGTGTAGCTCTTTGAGCCACTGCTGTTCTCCAGAGTCAGGACATATTTGCCAGCATCATATCTGTTGACATCCTCAGCCAACAGCAGGGTGTCCCATTCTGAGGTCTTGATAAGCAGGCCCTGTCTCTCTTTCAGGTTGGCATTCACCTTTGTCCATGTCACCTTTGGTGCGGGACGTCCTCTTAGTGGGACGTAGAGCCTCATTGTGACACCAGCACGAAGAACCAAGACCTTCCTCAGGTCAGCATCCAGCTCAGCTTCAGGAGCAACTGGAGGAAAGACAAACGACCACAGTAACTTCACTGATACACCAGCTGTTACTTCTACACCTATTCTGTCTTTCACAGAGTTTCAGTTAAAGAAAATAAACAGTTAAAAAACATACTCAGGATGTCCTTGGGCATGTGGTTTCCAGGGACCTCACTGGGTTCACTGTAGCCAATCTTGTTGACAGCGGTGACTCTGAACTGATACTCTGTGTTGTCCATCAGTCCTGTTACCAGGAGTTTTGTGGCTTGTAGCTTTTTCGGGACGTTGCACTTGGTCCAGTCCTCTGCTTCTACACGCTTGCACTCCACCAGGTAGCCAATGATCTCACAACCACCATCATAAGCGGGTTTGGTCCAGCTAAGGCTGATGGAACTCTTGGTGGAGTCCACCACCTTGGGGAATGCAGGTGGACCAGGAGGATCTGGAAAATCATGATACCACATTTGTTAGAGATAAATCATTTGATAACTTAGACGATGGTTGTTATTATGCAAGTTTGTTGAAATAGGTACTCACAGACAGGATCAACAGCTAATGCAGCATTGGATGCATCACTGGGTTTGCCCAGACCAGCTTTGTTCAAGGCGATGACTCTGAACTCGTACTCAGAGCCCTCGGTCAGCTGAATAGCCTTGATAGTCCTGTCAATGACGGGCCTGCGGTTCACTTTAGCCCAGGTCAGTTCAGTGGCCTCACGCTTCTCCACCAAGTAGCCCAGGATGGTAGCTTTGCCATCATTGGCTGGAGCCTTCCAGCTGACTGTCATGGAGTCCTTGGTAATGTTGGTGATGACTGGTGGATCACATGGACCAGGAACATCTGGAACAGAAAACATTACAACAAAACATGAGATACTTTCAGAGACATGTTAGAGAATTATCATAATAATGGTAAGATAATTTCCTCTTTGTACTCTAGTTGGCTCTTTCCAAATTCAGCTGTGGTGGTTTGAACGTACCATACGGGTTCTTGACCATGACGCCATCAGTCATGATGGCATCCCCCACTCCATACTGGTTCTCAGCACTGACTCTGAACTGATACTCGTGTCCTTCGATGAGCTTCTCCACTGAGCAGTCGGTGATGTGTCCATTGATGTTGGAGGTAACCAGTGCCCAGTTGGCCCTGCTGGTCTCACGCTTCTCAATTATATAGTTGGTGATCTCAGAGCCGCCGTCTGCAAGTGGGGGCTCCCACCGCATCTTAACGCGGTCGGCAAACACTTTGCTGATTTTCACAGAAGCTGGAGGACCAGGTTTGTCTGTGGAGAAACAGAGGGAGGTCAGCTTATTCTTCTGAACACGTGAAACACTGGCTCAGATGAAGAACTAAACTAAAATCATATATGACTTACCCAGGACCTTGACCTTGATGGAAGCATATTTGTGGCCATTGATGTTCTCAGCATTGATAGTGTAGTCTCCTGTCTCCTTCCTGGTGACGGAGTAGAGTTCCAGCACGTGGACATGTTTCTTCTGGCTCATCTTCATTCCTTCAGTGAGGACCAAAGGCGCACCATCTCTCTTCCAGCTCACCTTTGGCAGTGGCTTTCCGAACACCTCGGCATCCAGGAAGACATTCTCTCCAGCTTTCACCACAATCAGATTCTTCATGTTGATGCCCAGATCCACACGAGGAGGAACTGCCCAGGGGAAGAAGAAAGTTTTGTCATCACCATTTGTTAAAAAATGTGCTTGTCAGTCATAGTTTTCCTTGCTGTGTGAAGTTTTACCATTCTCTGCAATGACAGGGATGGGGTCGGAAAGCTCTGATGGAAGGCTGACGTTGACGGCCGTCTTGGCGATGACTCTGAACAGGTACTGTTGGCCCTCCTCAAGCCCGGTCACCACATAGTTCTCTGTCTGGATGTTCATGCAGTTGGCATTACAGCGTGTCCACTTCTCCTCCTCTGGAAGCTTTGCATACTCTACGTAGTAGCCAATCAGCTTGCTGCCACCATCGTGTTTGGGACGGCTCCAGACCAGTGACACAGAGTTCTTGGTCACATCCATAGGTTCAGGTTTACCTGGTGAATCTGGGTGGAAACAAAGGTTTGTGGAGTCAGTGATGCAACAAGGAAGAATGAAGCTGAGAATGGGACAGACCATGTGACCTCACAGGGACCATTCAAATAAAAGATCTCCATAAAGACCCATTTATCTTAACTTGAGACTCACTGTCCCAGAAAATAACTGATTTTTAAACATTTTATTTGCTTTAAGTCCCCTTAAATTTTTCCTGCTTTTCTTTAAATCAATTATCATTGAAATCTTAAGAATATTAGAATTATATTAGAATATTATCGTGAACAGCTGAATAGCATATCCGTACCAACAGCAGTCCTGGCAGTGATGAAGTCAGTCTGTTTGCAAGGTTTGCCCTGTCCGGCCATGTTGAGTGCAGACACCCTGAACGTGTACTCCAGGCCCTCCATCAGGTTGGTGCAGGTGTACTGGGTGGATTTGACCACGGATTCATTGGCCTTAACCCACAGGAGGCTGTTCCTCTCCTTCTTTTCAATGCAGTATCCAGTGATGGGGGTGCCACCATCGCTGCTGGGACGCTCCCATGACAGGATGACAAAGTCCTTGTTGATCTTGTTGATCTGCAAGTTTCTGGGCTCGCTAGGAGGATCTGCAGTTAAAGCAACAGTTAGTACATAGAGTCATAACGCTGCATACAACAATCATTTTGATCATTTCAATCAATCCAAGTTTAACCAGTTTCGGTTCAGACTCACCAAATGGATGTCTGGCAATCATCTTCTCAGAGTAGATGGGCTGAGAGATGCCGAATCTGTTCTCAGCACGGACTCTAAAGCCGTACTCTTTGCCAGGTGTCAGTTTGGTCACTCTGAAGCTGGTTTTAGTGCAGGACGCAGACACAGTGATCCAGTCACCCTGGCTGACATCACACTTCTCCACAATGTAGTTGGTGATGTTACTGCCACCATCCTCCTGAGGGGAGTTCCACAGCAGCGTACAGGCGTCAATGTCCCGCTCTGTGATCTCCAGAGGAGCCTCAGGGGGTCCAGGGATATCTGCAGAGTCAGAGATGATGATCTGTCATTTATCACTCACATTTTAAGTACAATCAGAATCTTTTCCATTTTAGAAGCAGCAGTTTCAGTGCAGTCTGTTGTTCAAACTGACCCATGACAATGACTCTGAGGATCTGGTTGATCTTGGCGGTGCTGTTCTCAGCTGACAGGCTGTAGTAGCCGCTGTCCATCCTGTTCACGTTCTTGATAATAATTGTGCAGGTCGTCAGTGTCTTTATTACAGACAGCCGGTCAGAGGTCAGTACATCCTCATTACCCTGCTTCCACTTGCAGAAGGGAGCAGGTTTACCCGCCACAATGGCCTCAATCACCATCTTTGATCCTGCTCTGACTGTCACAATGTCGGGCAGGATGATCTTAGGAGCCACTGCATGAAGAGGAGAGATAAAAACAAGTTTGGTGAGGTCATTACAACTTATTTATATTTAAATCATCATCAGTCTGTCAGTATAGTATATATTATATTAACTGTTCACTCACTGAGCTGATCCTTGACCTCAAACACTCCCTCTGCTTCTCTGGCAAGACTGACTCCCACTGAGTTCCTGGCTGCCACTCTGAACCTATACTTGGTTCCTTCCTTGAGTCCAACCACCACAATAGTGAGGTCTTTGACCACAGAGTAAGGTGTCCACTTGTCTTCAGGGGCCCCCTCCTCCTGGTAGTCAACCACATAACCATTGATCTTGGCTCCTCCATCTCGGAGCGGCTTCAGCCAACCAAGTGTGGCGCTGTTCTTGGTGATCTCCAACACATCCATCTTCTTTGGGGGGTCGGGCTCACCTGGATTCAACACACAGCAGGTGTTAAAAAGTACAAACACAAAGGGAAATGAAAACAGGCAGAGCCACATTGGCTGATATCTTGAACATCTGAAATGACTCACTGATAGGATCCACGGCCAGGTAAGACTTGGGTGAATCCTGAGGAATGCCGATGCCATACTTGTTGCAGGCCATGACTCTGAAGTAGTACTCAATACCAGGGCTCATGTTGGTCACCTTGAAGCTGGTCTTCTTCAGGTCTTCTATGCACTTGGTCCAAGTCTTCCTGTCAACTTCTCGTTTTTCCACAATGTAGTTGAGGATGGGACTGCCACCATCGTTCTCTGGTGGCAACCAGGACAGCTGAGCTGTTGTCTTAGTGACATCAACTGCCTCCAGGCCACCAACGGGACCAGGAGTGTCTAGAGAAGATAGATTGAAGAATCAGTTTGACCGCATGGTTTCCTTGTCAGAGAAAATTATAGTGAATCTTAAACAGTGAAACTGTGAGGTTGACAAACTGTTGCTTACCAAGCACTTTAACACGAACAAATATAGCTTTCTCTCCAGCAGAGTTGGACAGAGTCAGTGAGTATTTCCCAGAATCCTCTCTGGTGCTTTCAGGGATGACCAGGAAGGACATGCTGTCAACCTGGTCCACATGGCCTCGACGGATTACATTGTCCACACCTATCCTCTTCCAGGTGACTTTGGGGGCTGGCCTTCCTCTGATCACAGCAAACAGCCTGATTGGACAGCCGGCCCTGACGGCCAGGCCTTTCCTCAGACTAGCATCAAGCTCGATCTCTGGAGCCTCTGTTGTAATTATAACACATTACAAGGTCATGAACATTCACCCTATTTTATAACACAGTGTGTTCATTTGGATGGATTTAGCTGATTCTTACCCAGGATCTCCTTGGGGGCGACAGCCTCCCTGAGGTAAGCATGGCGTCCCCAGCCCACCTGGTTCTGGGCAGACACCTTAAACTCATACTCCTGCTTCTCATCCAGCTGGCCAATGGTGAACTCTGTGAGCACCAGTGGGCCATGAGTGTCAATCCTCTTCCAGCCCTCTGAAGGCTTCTCAGGGTCTGCCTCACTCTTCAGCCTCAAGTCCAAGCTGTAGCAAATTATGGGGGCACCGCCGTCATACATAGGCTTAGTCCAGGACAGAGTGATAGAGGTCTTAGTGCTGTCAGCCACTTTCAGGTATGAAGGGGGACCAGGGGCCTCTGCAGATAAATACAGTGAAACAAAGATGGGTAAAAATCGCACAACACAATTAGAGACAGGGGATAATCTCAAGCATGACGCTGACATGTAGATCCCATGTTTGTTCCAAACTGAGCTGTGACAGACATCATGAACTCACCAATTGGATCTTTGGCTGCAACGGGTCTGCAGGGTTTGCTGGGCTCTCCCAGACCAACCTCGTTCTCTGCCTTGACCCTGAACTGGTACTCATGGTTGGGGATCAGGTTGGTGACTTTCATGCGTCTCTCAGAGATGGCGCTCTTGGTGCAGGGCACCCAGCGCACCGCCCTCTTCTCTTTCCTCTCCAGGATGTAACCAGTGATCGACTTTCCTCCATCATTCTCAGGAGGAGCCCAGACCACTGTCATCTCATCTTTACTCACCTGCATCACAGAAATGTTCACAGTATAATTGCCGGAGAAAATAATGCATATAACATGGTCCAAAAGCGGCAGCAACTCTTTTACATACCTTGGTGACCTCTGGGGCATCAGGGGGTCCAGGTTTGTTGAACTGAGTCTTGACAGTGACAGGCTTGCTCTCCATGGGGGGGCCAGTTCCCATTTTGTTCTCTGCCCTTACTCTGAAGATGTACTCGTTGTTCTCTACAAGGCGAGTGACGTTGCAGTATGGTGTGACCACAGAGGCTGAGTATGTGGACCAGACCATCCGCCTGGTCTCACATTTCTCCAGGATGTAGCTATCCACCTCACATCCTCCTTCATCCTCCGGACCATCCCACACCACTCTACATTTGTCAGCTCCAATGCCAGTTATCCTAAGGTTCCTCACTGGCCCAGGGACATCCAGAACATTAACGTTGGCGTAGGCTGTGAAGGTGCCAGCAGCATTGGTGGCTGTGATGATGTACTTTCCAGTGTCAGTGCGTCTGGACTTGGTCAGGAGGAATTTGGAGTAGTCCGTGCCGGTCTCATAGCTGATTCTGGGATTGTCTCCAACAGCCTTGTCTTTTATCCATTTGACCTCAGGCTGGGGCTTTCCTCTAAGGCCAGCTTCTATCCTGACTGACTCACCAGCCTTCACTGTCAGAGTTCCAGACAGTTTCAGGTCAATGACAGGCTTCTGGAGCTCCTCTTTCACCAGAACATCAAGCTTTACCCAGGCACTTTCACCTCCTTCATTGACAGTCTGCACCCTGAAAAAGAAATCACATTAGACTGTAAATACATACTGAAAAAGGGACCCTGCAACACAAGCAGCATAAACAGAATGACCTACCTGAAGTTGTATGTTTGGTTCTCAACACACTTGTCTGCCAGGAAGAAGGTGTCTGTGAGGATGCCGGTGTTGAGTTTCTCCCACTCCTCAGCATCTTTAACCTTGCACTCAAGGTTGTATGAGAGGTTGGGACTGCCACCATCGTAGTCAGGCTTTCTCCACCTCAAATAGACGTGGTTCTTACCAACATCTGTAGCTCTGAACTTTTCAGGCTCACCAGGATTCTCGATGGGATCGATTGCCATCAGAGGGGTCCTGGTCTCCACAGAGGGTCCCGGCCCTATCTTGTTCACAGCACAGACACGGAACAAGTACTCATGGCCCTCCATCAACTTGGCCTTGATTTTGCGATTGGTGCAGTGTGAGGAGATCATGGACCACATGCTAACGCTAGGCTCACGACACTCCACAATGTAGTTGGTGATCTCAGATCCACCATTGTCCTTAGGGGCCTCCCAGTTGACCATGCATGAATCTCTGGTTGCGTAGGTAATAGCCAGGTTCTGGCAGTGGCTGGGTCGGTCCAGCACATTGACTGTGATGGTGCAGGAAGCCTCTCCACCCTCATTGGAAGCCTTGAGAATGTATTTGCCATAGTCAGCTCTTGTGGCCTCTTTGATCTTCAGGTGGGCTACAGGCAGGTTCTGAACAATGGTGATACGTTTGCTGTTCTCAAGGACCACCTCCTCCTTTGACCAAAGCACTTCAGGGTCAGGACGGGCCTTAATGTACCCAATG
This sequence comes from Trachurus japonicus, assembly GCF_045865225.1. Lineage (NCBI taxonomy): Eukaryota > Metazoa > Chordata > Actinopteri > Carangiformes > Carangidae > Trachurus > Trachurus japonicus. Next base: position 35,760,724 of record NC_140927.1, on the reverse strand, counting down.
ATGTTGATGTTGTGTCCGGCACGCACAGTGACGTGCTCCCGACACGTGGCCTCCATCTCAATCTCTGGAGGGATGAGGATATCCTGAGCAGTGACTGACTCTGGGATTTCTCTGGCCTCTCCATCTCCAATCATGTTTGTAGCATGAACTCTGAATTTGTAGGTAACGCCCTCCTCCAGACCCTTCACCCTGTAGGCACCCTGCTTGATAAAGTCATCCAGGTTCACTTTTTTCCATTCTTCAGTATCTGCTTTCTTCATTTCTACAGTGTAGCCAAGGATAGGGCTGCCTCCGTCCTTATTGGGTTTGATCCACACCAGGTCAGCTGTGGTCTTGCTGTAATCTTTAACTCTGGGGTTGACAGGGGGACCGGGCACAGTGATGGGCCTGCAGGGCTTGCAGGGGTCAGAGATGGGAGAGGGACCACTGTAGCCAGCAATATTCTCAGCAAACACTCTAAACTCATACTCGCTTCCCTCAAACAGACCAAGGACTCTGTACCTCAGCTCCTTGCATGGTTTCTTATTGACACGAATCCACTTTCCTCCCTTGTGTCTGCGCTCAATGATATAGCCGGTGATCTGGCTGCCACCATCACTTAGAGGCATGGTCCAGCCAACTGTCACAGCATCCTCTGAGAGATCTGATGTCTGAGGCTTACCAGGAGGGCTGGGTGGCATGAAGGTGTGCTCAGCCACAGTGGGTTTGCTCTCCAGAGGAGCACCGATGCCCATCTTGTTCTCAGCACGAATGCGAACAATGTACTCAGCTCCCCTCTGTAGGCGTGTGATCTTGAGCTGGGTGGCGAGGCTGCCGGAGCTCACACCTCCCCAGGTCTCCTTGGTGGACTCTCTCTTTTCAACAATGTAGTTGGTGATGGGGCTGCCACCATCATCCTTGGGAGGACGCCACTCAATCATCATGGAGTCTGGGGTGACTTCCAGGATGTTGGCGGGTCCGATGGGAGCTGCGGGAACATCCAGAACAGTAACATTCAAGGCCACCGTCTTGCTTCCAGCTGGGTTGGACACAGTGAGCAAGTAGATTCCTGTGTGGTTCCTAGTGCATTCATTAATGCTGAGCACAGTGGAGAAGTTATCAGTGTCAATCTTAACATTGCCCTCGCTGACAATTTCCTCTCCTTCAATGGACCACTTGGCGGTGGGAATGGGGATTCCTCTCATGATAGCTGGCAGCCTGATGGTGGTGCCAGCCTTCACAATGATGCCTTCAATCAGCCTAACATCCACCTCCACAACTGGGGGCACTGTGGACAAGCAGAGGAGGGGGTCATCTCATATCTACAAATGTATTCAACTGTGAAAAACCTCTTAAACAAATTCTACTTCATCCAACACAAAACTGTTATTGTGGTTTTGGTCTCATATCTCACCCAGTTTCTCCTGGCAGAGGATTGGCACAGTGGTGTCAGGTCTGCTGAGGCCGATGGCGTTCTCGGCCCTCACTCTGAAGCGGTAGGTCTTTCCTTCCTCCAGGCCGGTCACGTGACTCTCGGGGATGCTGACAGTCTTCCACTCATCCCACTCCTTCACTCCCTCTTCCTGATACTCCACCAGGAAGCCTGTGATATCACTTCCTCCGTTGCGGTCAGGCCAGTTCCAGACCAACCACACCTCAGTCTTGTCCACGTCGACATGATGCAGGTCTTTGGGAGGACCAGGAGGGACTGAAACAAGAATTTAGGGTTGAAAAACAGAGTTTTGACTCCCATTGCAAAAACTAGTCATGTACACTGAAAGACCAGTTTCTCCTAGAAAAATCTATAGAAATTGTAAGCTCTGTGTAGTAACCTGCTGTGTTTCCCTCTACAGAATAAATCACAATCTGCTGATTAAGTGTTGATTGTTCTGTTACTCACAGAGTGGGTTCATTGCTTTGATGGCTTTTGGTGTCTCCACATATTCACTGCGGCCATACTGGTTCTCAGCGGCGACTCTGAATGAGTAGGATGTGCCCTCCATCAAGTGCTTCAGCATCATGCTGCGTTTCTTGGATGTGGAGCAGACGGGGACCCACTGAGTGGATGATGTGTCCTTCTTCTCCACTACAAAGTTTGTGATGCGAGTACCGCCATTGTCTTCTGGGTCCTTCCAGGACAGGTAGGCAGAGTCGCTCCTGATGTCAGACACCCGCAGGTGCTGGATGGGACCAGGTTTGTCTGAAGATATCATCACAAATACATCATATCAATCACAGACGGGATAATAATAATTATGCTCATATACAGTAGCTGGTAAAAGTTAATGAAATCCATTTAAGCTTGAATTTATATCTTGTGCAGCTCTTACCGAGCACCAGCACAGTGCAGGTGACGGTCTTGGATCCAGATGGGTTCTCCACAGTTAGGGTATAGTCTCCACAGTCTCCACGGTTGCAGAACCTCATCTCCAGCTTAGTGCCTGCCTGGTTGGTCTCAATGTCGGCCCTTGTGGGAACCTCGGCATCGTTCTTCTTCCAGGTAACCTTGGGGAACGGGATACCTTTAATGGTGGCCATCAGGGTGATGTGAGTCCCAGCCATGGCCTTCACCTCTCGGGTCATTCCAGCATCCAGGATCAACTCTGGGGGCTCTGAGGTTGTGAAAGGGTGAAGAACATGGGAGGCATTAATCAGTGAATTTGTAAGAATGAATGACTAGTCTGTTATCATTGTAATATCACGACTGACAGTCAACCAACAACTTACCAAGTCTGTCCTGGGCTCTGACTGGCTCTCTAATGTTAGCCGGGTCAGACTCTCCAGCAGCATTGACAGCCATGACTCTGAAGCGGTAAAGAGCGCCGTCATCCAAGTTGATCACCTTAAACTTGGTCTCCTGACAGGAGTCTGGAGTCTGGTTCACCTGAAGACAGCAGAAGAAAACGATTTAGAAGGTGCAGTTCAAAGGTCAAAGAGCCAATAAAAGTAGTGAACCCCAACTCACCTTCTGCCACTCCTCATCTCCAGCCTTCTGGAACTCCAGCAGGTATCCGAAGATCTTTCCTCTTCCAGTGTCTTTGGGTGGCTCCCAGGTCAGACTCACTGACTCCTTAGTGTTGTCAATGGCTTTAAGGTTCACCGGTGGACTGGGTTTCACTGCAAAATAAGGACGGGAAGGACTTCTTAGAGTTCATTTGTCTGGTAACATCAATAAAATGCACCATTGCTGTGAAAGGTGAACATACTGTACCTATGGGGTCTTTGGCGAAGACAGGTTTGGACGGTGGGCTTGGGTCTCCTGCTCCCACAACATTCTCAGCGCTGACTCTGAACTCAAACTCGCAACCTTTCAACAGCTCTGTCACCCGGTACTCCACCTTAGGGAAGATTCTCTCTGTGTTGCATCGCACCCACCTGGAGGCAGATACAGTTCCTCTGTTAGTCCACGAGAAACATGCTCAGTATTTTATAGAGTTCATGGGGAGTATGGCAAAGGCTGGAATGTTTTCAACCACTTTTTCTCCACATTGCAATTTCACTTTGCCATTCCACCTTGTTTCCAGATGTGACGCACCTGTTGGCCATGGTCTCCTTCCTCTCCACAATGTAGCCTGTGATTGGTTTTCCTCCATCAGCAGGTGGTTCCCAGCTGATGAGGGCGGAGTCGTGGTAAACCTCCTTCACTGTGGGCTGTTTGGGAGCGTCGGGCACCTCTGTGTTGGAATCACACACACACACTGATCAGAGACTGTGGGATACTTCATCTTTCACACAGAGATGTATGAACATCACTGAATGGTCTGCCAAGGGATTTGTCAGGACTTACTGAAGACATCTATGGCCTTGGTCTCTGCAGACAGGAGGGGGTCGCTGATGCCATAGATGTTCTGAGCCATGATCCTGATGATGTAATCACGACCTTCAATCAGCTTTGGCACCTGAAGCAGGAAAAGCACAAGGTTCTTGTTCAGCTGCTTGTATTTGCGGCCCCCTCAGTACAGCTGACACTCGTACTGTAACAACACTACTGCATGTATGATACAGAGTTGGAATCCTGTTCAACAATAAAATACAGTCACTCAATGCCCTATCTGTACCTTTTATTCCCACGTATTTGTATATAAATATATATATAGTGCTTGTTGGGGTTTTTTAAAAACTACTTTTAGACCTAAAATCAGTTTGTATGGATAATCCATGTAGATATTTATGGATAATGAGCCACACTGTTTTTTTACCAGAACCGGTACCAGTACCAGAACCAGAACCAGAACCAGTACCAGAACCGGTACCAGAAGGGTACCGAAACTTGGCACCGAAAGACGAGTCATGTTTTGACTCGAACCCAAGTTCGGTACCCAGCCCTACCTAAAGTGTTTATCATAACACATAATGAACTTGACCTCCCTGGTTTTGGAAACATATCTTAGTCTTAAGGTGACAAATAATTCCTCTCCTCACTGCAAAAACTCAAAATCTTACCAAGAATACTTGTCTTATTTCTAGTCAAAATGTCATTTCTAGTCAAAACAAATCTCATTCTACTTAAAATAAGACTCATCACATTAAAAAGCAGCTTGTTTTTAGACACTTTTTACTTCTTTCAAGCATACTACTTGAAATAAGTAGAAAAATCTGATAGTGGAGCAAGTTTTTCTTTCTTTCTTTTTTAAAGTATATATTTTTTTGGCTTTTCATGCCTTTATTCGATAGGACAGTCGAGAGTGTGACAGGAAATGGGAGGCAGAGATGGGGGGAATGACATGCAGGATAGGGCCGTCCGACGCGGGACTCGAACCGGGGCCGCCTGCAGCGAGGACTACTGCCTCAACACATGGGGCGGGTTAGCTAGCTAGCTAAACACCGCCCCAGTTTTTCATTCTTATTACAAACACAAAAAACTTGCTTTCACTGGCAGATTTTTCTACTTATTTCAAGTGAAAATTTGTTTGAAACAAGTGAAAATGATCTAAAAACAAGTTGATTTTTAAGTGATTAGTCTTATTTAAAGTTGGAAGATATTAGTTTTGACTAGAAATTAGACATTTGGACAAGAAATAAGACAAATATTCTTGGAGAGATTTTTGCAGTTTTTGCACTGCTCACCCTGCAGGAGGTCCTGGTGCAGGAGGAGGTGACGGGCATCCACAGGTCTCTGTTGGTGTCTCTCTTCTCAATGATGTAGTTGGAGATGGCGCAGCCTCCGTCATCCAGAGGAGGGTTCCAGGAGATCACCATGTAGTTCCTGTAGACCTCGTTGAACACCACAGGGCCCTCGGGAGGCTGAGGACGGTCTGACAGGAAGAAGAATTCATACAGGTCACCCAGGGTTCATTAAAAGACACTTTCTAATTTCTGCACATTTCTTTTTTCTTTTTTTTTTGTCATTTACTTTTTATTGGTTTTGATTTTACATGTAAACAAACAAACAATCAAACAATCAACATGAGGACCTATAAAAGTGTACAAAAGTATCAAGGGGAAAGTAAAAGCGTACATAAGGGGACTGGTAAACACCTCCAGTCCAGAAATCGAGAAAAAAAAAAAGTAAATACATAAAAATATTCTGATAATCCAGTCTGAGATTACCTGAAGTCTGGTTTTATGGTAGAGACATATGTAATCCATTTTTGCCAATTATCAATAAATACCTCTTGTGTTCTTAAATTAAAAGTAATTCTTCCTATTACATAGATGCTGTACACAATATCAATCCATTCATCTACACCAGGTGCCTCCCTCTTCAGCCATTTCTTCATTATTGATTTCTTACAAGCCACCAGTAATATTCTCAGTAAATATCTATCTTTGTTCCTCCATTCCAGTTCCTCTAGATCCATCAAATATAACAAATTAAAGCAAAAAGTTATTTTTGTTGAAAACACAGTCTCAAGAATTTGATGTACTCGCAACCAAAATGGGGTCACAACAGGGCAACACCAGAATATATGATAGTGTTTTGCCTCTTTGCTTCCACAACATCTCCAACATTCTGTCTGGTTGGAATATTTCTGCACATTTCTATTTTAGGACCCAGACACGCCGTGTGACAGTCGGACAGGCGCGACATCACACAGACGGATGTTTGAGCCAACAGCACGTCACCTAGAGCAGCGACTCACCGACCACAGTGATGTTGCAGATTCCTGTGCGAGCTCCGGCAGCGTTCTCCAGGTTGACGCTGTAGCAGCCGCTGTGCTCTCTCTTGGCCTTGCTGATGCTGAGGCTGAGATGGCGGGCGGTGCTGTGGAGGCTGATCTCCTCGTCCGCCTTCAGCTCTTCGTCGTTCTTCTTCCAAGTGATGGCCGGCGCTGGTTTGCCACTGAAGCGTCCTGACAGCGTGCAGCTGTCTCCGACCTTCACCATCATCTTGTCCCTGAAGTCCAGGTCCAGCACAGGTGGTTCTGAGGAATTTGGGGGGACAAATTTGTAAACATGCTTGCAATAGCTGACGTATGTTTCACATATCCCTAACCATGTGAGGTTGGGAGAAGTTGTTGTTGTTTATACACTGCAAAAACTCAAAATCGTACCAAGAATATTTGTCTTATTTCTAGTGAAAATGTCTCATTCTACTTGAAATAAGACTCGTCACATTAAGCAGCTTGTTTTTAGACACTTTTAACTTCTTTCAAGCATTTTTTTTACTTGAAATAAGTAGAAAAATCTGATAGTGGAGCAAGTTTTTCTTTCTTATTACAAGCACAAAAAACTTACTTTCACTGGCAGATTTTTCTACTTATTTCAAGTGAAAATTGTTTGAAACAAGTGAAAATGATCTAAAAACAAGTTGATTTTAGGTGACGAGTCTTATTTTAAGTGAAAAGAGATTAGTTTTGACTAGAAATGAGACATTTTGACAAGAAATAAGACAAATGTTCTTGTAAAGATTTTGGGTTTTGCAGTGTAAGCCAATAGCCATCAATGTAAAAACGTGACCACGTCATGAAGCTTCACTCACCAAGCTCGTCCTTGCACTGCACTGGTTTGGTGGCGAAGGACGGTTTTCCCTGTCCCACCTGGTTGACAGCAGAGACTCTGAACTCATGGCTGGAGCCCTCCTTCAGGCCAGTCAGTGTGAACTTCCTGTCCATCAGCTTCTCCTCACCGGCTACACGTGTGAAGTTGTCTCGACCGACCATGCGAGACTCGAGGATGTACGCGGTCACCTCTGCACCGCCGTCGTATTTGGGAGGTCTCCAGGCAACGGAGATGGATTCCTTGTTAACAGCAGTAATGATGAGATCCTCTGGACGCTCTGGGACGGCTGAGAAAGAGACACAGAGTCAAACGTGACGCATACTGGAGGAATATTCTTACATTGTTGTTGATGGTATGATGTGTTTTAGTTGGCCACCACTACTGTGTTTTGTTTATTCATTGACATGTTTATCTTGCTCTTTTTTTTCTGATGTTTCCGATCATCCCCGACATGTAGTGTTTTTGCCTTCTATGTGTGTTTGCTTGTATATTTATTTATTTATATACATATTTTTTTCCCCTCAGTTGTAATTTATCCTACTTTGTTATGTATATGTTTGTCGGCATATGTGTGTATGTATGTGTACGTGCACATGCATAGATGTGTTTATGGGTATGTGTGTGTGCGTATATGTATATGTACGTATATGTATATTGCTATTCTGTTTTCTTCTTTTTTGTTTTACTTTTTATCTTCGTTTTTTTTTTTTCTCCCCTTTTATACACTGCAAAAACTCTACATCTTTCCAAGAATATTTGTCCTTTTTCTTGTTAAAATGTCTCATTTCTACTCAAAACTAATCTCTTTCCACTTAAAATAAGACTCATCACCTAAAAATGAACTTGTTTTGGGATAATTTTCACTTGTTTCAAACAAATATTCACTTGAAATGAGTAGAAAAATCTGCCAGTGAAAGCAAGTTTTTTGTGCTTGTAATAAGGAAGAAAAATGTGGCCACTATCAGATTTTTCTACTTATTTCAAGTGAAAATCTGCTTGAAAGAAGTAAAAACTGTCTAGAAACAAGCTGCTTTTTATGTGATGTTTCTTATTTTAAGTAGAATGTGGTTTGTTTTGACTAGAAATAAGACAAATATTCTTGGTAAGATATTTGAGTTTTTGCAGTGTAACCCTGTAGAGTGTGGAGGGAATGTCTGTCATTGTTAATTGTTTGTTTATTGGAAAAAAAAAAGATGTGTTTTAAATATCTTACAGATGGGGTCCTTGATGAGGACCATCTTGTCTGTCTCGATGAACGGTCCCATGCCGATGATGTTCTCTGCGGCGATTCTGAAGAAGTAGCCCTTGCCGTCGAGGAGTCCCTGAACCACGGCGTTGTTCCTCGTCACCGTGTAGGACACGGAGGTCCAGCCCATGCGGTCCGACTCCCTCTTCTCGATGATGTAGTTGGTGATGGTGGAGCCGCCATCGTCCTCGGGGGAGTACCAGGTCAGCTTGCAGGAATCAGTGGTCAGATTCTCGCCGGCGAAGGGAAGACCAACCGGTCCGGGGACATCTGGAGGGAGATGCAGAGGAGAATGTAAAACTGTATGAGGAGACAGGGAATCAGGAGGCCTGGGGGCTCCCACCCTTTTAACCCTTTCTAATGCAACTGGGTGAAGAGATCACATTTCAGGTGGTATGCTATGCACATTTCTTAGGGCTGGGACGATACGCTTTTCTCCCGATTCGATTCTTCTACGATTTTTTGGATGGATTTAAATTGCGATTCTACAATATTGCCGATTCTCTCGATTTTTAGTCTGCTTTTTTAACATTTATCTGCACACAAATACTGTAGGAGCCTATAAATGAACAACATACTCCATTATAAAGTCAAAACCTGTACTCTCTGTAGGTAAAAAAAAGGCTAAAAAATGCACATTGCACAATTTTTTTTTTTAATTCCCCCCTCAAAAAAATAAAAAAATAAAAAAATAAAAAAGATTTTTGAAGAAAAAAAAAAAATCGATTTAAAAATCGTCAAAAAATATATCACGATATTTATGTGATTCGATTTTTTCTCCCACCCCTAATATTTCTACAGGTTCCTCTCTGATTTAGACGGGCTGACTCACCCAGGACCTCGACGATGACGGCCTTCTTCCTCTCTCCACCTTCATTCTTGGCGCTCAGCGTGTAGATGCCCTGGTGCTGGCGCCTGCAGTTCTTGATGACCAGCGAGTTGGAGATGCCCGTCTTCTCCACCACGGCCTCTTTGGGCACCTCGCCGTCGTCTCTGCACCAGGTGATCTGAGGCGCCGGTTTACCGGACACGTAGGCGATGATGCGGATGGTGGCACCGGCGTGGACCACGATCTTCTCCTTCACAGAGGCATCCAAGTCCATCTCAGGAGGAACTGGTTTGAGAGAGGGACAATTTTGTTATTTGTTATTAGGGGTGGAGCCAAACCCAAATACGATTTTCGGAAAGGCACAAATACCGCGTTTTTTACGAATACTAATTTCGAACAAATGCTTTAAAAAATATTTGTATTTGGGAACAAGAAAAACATCATATCAAAGCTGCGTTTCCTCATGAGTACCACAGTGCATGAGTGAGTGAGTGACGTTCAGGAACACCGCTTTTCAATGACATTCCTTATTACATGTTCATTGCTAGATTTATGGCAAAACATCAACCAATATTGCATATCCATAATTATTATAATGGATAATTAAAGAATACTTACACTATAACGTAAATTATAACGTAAAAAATGGATTTTTACGCCTATATTGAATTTTACTCGAATACAAATACAAATACTTTTCCCCACTCAACAAATACAAATACAGATGCAAATACCGGCTGCTTCGCACACCCCTATTTGTTATTAATGAAATGTTCTCAAGGTTTGATCATCTGAAACACTTTCTGCTTCGTTCGGTGGATCACTTGAATATACTTGAATATTTGAGTACTTGAATATTCTGCACTTTATGTAAAACTCATGCACTTGATTACTTATTTATTTCACTTGAATACTTTACTCATTTAATTACTTAGAAACATCTTAGCGCACTTCAGGTAGGCTTTCAAACTGTCATGTTGTTATGTATTTACGTAGTATTTCTAATTGCCATGTTTATCGCCATCGTTTGTTTGTCAAAATCCTTGTTATATTTATTTAAGTACCCTAACCCTACAGATGGAAATTAGCGGCTCCGCTAAATCTGGTGCAGCCATCTTTTTATTTTTCTCAATAATTAATGTCACTGCACGCTGTTCTTTTTAAATAAATAAATAAATAAAATAAATAAAAAATAAAAAAAGTCAGTCGTACTTGTTCTGTCTTTGACCTCGATGAGCTCCGTCACCAGGCCGGGCTCTCCCACTCCAGCGGCGTTCACAGCTCGGACTCTGAAGCGGTACAGACCGCCGTCCTTCAGCCCGTCCACCACAAACTTAGTTCCTCTGATCTCTGTGTCCTTTGCCTGGAGACAGAGGAGGAAAATCATCAACACCATTCAGGAGCTTTGCTGGTGGAGAGGATTGTTATTGGTCATCAGAAACTTTAATATATCGATCGGCCTCCCTAGGGCTGCAACTAACAATTATTTTCATTGTCGATTATTTAAACGATTAATTGATTAGTTGTTCGGTCAATAAAATGTTAAAAAATGTTGAAAAACAACAACCAGTGTTTCTCAAACCACATGATGATGTCCTCAAATGTCTTGTTTTGTCCACAAACCTAAGAGAGACTCAGTTTATTGTCATAAAGGAACAAAGAAACCAGAAATATTCACATTTAAGAAGCTTTAAATCAGAGAATTTGGACATTCTTTCTTTAAAAAACTTCTCAAACCGATTATTAGATTATCAAAATAGTTGACGATTAATTTAATAATCAACTATTGTTTTATTAATCAATGAATTGTTGCAGCTCTAGGTCTCTCCATCAGTTTTCTCTGAAGAATTTTTGACAATAGGACTTTAACTTTTATTAGGTTTATTGTAGCGAGTAACTTAATAAATGTCATCCAAACTTCTCTGTCTCTTTCAAAAGTTCCTCCTCTTCTTCATTTCCTTTTCATTTGTTCTGATTTCTGTTAGGAAACTGATTTAAACCCCACAGCAGCAGCCTGAATGTGGATTAAGAGCCGTTTACCTTGGTCCAGCTCTCGTCAGTCTCCGGCTCCTTCTCTTCGTCGGCGTCGCTGAGCAGCAGCCTCCTCTGAGCCTTCTTCTCCTCCTCCTCCTTGTTAATCTCCTTGAACTCCACGATGTAGCCGGTGACCTTGGATCCTCCGTCCAGCACGGGAGGGATCCACTCCAGCTCCACCGTCGACTTGGTCCAGTCTGTCACCTTTGGAGTGGGTGGGCCAGGAGGCGCTGCAGACACACAGACAGAGATAAATACTCTGACCAGGTCCAAGAGATGCAGGCTTATTTCAATTTCCTATCCACCACTTGACATGACACTCCATTCCACCGTTACTGTATTGTTGATAGCATAGACTGGTTGATAGACATTGGCTGTGATGACTTTATTTATAATAATCACGTAATTTTAATGAGAACAATACGGACGAGGTTTTAGCTTTATGTCACATTTTCACGTCACTATATCACCGTTGTGACTACTCTGATAAAACGAATTGTTGAACAAACATTTTAGATTAGCTGGGCTAACCGTTAGCTGTTAGCCGTTAGCAGTGTCAATAATAACTCAATAAACGGCCCATGAAAAAAATATTTTTTCCAGCGGATATCCTAGTTACAACATGACTGAGCTAACTGGAGTAGTTTCATGTCGTGTCCCACAACGGGAGGGTTTTAACAGCTGACGTCCTGCTGTTAGCTTAGCTGTTGTTAGCTGTCAGCAGCAGCAAAGCTAACAACTACAATAACCATGACTAATTACAAAAACGTGCACACAGAAATAGTAATGTTTGTTCAATAATTCGTTTTATAGACTTAACAAACATCAGATTTAGTCAAAACGGTTTTGGCAGCCCGGAGCCCCCACCGGTGGCTAACGCTACCAGTTAGCCGCTCGCTAGAATGCTACTAAAACCGACATCCGTTGTGGTGTGACGCAATGGATCATGGGAAAATAATGACTCCATAATAACTCCATCATGGTGGATAAAGGGGGTTGGAAGAGTTTGATAATAAAAAGAACAAGTGAAAACGTCTGCGTCTTACCGATGGGGTCTCTGCAGAGTACGGGGTCAGAGGGCACGCTGGGCAGACCGCTGCCGGCGGCGTTGACGGCGCTGACCCTGAACTGGTACATGGAGCCCGCCATCAGACCAGTCACGTCCCAGTTGTTGCCCAGAGGCAGAGCGCGGATCGGGTCGCGAGTCACGCGGGTCCAGCGCTTGGAGGTGGTCTCCTTCTTCTCCACGATGTAGCCGGTGATGGACGAGCCGCCGTCGTACTTCGGTTCGTCCCAGTTGACGGTCATCGACTCCAGACAGACTTCAGTCACAGTCGGTTTCTCACACTGACCCGGCACAGCTGCAGGACGAAAGAGAGGCATCCATTTTAACATTTTAGTTTATACAGGAATCTTGAACTTAATTTTAATACCTTTTTAAGACTTTTTCAAGACTTCTCAATATTTTTCAACACCTCACCGCCACTTCAAGCTGTAACCATTTACATCAGTGACACTTTTAACTTAACAGTTTTAGTTTGTGATAAAGACTATACAGACCACTATGATTCAATTCAAAATAGGCTAGGATAATAAATAAAAGGCAAAGTTTATCAAAAAAAAAAACATTGCTCCACTCTCAAAAAACAAAAACAACAATCTTCTTTTCTTTTTTATGTACCGGTTCATCTTTGGAAAATTTTTACCACTTTTTTCTAGAAATGTTTAAACCTTTTGGGAGAAATTGTACCACTTTTTTCCAGAAATTTCTCTACAATATTTCCAAAAATTCACATCATTGGCCCCAATTTGAGCGTACATTGACTAAAAAAGTAACCATTTCAGTCTCAGAACAAATATTTGTGTATTTATGGTGTTTGCTTCAAAATTTTGTCCAATGGGGGTCCGTGATTTAACTTAATTTAGGGTCCTTGTTTGAGAACCTCTGATTTAGATCATGAAGCTGATGATGAGGAGGGACACACTGATCTGAACTTACTGAAAAGGTTTCTGGCCTTCTCCGGCTCGCTGACCAGCGGAGGCCCGACTCCAAACTTGTTCTGGGCCATGACTCTGAACTCGTACTCGTGGTTCTCCGTCAGACGGGTCACCACGTAGGCACACTCCTTGGGGTCGTTGGACACGTGGACCCAGGACTTCCTGTTCTCCTCGCGCTTCTCCACCACGTAGTTGGTGATCTTGGATCCGCCGTCGTCCCTGGGAGGGCTCCATGCCAGGCCGATCCTCTCCGCAAACACCTCGGTGAATTTGAGCGGTGCAACGGGGGCGCTAGGAGGTCCTGCAGGGGGATATACACATATATTTAGGAAACCTACTGGATAAATGACTAGATGACTATCATCATTTGGTCCGTCTGTGCTGAACCTGCAGCCATCTTGTTGTTGTCTGTCTGCCTGTGTCGGCATGCATGTCTTTTTGTGGTGTCGTTATATTGTGTATGCATGCAGTTTGTGTCTGTGCTTCTGCTTTGCATGCTGTGGTGTGATGTGTCTTGCGTCATGGGTCTTTTTGCTGCATCTGTTGGGGATGTAATGAATTATGTTTTCTGATTGATGTTATATAGTATGTTCTTTTGTCATGTTGCATGTTCTTTTGTCATGTTGCATGTTGCTGTGCATGTTTGTAGATAGCCTTGGCTAATAACTTTGTAATTTGAATCTTATTTCTCATATTCATATTCTGTTTTTAGGGTTAGGACTTTTTAACATCCGTCTGGGGACTACAGATGAAAAACAGCCTCTTGGCTAATTCTGGCGCATTTGCAGTGATGTTATTAATGTGCACTGTCCCTGTTTTCAAATAAACTTTATTATTATCATCATGACAGACTATCAAGAAGTGCTGAGGGGTCGTGTGTGTGTCTCACCCAGCACTGCCAGCTTGATGTCCTTGGTGACGGTGCCCAGGCTGTTGCTGGCCGTCAGGCTGTAGATGGCGCTGTCGTGCCGGCTGGCCTGCTGGATCAGCAGCGTGCACTTGTCGTGTGTCACCAGCTTGTTCATGTGCTGGTCGTACTTGATGGCGGCCTTCTCCTCGGGCTTGGCCACGCTGGCCTTCTGCCAGGTGAGCGTGGGGAAGGGACAGCCGCTGATCTTGGCCACGATGCTGACGTCACAGCCCTCCTCGCCCTCCATGGACTCACGCAGCACGATGGTGGGGGCGCCTGAAGGAACAGAGGCGCTTCATGAAGCTGATCTGCAGCTGAAGCTGTGTGTGCAGTCATATGCACCAACCAGAGTACTCCACCCCAGTACTTGAGTAAGAGTAGGCAAGGCAAGGTCATTTTATTAGTGTAGCCCGTTTTTACCACCAGTTTGTCTCAAAGGGCTTTATATCCCATCATAACAACATCCTCTGTTCTTAGACCCTCACATCCACTGAGGAGAAACTCCATGGAAAACCCTTTTAACAGGGAAAACCAGGAGAAAGCTCAGGGTGAGCAACAGAGGAGGGATCATCACCCAGGACGGACAGACGGGACAGAGATGTTGTTACAGACAAGAGAACAGTTTACAGTTTATAGACAGTTTACAGTTTCAGTAAAAAAGTACTTGCTTTTAAAGGTACTTAAGTATCCAAAAGTAGGCTACATGCTTTTAAATGTACCTAAAGTCAAAGTCAGAGTCAGAGTAAATGTCTTATTCTCCACATCAATGAATGACTCTAATAGTTTGTAAATGAATGTAAGGAGCTTTTAACTCTTGTTAGTGAGAATGAACTCTTTGCTGCTCAGCTGCACTGATGTGCTGCTTTTAGGGGTTAGGGTTTCCTTCACAGACAAACACAGCTTGTGTCCAATAGGATTTTAGAAAAAGACCTGAAAGTAACCAGTACTTTTCAGCCTTCCTACTAATTAACTCCAGTAAAAGTAAAAAATATTTGTCTTGGAAATGTATTCAAGTAAGAGTAATAAGTACCAAAGAAATCTAATACTCAAGTAAAGTACAAATCCTCTGGATATGTACTTAAGTACAGTACTCAAGTAAATTTACTCCGTTACTGTCCACCACTGCCAGTGGACCACAGCAGTGATTGGCTGAGGAACCGGTCACTCACATGTCTGATCCTTGATGACCATTGGTCCAACAGTGGCAGAGGGTCGACTGGGTCCGGCAGCATTTACGGCTTTGACTCTGAACTCGTACTCTCCTCCCTGCAGACCAACAACATCATTCATCACAAGTTGATTTAACAAATCACAACATCTGTATCAGATGCACTGCAAAAACTCTACATCTTTCCAAGAATATTTGTCTTATTTCTTGTCAAAATGTCTCATTTCTAGTCAAAACTAATCTCTTTCCACTTAAAATAACTTGTGTTTAGATCATTTTCACTTGTTTCAAACTAATTTTCACTTGAAATAAGTAGAAAAATCTGCCAGTGAAAGCAAGTTTTTTGTGCTTGTAATAAGAAAGAAAAACTTGCTCCACTGTCAGATTTTTCTACTTATTTCAAGTGAAAATCTGCTTGAAAGAAGTAAAAAGTGTCTAAAAACAAGCACATTTCTATAGTTTTGACTAGAAATGAGACATTTTGACTAGAAATAAGACAAATATTCTTGGTAAGATTTTGAGTTTTTGCAGTGTGGACACTCAGCTTCAACACAACAACTACAAACAGACCAAATGAAACAAACATGTAAACCCTCCCACCCTCCTGTAAATGAAGGCTGGAAGTAAAGTAAAGTGAGACCGACCTCTTTCAGGTCCTCCACCACGAAGGTGAGGTCCTCCACGTCTCTCTTGTTGCACTTCTTCCAGGTCTCCTTCTCCTTGCCGCTGGTGTCCCAGCTCAGACGCTCGATGATGTAATGCTTCACCGGAGAGCCGCCGTTGTTTTTGGGAGGCTCCCAGCTCAGAGTGACGGTGCTCTTCGTCACCAGGTTGACCTTCAGCTTTGTTGGGGGGTCGGGGGGGTCTGAGGAAGAGGAAGAGGAGGAGAAAAGATGAGGATTAGAATAATATCAGTGCACTGCAAAAACTCTAAATCTCACCAAGAATATTTGTCTTATTTCTAGTCAAAACAAATCTCATTCTACGTAAAATAAGACTCATCACATAATAAGCAGCTTGTTTTTAGACACTTTTTACTTCTTTCAAGCAGATTTTCACTTGAAATAAGTAGAAAAATCTGATAGTCTGAAAGTTTTTCTTTCTTGTTACAAGCACAAAAAACTTGCTTTCACTGGCAGATTTTTCTACTTATTTCAAGTGAAAATTAGTTTGAAACAAGTGGAAATGATCTAAAAACAAGTTAATTTTTAGGTTTTAGTCTTACTTTAAGTGGAAAGAGATTAGTTTTGACTAGAAATTAGACATTTTGACAAGAAATAAGACAAATATTCTTGGAAAGATGTTGAGTTTTTGCAGTGTGAGTGAGGTTTTGGCAGTTTGTGCTGTGTCGGTGGGTCTGTGCTCACAGATGGGGTCTCTGGCCCGAGCAGGGTCAGTGGTCACGGTGAATGGACCAAATCCAAGTCTGTTCTCGGCTCGGACCCTGAAGAGGTAGTCCTGACCCTCCAGCAGACCGGGAACCACGAAGGCCATGCTGGCACACGCTGCGTTCACCTGATGACACATCAACCAGTTCAATCAGTTATCATTCCTGGAACTGTGAGTTGTCCGACTGTGGACAACACATGGTTTTACACTGCAAAAACTCAAAATCTTATCAAGAGTATTTGTCTTATTTCTTGTCAAAACTAATCTCTTTTCACTTAAAATGAGACTTATCACCTAAAAATGAACTTGTTTTTAGATCATTTTCACTTGTTTCAAACTAATTTTCACTTGAAATAAGTAGAAAAATCTGCCAGTGAAAGACAGTTTTTTGTGCTTGTAATAAGAAAGAAAAACTTGCTCCACTATCAGATTTTTCTACTTATTTCAAGTGAAAATCTTGACTAGAAATAAGACAAATATTCTTGGTAAGGTATTGAGTTTTTGCAGTGCATTCCTGTAACTGTGAGTTGTCCGACTGTGGACAACACATGGTGTCATAAGTTTGTTTTTGTGGAAGTTGATGTTTCCTTTTTCTTTATCTAAACAATTTGTTTATGGAATAAAAAAAAACAGTTGAAGAAAATAGAGTAAAAAGAAATGGTGAGATAAAACTGTAGAGTTGTTGGTGGTTTACCTTGGTCCAAGCCTTATCAGTGACACTCTTCTTCTCAATGAAGTAGCTCTTAATTCTTTCTCCTCCGTCGTTGGCTGGAAGCTTCCAGATCAGCCTCATCGTGGCCCGAGTGATGTCAGTGACCCTCAGTTCCTTCGGAGGTCCGGGGACGTCTGCACCCGGGAGAAAAAGTCTAGGTTAGGCTTCAAGAACAATCCAACATACTGACAGTAGGTGCGTTTACATGGACACAAATATTCGGAATAAAGGGCTGATCCGAATAAAAATGTGTCATGTAAACACGTCAATTGGAAGATTCTGATCAGATTCGGCTCGATCTGAAAGAAATTCTGTTCGGATCGAGAGGCGTGGTTTATGCCGATCGTTATTCCGAACGACGTCCATGTAAACACTTATTCTGATCGTTACTTCCTTTCCCACTAGCGCGACACGGCTGGACACGGTTCTACTCGGTTCTTATTTTGTTTTCTTTTTTTTCTTTTACACACTCTAGTGTGACGTCCGACAGGAAACAAACCCGCTAAGTTTAAAAACACACGACAGCAGCGCACACGGATCTACTGAGACTTGTTATTCTGTCACCTGAGGTAACGAGGTGGACGAGTGAGTTTGGAGCTGAGAGAGGAGAGAAAAAAGAGAGCGAGTAGTAGCCTACCGACCCGATATTGCTGTGTATCCCGCTTCTTTCCCCGCTCTCTGTCCGTTGTCTTCACCGTCTTCCTTCACATGGCTAATTAATATGCACGTGCTGTTTTGCATTGACCATATATGGTTGTGTTAGGGTGTATAGAGGGATATGGCGTGTTCACATCCGCACTTTTCTTGGGTCCGGTGAGATTTATCATTATGACAGAAACAGTAACTACACATTGCTGAGTCTGCTTAATAACGATGTACAACAGGAGAACAGCAACGGCTCTTAAAATCTGGCGCAGGTCCATTTTGAGTACTGAATGGGGTAAATTGAGCCACTTCCGCGTTTATTGCAGTAGTACAGGAAGTACAACTCTTCCTCTGCTGTTGTTTTAGGGATAAAGACAGCTCTGCATGTCAAAATGCTGTTATTCTGAATAAAGCTCGGTGCATGTGTACGCACGTCATGATCGGATTGTTTGATTTTGCGCCCATGTAAACAGTGGATTCGGATTTTCCGATCCCTCAAATTTTTAATCTGATTAAGAAATTGTGCGCATGTAAACATAGCTAGTGTTGTTGCTGAAGAGAACCACTCCCAGCTCTGTGTTGGAACAGGTCTACAGACGTACCGAGCACGTTGAGTCTGATGTTGATGTGTTTCTGTCCAGACTTGTTCTTGGCGGTGACTGTGAAGCGTCCGGAGTGGCTCCTCAGACTGACAGGGATGGTCACGATGGACTTGGTGTCAGTGGACTCAATCTAAATACATAATATACATACAACAAGTCAATGAGACAAAGATCCACAGACCATGAAAATAAGAGAATAATTATAAGAAGAAGAAGGCCTCACCTCAGAGTCCACAGGCAGTGTGTGCAGTTTCTTCTTCTTGTGCGACTTGGCTTTGCCGTCAAAGTCCCAGGTCACCTTGGGAACGGGGCGGCCCTTGATGGTGACCGGGATCCTGACCGGATCTCCGGCACGGATGACCAACAGATCATCAGCCATGATGTCGAGGGAAAGGGAAGGAGGAACTGCAAAGTGGAAACATCAGTAAATGGCCGAGACACAAATAGAGGAACATCGAAGGCAGTTTTATTACACTGCAAAAACCCAAAATCTTTCCAAGAATATTTGTCTTATTTCTTGTCAAAATGTCTCATTTCTAGTCAAAACTAAACTCTTTCCACTTAAAATAAGACTCATCACCTAAAAATGAACTTATTGTTACACAGTTTTCACTTGTTTCAAACTAATTTTCACTTGAAATAAGTAGAAAAATCTGCCAGTGAAAGCAAGTTTTTTGTGTTTGTAATAAGAAAGAAAAACTTGCTCCACTGTCAGATTTTTCTACTTATTTCAAGTGGAAAATCTGCTTGAAAAATGAAAATAGTGTCTAAAAATAAGCTACTTTTTAATGTGATGATACTTATTTTAAGTATATTTAGATTTATTTTGACTAGAAATAAGACAAATATTCTTGGTAAGATTTAGAATTTTTGCAGTGTACCTCTCCTGCACAATGTTTCATTTGACTATTTTCATTGTTCATGCAGGTTTTATAATGTGCTGCAAATAAAAAACTAAAACTAAAAACATTTGTATTGTAATGAGACTTACGCTGGACATCCTCCACCAGGACCTCGCTGGTGCGGGGGCTGGGGTCGGACTCGCCGATGTCGTTGACGGCGATGATCCTGAACCGGTATTGCTTCAGCTCACGGAGGCTGGGCATGGTGAACTCGGTGGTGGGGTGAAGGTTCTCGGGGTCGTTCACCCTCACCCAGTCGGACGTGCCCTCGTCCTGGATCTGGATGATGTAGCCCTTGACGGGGCTTCCTCCGTCCCTCTCTGGTGGTTTCCAGGACAACGTGACGCTGTGTTTTGTCTTATCGACCACCTCGGGAGCTGCGGGCATGCCCGGAGGAGCTTGAGGAGAAAGCAAATTCATCATTCGTCAGTATGTTTCAGAAAGGACTGCAAAAACTCTACATCTTTCCAAAAATATTTGTCTTATTTC
Organism: Trachurus japonicus; assembly: GCF_045865225.1. Lineage (NCBI taxonomy): Eukaryota > Metazoa > Chordata > Actinopteri > Carangiformes > Carangidae > Trachurus > Trachurus japonicus. Next base: position 35,740,879 of record NC_140927.1, on the reverse strand, counting down.
TTGTCAAAATGTCTCATTTCTAGTCAAAACTAATCTCTTTCCACTTAAAATAAGACTCATCACCTAAAAATGAACTTGTTTTTAGATCATTTTCACTTGTTTCAAACTAATTTTCACTTGAAATAAGTAGAAAAATCTGATAGTGGAGCAAGTTTTTTGTGTTTGTAATAAGAAAGAAAAACTTGTTCCACTATCAGATTTTTCTACTTATTTAAAGTGAAAATTTGCTTGAAAAAAGTAAAAAGTGTCTAAAAACAAACAGCTTTTTATGTGATGAGTCTTATTTTAAGTAGAATGAGATTTGTTTTGACTAGAAATAAGACAAATATTCTTGGTAAGGTATTGAGTTTTTGCAGTGAAAGGACTGGTATGAATTAGCCAACCCTAGATTATTTATGACTTAATGTTGTTTCTGACTCACTCAGTGGATCGACGGCGAAGGCGGAGTCGGACGGTGAGCTGAACGGTCCAATTCCTGCAGAATTGGTGGCAGCAACTCTGAACTCGTACTCTGTTCCTTCAAACAGACGAGTCGCCTAGGAGACAATTAGGGAGGTATTTATTATATGTGGTCTCGTGGTCTAATGGTCTGTTGGGGATTCTCTTGGATATATCTGATATCTGTGATGGACTGAAAGACCTGGATCATCTGTTCCAAACCTTTCTAAGAGATGGGTTCATCTAAAGATCAGTGAGGAGCCATCCTGTTTGGGTACAATGTGAGGCTCAACTTTGGAACATGTAGTGTATTATCCACCTGAACTTCTTGCTCTAATATCTTATATCATCACCATGTATTATGTTCTTCTTTGTATGTGTGCCCTTTTTGGGAACTGAGGGAAAGTGTGAGTTGGTGCTTTACTTCATGGACATGTTTTGCTTAGAAGTAAACAAATCGAAGGCAGATGTTATAAGAGAGATAGACGCACATACATTTATAGATATATAAAGATGTTCCATAAGGTGTTATAGATGAGACAGAGAAGAGTGACCCTTGTGAAATGTATCCTGGATGTGTGTTCTGTTAATCACATGTTTCCTGTGAGAGTCTTAACTAAGTTGATTAGCCTCGTCTGGAAGATGGATGCAAAGTCGTAAAATTACATGAACATAGAACATGAACTGTGTATGTTAAACAGATACAGACAGAAATAGAATTGATTAGATCTATAGGAAACGTGGAATGCTCACGTTAATGTGCCTAATATAATAAGCCACATCTTTATGTTGGGAGAAGGTGGAGTTTTGGACTTAGAAAGCATATAAAGCTGTGGTTCTGAGCCATAGGGAGAGAGATCTCACATTGGCACCAGAGATGCTCCAGGATCGTGTCGGCGGTGATCCCTCCTTTTCATCAACACATCAATATACCACAAACACATGTACCACATATTAAAGGAAGAGCCAACAGCTCACCTGGTACTCCCAGCCTTTCACGCCTCTCTTGGTGACGGGCATCTTGTTGACTCTAGCCCAGTAGCCGGTGCCTTTCTCCCTCTTCTCCAGCCAGTAGCCGATGATCATGGAGCCGCCGGTCTCTCTGGGGGGCTCCCAGGTCAGGGTCATGGTGGTCTTGGTGTACTCTGCGATGGTGGGTTTCTCTGGGGGGCCGGGGAGGCCGAAGGGATCCGTGATCTGGACTTCCTTGGTGGTGCATGGGTCAGATTTGCCGTAGCGGTTCTCGGCTCTGACCTGGAACAGGTAGGTCTTGTTGGTGTCGAGGTTCCACACCTGCGGGAGAGGAGGAATGTGGCGTTACTATGAGGAACATGACTTTTAGGATCCATGGAAACCTTATTGCTGTTGTCTGACTGTCATCTACAAAATGTTTCTGATGACTCTGCTACTTGTAGGCTACATCACTGGAGACAAGCACACATCCTACTTAAGAGAAATAGACAGCTTCGTCAAATGGTGTGATGATAACCACCTCATTTTAGACTTAAACAAGACAAAAGAACTTGTAATCGATTTTAGAAGGAAAAAGACACCAGTCACTCCGGTAGTTATCAAGGATGTGGCTATCGAGGTTGTCAGGTACCTCGGCATCCGTGTGGATAATAGGCTGGACTGGAAAGAGAAAACCCGTGCTATTTTCACAAAGGTCCAGTCCAGGCTGTTTTTCCTCAGGAAGCTAAGATCATTTGATGTTAGCAGGCCACTCTTGAATGTGTTTTTTCATAGTATTTTAGCTAGTGTGCTTTTTTTATGCTGTTGTCTGCTGGGGGTGGGGGTTGAAGTCTCAGGACAGACACAGGATCAACAAAGTGATTAAAAAAAGCAGGTTCTATCATTGGTTGGCCTCCTGACTCCTTAGAGGTGGTCATGGAGACGAGGGTGGGGAGGAAACTCTGGTGCATTCTGCACAATAAGGACCAGCCACTCTATGTTTTCTTCCATGAACTGAAGAGTTCTTTTAGCAACAGACTGGTGATGCCGAGATGTTCCTCAGAAAGATTCAGGAGGTCTTTGTACCTGGTGCAGTGACGTTTTTTAATGAACATTGTTGATTGTTGTTGTTTTCTGTTGTGTGCTATGCTAAGTAGTAATGCATTGCATTGCACTTATTGTACTGCCTGAGTTGTCAATGCTCGTCATGTTGTAGTATTGTGTGTTGGATGTTGTACGTACAGAGTGACAATCAATTTCCCTTCAGAGGGATTAATAAAGTAAACCAACCAACCAACCATAGGAGGACATACCCCGTATTTCTTCTCAACGATGCTGTTGGTGACCTCCACCCACTGTGGCTCCGGTGGGGGCTCCTCTCCCTCCTCCAGCTCTGGCTGCTCAGTCACCACTTCCTTCTTTTCAACAACGTAGTTGGTCAGCTCACTGCCACCATCATCCAGTGGTGGATCCCAGGTGAGGTAGCAGGACTCGGCCTTGATGTTGGACACCGTGATATTCCTGGGTGGAAGGGGTCGGTCTGAGGGAAGAACAAAGAGTCAGCTGCTCTGTTTCTTCTCAAACTTCAAACTGATCAATTCGGTAACACTTCACTTGAATAGGTATTCATAAGATTGACATAACACTGTCATAACCATGACATAACAGCTGTCATAAACATCAATGAATACTTATGACAGCTGTGGTTAAGTGTCATTCGGTAAGTTATGTCACTTTTGATGCAAAGTTGACATTATTTGAGATGTTCCTTGTTATGAGAACTTGACATCATTTTTAAAGTTTGGCAATTAGGTCTGCTATGACAGCTTAAATTGTCTTTATGTCAAGTTGTCAGAACAAAAACATCTCAAACAATGTCAACTTTGCATTAAAAGTGAAATAACTTACCGAATGTCATGGTTATGACAGTGTTATGTCAATCTTATGAATACCTATTCAAGTAAAGTGTTGCACTGCAAAAACACAAAATCTTACCAAGAATATTTGTCTTATTTCTAGTCAAAACTAATCTCATTATACCTAAAATATGTATGTTTATACATATACATACATAGTTATACATTAAAAAGTAGCTTTTTACTTCTTTCAAGCAGATTTTCACTTGAAATAAGTAGAAAAATCTGATAGTGGAGCAAGTTTTTCTTTCTTATTACAAGCACAAAAAACTTGCTTTCACTGGCAGATTTTTCTACTTATTTCAAGTGAAAATTAGTTTGAAACAAGTGAAAATAATCTAAAAACAAGTTCATTTTTAGGGGATGAGTCTTATTTTAAGGGGAAAGAGATTAGTTTTGACTAGAAATGAGACAAGTTGACTAGAAATAAGACAAATATTCTTGGTAAGATTTTGAATTTTTGCAGTGTTACCATCAATTCTTTCACTCTCTACACAACCTATGCTCTACTAAAACAATCTGTGATCTGCTTCCACTCACCCAGCACCATGACAGTGATGGAGTGCTTTGCTGAGCCCATGTTGTTGGAGGCGGTCACGGTGTAGCAGCCTCGGTCCCTCCTGTTGGCTGCTGGGATGGACAAGACGGTCTTGCAGTTCATCCTGCCCGTCACCTCCGTCTCCATCAGCAGAGTGTCGGTGGGTTTATCTATCACCACGTCGTCCTTGGTCCACTCCACCTTGGGAATGGGAAGTCCCAGGATGTCGGCGGGAATCTCGATGGGTTCGCCCTTCTTCACGGTGATGTAATCTCCCTTGAAGTGTTTGAGCATGTGGACCTCAGGAGACACTGAGACGGACAGGGAGGGACACACAGATATTAACAAATTGCAAACCATTAACATCTTAAAGGAATAGTTCACTCAAAATTGAAATTTCTGCTTGCAAATGGATACCAACTGTCTTACAAAAAGACACACCAGAAAACATCCAAATACCTCCATGCTGCTCGTATGTAATGTCCGTCTTGTATTGAAGCCTCAAAATGCGAAATTGTTCAGAAAAAAATTAAATATGTCTATATTTCAAGCTTGTTTGTAACGGAAGCTCCTCTTCCTGGTCCGTCCAAATCTCGCAAGCTTCAGCTACAAACAATCTTGAAATATAGACTTATTTAATTTTTTTCGGGAACAATTTCGCATTTCGGGGCTTCAATACAAGACGGACATTACATACGAGCAGCATGGAGGTATTTGGATGTTTTTTGGTGTGTCTTTTTGTTATGAAGACAGTTGGTATCCATTTGCAACCGTTATATGGACATGCACTGCTACGCCGAGACCCCCTGTAATTCAGAGAAGCCACGGAGGACTCTGAAACTTCTCCCAGCCTTTAGTCCACATGAGGGGGAGGAGATCATGAGTGCAATTTGAATTTTGGGTGAACTATTCTTTTAACAGGAGTGTTATGGGTTTCACTCTGCCTTACCTTCGTCGTCCTGGATGACCACAGTCAGTGGGATGGATGGCTCACTCTCTCCAATGAGATTGGCGCACTTGATTCTGAACTCGTACATCCAGGCCTCGTCCAGCCCCTCCACGGTCATGGTCATGTTGGGGCAAATCTCCTTGTTGCACGGCTCAAAGGCCTGCTGGTCCTGCCTCTTCTTCTCAACAAAGTAGCCGATGATGGGACTGCCGCCGTCGTTACGCGGAGGCTTCCAGGCAAATGTGATGGAGCTCTTGGTGCGTTCGGTGTAGTGGAACTTCTCAGGGTATGATGGTGGACCTGCAAAACCACCAGAGCAGCAATTACATTTAGAGCAAATGCACTGTGGTATATTGAAGTGTTGATGAAAAGAAGGGATCACCGCCGACACGTCTTCACTTGCATTCAAAAAAGGAGTTTATTACAAAAAAAATAAGAGTGTCTAAAAATGCCGAATCGTGGAGCGTCTCTGGGGCCAATGTGAGATCTCTCTCTCTCTTGGCCTAAAGCTCTAACATTATATACATTTTCTAAAACCCTTTTTCCATATGTCTGTCCAAGATGATGATGATGGACAAAGACAGGATCTATAAACAGAATCTAACCTATACTTTCTGACATTTAACCTCTTGACCAAGCTAACTCAAACATAGATACTAAACACCTAATCTAAACATGCTGTAAATGTATGTGTGTGCCTTTCTCTCTTGTAACATCTACATTTATTTATATTTACTCTATTTGAATATAAACTGTTACTTATCACAAATGAAGTTCCTATCCAAATGATGAATGACCTCGACCTATCCCTCAACTTTTAGGCTAAGAAAACACCAGGAAGAACATACGATAATTCAAGATATTAAAGCAAAAAAGCTCAGGTGGATAATACACTACAGCACATTTCAAACAAAACAAGAGAAACAATTTGAAGCTTTTAATTTCTGAGTCAGTGCCAAATGAATTGTGGACTCACCCTGTGGGTCCACAGCGAGGATGGGCCCCAGCTCAACCGGCGGTCCCAAGCCGTACTTGTTCTTGGCGATGACGCGGAACATGTACTCCTGTCCCTCCATGATGCCCACGCACTCACACTTGGACGAGGCGGTCTCGACGGGCTGCCTCCACGTGTGCATCTTGGCATCTCTGCGCTCCACGATGAAGCCGGTGAGGTCGCTGCCGCCGTCGTCGTCGGGGTCGTCCCAGTTCAGGAAGATCATCTTACGAGTGACGACGACGGGCTTCAGGTCCGTGACGGGTCCGGGGACGTCTGAAGACAAAAAAAAATATGTGAGTGTTCATTTTCACTTCAGAGCATCAAGCCTCAAGATCACTCTCAACTTTACACTGCAAAAACTCAAAATCTTTCCAAGAATATTTGTCTTATTTCTAGTCAAAACAAATCTCATTCTACCTAAAATATGTATATTTATACATATTAGGGCTGGGACGATACGCTTTTCTCCCGATTTGATTCTTCTACGATTTCTCTGATGGCGATTCGATTTAAATTGTGATTCTATGATATTGCTGATTCTCTCGATTTTTAGTCTTTAGCATTTTTAACATTTATCTGCACACAAATACTGTAGGAGCCTATAAATGAACATACTCCATTATAAAGTGAACTTAAACCCTTTTCAAAACCTGGACTCTCTGTATGTAAAAAAGGCGAACAAATGCACATTGCACAATATTTTGTAAAAAAAAAATCGATTTAAAAATCGTCAAAAAAGATATTGCGATATTTATGTATTAAATCTGTTTTTAACATGTCTGTTGTTGTTGATATGGACCGCTTGTTGTGTCTGCAATAAAGATTAATAATAATAATAATATGTGAATCGATTTTTTATCCCACCCCTATAATATATAATAATATAATACATAGTTATACATTAAAAAGTAGCTTGTTTTTAGACACTTTTGACCTATTTCATGTCTATTTTCATTTGAAATAAGTAGAAAAATCTGACAGTGGAGCAAGTTTTTCTTTCTTATTACAAACACAAAAAACTTGCTTTCACTGGCAGATTTTTCTATTTATTTCAAGTGAAAATTAGTTTGGAACAAGTGAAAATGATCTAAAAACAAGTTCATTTTTAGGTGATGAGTCTTATTTAAAGTGGGAAGAGATTAATTTTGAGTAGAAATGAGACATTTTGACAAGAATTCCCACTTACCCATGACCTCCACTCTGGTCCAAGCCGACTTGGTGCCGCTGGGGTTGCAAGCAGAGATCAGGTATTTGCCACAGTCCTTCCTCTGGGCGTTCTTGATTGAGACAACGCTGTCGTTCCCCTCGGTGAGGATCTCCACGCGGTCTTTGTCGGGTTTAGCATCCTCGATGGTCCAAGTGATGGACGGGTAGGGTTTACCCGTGACTGTAGCCGGTACACGGAGCAGCTCTCCGGCTCTGATGATCACGCCGTTCTTGACGGACAAATCCAGCTCAATCACAGGTATCTCTGAAGAGGCAAAGCAGCAAGAGATTTACATCAACACATCATCATCAACACTTTTGACCTGACTAAATCCAGGATTCATTAGTTGCGTTTCCATCCACCTTTTTTTATTTGCATTTTCAAAAATTGCAAATAAATACTTGGATGGAAACGCTGTGAAATTCGAAAAAAGGCAGTAAATGCGCATAGAAGTTTTTACGCTTTTGGGGGGGGGGTGGATTTGTCAGCGTATTGATAAAGGGAAAATGCGACTTTTTGTTATGGAAACAGATTTTTTTGCGAATTGAGCCAGAGTTTGTGGGTGAAGTGCTGCTGGACGACGAATTCCCAAAAGTCCTTCACCCGGTGGCGACGTTCCCAAACGAATGGAGAACGACGCCCCGGTCTCCCAGCTCTCGTCTCTGCACACTGCAACACAAACGCGCTCCGTAACCCGTAATCTTTTGTTCATGACGGTTAAGACTACACAAACACACGCCGTAACAACGTATGTTATGTAACGTTATCCACCGCTCCATTTATTGATTTTTCGCCGGCTTCGTTGTCAACAGATGCACATGGAGGAGAGGAGCGGAACCAGAACAGACTGTCACAGTTCTACTGTCTTTCTGTGTAAATATCTCATGTTACAACATGAAAACCTGCTGCTTATATTCAAGTGCGGCCTTTATATGTATTTTCTTTTAAATTTAGCTGGTGCGGATTAATACAGGTGCATCTAGTCTGGAAAGTAGTAAATTGTCCATGTTGTTGAGTGTCAGCTGAGTGTCAGCTGTTGCCATGGACATTCACGCTCTCTTATGACGTAATCTCACAGTGCACCTCTCTCACAGCTCCTCTCCCAGTAATCGCAAAACAATATCGAATGGAAACGGGCATAAATTCACATTTGCTCTTAAATTCGATACATTTGGATGGAAACCCCCAGTTTGTGTCTTTATGTTTTTTATCTTGTCCCGTCTGGTTTGTCTGACCTGCAGGATTCCTGACGAACACAGACTCGGTGAATCCCGGCGTTCCCTCTCCAGCGGCGTTGCAGGCGATGACTCTGACCAGGTACTTGGCTCCCTCACGGACTCCGTAGACGGTGAACGCCCGGGTCTTCCAGGGACGCTCCGTAGACCGGGACCAGTCCTTGGTACCAGCCATGGCCTGAACAACACCACACAACACCAGAAGATCATTAATCTGACTTGAAATCGGGACAGATTAGATTAATCCACCAAATGTTTAGTTCAGTCATTACATCAATCTTTTCCCCTGTTTCAGTTTCAGTTTAATTTATTTGACAAGGGACAATGTACATTATTAAACATGGTAAAAAACCAATGTAAATGCACCCGAGTTAGCTAAAAAAGCTAATTTTCATCGCCAGTCCCTCTGTCTGATGTTAAAAGGCAACCTTAAAAAAAGCAACAATGAGGTAAAATACCAAAGACATATTAATAAATATACATTTGTAAGACAATAAACACATACGTTTACATCCCTCAAAGCCACAATTTTCTTCCACAGACAGCGTCAGATGGCGACTCAAACATGCGCCGAGAAGTTTTTATTACTTGAAGCAAGTCCAGAGTTGATATTCCTGTGTTTATGATACAAACGGGAGCTTCCCACTGCACCTGAACACACCGAGCGCCAACTTGGGTCTCGACTCCGCCAGACTTTGAATTAGATCTAGTTTTACAAACATGTCGGCTTGTTGAAGTAAATAAACTTCTGGCTGCATGTTTGAGTCTCCATCTGACGCTGTCTGTGGCTTTGAGGGATGGAAACAGCCTAAGCAGCAGAACTTCAATCCGCTCCCATTCATCGCTGCCGTGGCGATGCGGGGACAGACACAACTACCGCAAAACAGGAGACATTAAACTGAAAACCTTCAGATTCCTTCATAGAGACCTAAAATGTTAGGAACATACAGCCTGAGGTGAATTCAATTGGACACTTGGATCTACGGTCTGACCTTATCCACGTGGTATCCCAGGACTTCTCCTCCACCGTTGTCTGCAGGTGGGTCCCACTCCACATCGATGGAGTGGTCGGTAGTCGCTACAACTCGGGCAACTGGAGGTCCAGGAGGTACTGCAGGGTAAACACAGATAAAAACACAGCCATCATGTTAACTCTGATACTGACTGTTTCCACGGACACAGGTTTGATGATGTTCATGAGTTTATGAATATGTAAGGATTACGTACAGATTGGAGCCTGGGCCGTCTTGGGTTCAGAGGGGGCACTGAACTTCCCTGGGCCAGCTTGGTTCTCGGCCGCCACCCTGAAGATGTAGGTCAGCCCCTCCAGCAGACCCTGCACGTCCAGCTCAGTCTCCGTGACGAGGTTCCTGAGGACAGGACAGGGAGGGGACGTTCAGATCACATCGCACACAGACTTTAGGTAAAGTTCAGTAACACTTTACTTGAATAGGTGTTCATAAGATTGACATAACACTGTCATAACCATGACATAACAGCTGTCGTAAACATCAATGAATACTTATGACAGCTGTGGTTAAGTGTCATTCGGTAAGTTATGTCACTTTTGATGCAAAGTTGACATTGTTTGAGATGTTCCTTGTTATGAGAACTTGACATAAATTTTAAAGTTTGGCCATTAGGTCTGCTATGACAGTTTAAATTGTCTTTATGTCAAGTTGTCAGAACAAAAACATCTCAAACAATGTCAACTTTGCATCAAAAGTGACATAACTTACTGAATGACACTTAACCACAGCTGTCAGAAGTATTCACTGATGTTTATGACAGCTGTTATGTCAATCTTATGAATACCTATTCAAGTAAAGTGTTACCAGTTCTAAAGTTCTATCAACTTGTCCTGATCTTTTATCACGTCGGATCAGATCGTTTCCTCACCTGTTGACACGTGTCCAGTGGGAACTGTTGATCTCCCGACGCTCCACCCAGTATCCCAGGATGGGGCTGCCGTTGTCATTCGGTTCATTCCAGGTGACCAGCATGCTATTGGCTGTCACGTCTTCAATCTGTGGCTTATCAGGAGTCTCAGGAGGTTCTGAGGTGGACGAAAAAGAAAAAACTGAATGAGGCTCAGTGTACTTATCTTATCTTAACTCTTACAAACTGTTCAAATTTGATACCTTCACAGTATGGTTCGGGTCAATTTTGACCCACTGCAAAATATCTTTCCAAGAATATTTGTCTTATTTCTTGTCAAAATGTCTAATTTCTAGTCAAAACTAATCTCTTTCCACTTAAAATAAGACTCATCCCCTAAAAATGAACTTGTTTTTAGATCATTTTCACTTGTTTCAAACTAATTTTCACTTGAAATAAGTAGAAAAATCTGATAGTGAAAGCAAGTTTTTTGTGCTTGTAATAAGGAAGAAAAACTTGCTCCACTATCAGATTTTTCTACTTATTTAAAGTGAAAATCTGCTTGAAATAAGTAAAAAGTGTCTAAAAACAAGCTGCTTTTTAATGTGCTGAGTCTTATTTTAAGTACAATGAGATTTGTTTTGACTAGAAATAAGACAAATATTCTTGGTAAGGTATTGAGTTTTTGCAGTGCACCAAGAGGAGGAATGATTGACGCCGTACCGAAGGGATTCTTGGCGACGAGTGGTTTAGAGATGCAGGGAGGACCGGAGCCGAACTTGTTCTCGGCCATGACCCTGAAGATGTACTCCTTCTTCTCGATCAGCTTGGGCACCAGGTAGCGGCATCCTCTCAGCGTGGAGGTGACGCTGCTCCAGCCGAACTCCAGCTTGGAGTTGTCCTTCTTCTCCAGAGTGTAGTTGAGGATCTCGCTGCCGCCGTCGTCCATGGGGGGATCCCACTTGCAGATCACGGAGTTCTTCCTCACCTCCTCGAATCTGAAGTTCACGGGAGGACCGGGAGTATCTGGGGACAGAGGAAGTGACATCGGCTTTTAAAATGTCTAAAAGCCAAATCCCTGATCCAGAACCGGCTGGAGAGACCATCTAACTAACGTGGCATGATGTTGAGGACTACCTGCTTTAATTTGTGGTTTAAATACATGGATTTATAGAGGACGAATCTCCTTGTTGTTTACAACTACTTCCTGGTAGAAAACCAGCATGAGAACAATAGTGACGGACGAGAGTTTCGCTATATTTATCTAATTTTTCATGTTACTATATCACCGTTTAGACTAATCTGATGTTTGTAAAGTTTATAAAACCAATGATTGGACAAACATTACTATTTCTGTCTGCACATTTTTGTAATTAGTCATGGTTATCATAGATTAGCCGGGCTAACGGTTAGCTACCTGTTTAACTTTAATAACTCAGTGACTCAATAAACGCTCCATGAAAAAATATTTTCTCCAACGGATATCTGAGTTCCAACATGACTGAGCTAACTGGAGTAGTTTCATGTCGTGTCCCACAACGGGAGGGTTTTAACAGCTGACGTCCTGCTGTTAGCTTAGCTACCGCTGTTAGCTTAGCTGCTGCCGTTAGCTTAGCTACCGTTAGCTTAGCTACCGTTAGCTGTCCCTGTCAGCTGCAGCCACTGATGCTTTCTAGACACTGTGATTCCCCCAAACTGAATAAATACAACACATAGCAACACAAAACACACACACAGAAATAGTAATGTTTCTTCAATCATTTCAGATTTGTCTAAACGGTGATAGGGCGTGAAAAATATGATATATAGCTAAACTCTCGTTCGTTACTATTGATCTCATTCACATTACAGCTGGTTTTCTACCAGGAAGTAGAATGTAAACAACAAGGAGATTCGGTCTATCCACCTTTTTCCGAACGTCAAAAACGTAGCCTGTTTTGCCGGTTTTGCTCTTCCGGTGGAATTTTATGTTTACGTTTCCATGGTTTCGGTAGTCGCGGTAAATGCATGGATTTTTTTTTTTTCAATGAAAATCTGTAAAACGCATGGATCATCACACCAGCTTTTAACAGTGGATATCACAAGCCAGCGTTAATAGATCCATGCGTTTACCACAACTATAACAACGACTGAAAACCGTGGAAACGGAAACGTACAATTCCACCAAACCGGCAAAACCGGCTTCCGGGGTTTGACCATAGATGACGTTTGGAAACTTGTGGATAGAAATAAAGAGGTAAACAGGACGGACGAGACGGATGAGACTCACCAAGCACGTTGACCTCGCAGGTTGCCGAGGCGGTGCCGTGGTCGTTCTCCACCTTCACCATGTAGACGCCGTGGTCGGCGCGGACCGAGTCCCTGACGGCGATGGACGACGTTCCCCTGTGGGCGTTGTCGACGGCCAGACGCTCGTTGATCGTTGGGTAATCTGACTCCTCCAGCTCCGGCTCCGCAGCCTCCTCCTCCTTAATAATAATAATAATAATACATTTTATTTATAAGCGCTTTTCCAGAAGCTCAAAGACACTTTACATACAATAAATTTAGTTAAGAACACAAGACACATAAATTCAGTTAAAAGCAGCAAAGACAGTATAAAACATAGAAAACAATATAAAACACACACACCTTCTTCTCCTCCTCTCCTTCTTTCTTTTCTTCTCCTTCCTTCACCTCAGCCTCCTTCTTCTCCTCCTCCTTCTTCTCCTCTCCTTCTTTCTTCTCCTCTCCTTCTTTCTTCTCTTCTCCTTCCTTCTTCTCCTCCTTCTTCTCCTCCTTCTCCACCTTCTTCTTCAGCGGCTTCTCGGGCCTCTTGCGGAGCGCCTCGGGCCGGATCACCTGGTTGTTCCAGTACCAGGTGATCTCCGGGTACGGCGATCCGGAGATGTTGGCGTCCAGACAGATCTCGCAGCCGCGCTTCACGCTGAGGCCGGACTGCAGACTGCCGCTCAGGAAGACCTTCGGAGCATCTGAGAGAAACAAAGAAAAGAGAAATCAACATTTGCAGCTCCTCACACTGCAAAAACTCAAAGTCTTTCCAAGAATATCTGTCTTATTTCTTGTCAAAATGTCTCATTTCTAGTTAAAACTAATCTCTTTCCACTTAAAATAAGACTCATCACCTAAAAATTAACTTGTTTTTAGATCATTTTCACTTGTTTCAAACTAATTTTCAATTGAAATAAGTAGAAAAATCTGCCAGTGAAAGCAAGTTTTTTGTGCTTGTAATAAGAAAGAAAAACTTGCTCCACTATCAGATTTTTCTACTTATTTCAAGTGAAAATCTGCTTGAAAAAAGTAAAAAAGTGTCTAAAAACAAGCTGCTTTTTACAGTAATGTGATGAGTCTTATTTTAAGTATAATTAGATTTGTTTTGAATAGAAATAAGACAAATATTCTTGGTAAGATTTTGAGTTTTTGCAGTGTAACTGTAGCTTCATTAGGAGTGTGACTATGTGCTGGTCGGGCTCTGAGGTCGTCCTTACCAACGGCGTCCGAGGCCTTGACGAACGGCGTGTTGCGTGACGGCTCGCTGATGCCGGCGGCGTTCTCGGCCTTGACTCTGAAGGTGTAGTTCTTTCCCTCGGTCAGACGTCTGACGGTGTAGGACAGGACGGGCACCAGGAAGTCGTTGCACCGCTCCCACTTGTCCTCGCCCTTCTGCTGCTTCTCCAGGATGTAGCCCATGATCTTGGCGCCGCCGTCGTACATGGGAGGCTTCCAGGTCAGCGTGACGGTGCTCGACGTGGGGTTGTGGGTCTCCACATCCACCGGTGCATCGGGAGCATCTGCAAACATGAGACAGATTTCAGTTAGACACGCACCGACAAGGACTTCCACTGATTCACATCGTCAGAGTTCACAAAGTTTCACTACACTGCAAAAACTCTAAATCTTACCTAGAATATTTGTCTTATTTCTAGTCAAAACAAATCTCATTATACCTAAAACATGTATATTTATACATATACATACATAGTTATACATAAAAAAGTAGCTTGTTTTTAGACACTTTTTACTTCTTTCAAGTCTATTTTCATTTGAAATAAGTAGAAAAATCTAAAAAAAAACTTGCTTATTTCAAGTGAAAATTAGTTTGAAACAAGTGAAAATGATCTAAAAACAAGTTAATTTTTAGGTGATGAGTCTTATTTTATAAGTGGAAAGAGATTAGTTTTGACTAGAAATGAGACAAATATTCTTGGAAAGATTTTGAGCTTTTGCAGTGTAAAACTAGACAGTTGTAAACCCAAGCTGAGATAAACAGTAGGGCTGGGACGATATGCTTTTCTCCCAATTCGATTCTTCTACGATTTTTTGGATGGCTTTGAATTCGATCTAAATTGCGATTCTACGATATTGCAGATTCTCTCTATGATTTTTAGTCTTTAGCATTTTTAACATTTATCTGCACACAAATACTGTAGACGCCTATAAATGAACATACTCCATTATAAAGTGAACTTAAACCCTTTTCAAAACCTGTACTCTCTGTATGTAAAAAAGGCTAACAAATAGGGGTGGGAGAAAAAATTGATTCACATAAATATTGCGATATCTTTTTTGACAATTTTCAAATCAAATTTTTTTTTCAAAAATCTAATTTTTATTTTTTATTTTTAGAATTTTTTTTTTTTTTCTTTTTTTTTTAAAATATTGTGCAATGTGCATTTGTTACCCTTTTTTACATACAGAGAGTCCAGGTTTTGAAAAAGGTTTAAGTTCACTTTATAATGGAGTATGTTAATTTATAGGCTCCTACAGTATTTGTGTGCAGATAAATGTTAAAATAGCAGAATAAAAATCGAGAAAATCGGCAATATCGTAGAATCACAATTTAAATCGAATCGCCATCCAAAAAATCATAAAAGAATCGAATCGGGAGAAAAGCCTATCGTCCCAGCCTTACTTACAAATGCACATTGCACAATATTTAAAACAATTAAAAAATTAATTAAAAAAATCGATTTTTGAAAAAAAAAAAATCTATTTAAAAATCATCCAAAAAGATATTGCGATATTTATGTGAATCGATTTTTTCTCTCCCAGCCCTAATAAACAGATCACTAGTGGAATGGTCCTTTATTCTTCTTATACATGGTAAGTAATGACGTGCTGTTCGTACGTTTCTGGTCCTCGGCGATGACGGGGTTGCGGAGCTCGATGAACTCTCCTCCTCCGATCTTGTTGACGGCCTGGACTCTGAAGTAGTACTCTCCGTTGGGGATGAGGTCCTTGACGCTCCAGCTCACTTTGTTCTCTCCAGACATCATGTTGACGTACGTCCTCCTGCCGGCCTCACGCCGCTGCACACAACAGGAGCAGACGAGGTTAAGCAACAAATACACTGCAAAAACTCATTTCTAGTCAAAACTAATCTCTTTTCACTCAAAATAAGACTCATCACCTAACAATTAACTTGTTTTTAGATCATTTTCACTTGTTTCAAACAGATTTTCACTTGAAATAAGTAGAAAAATCTGCCAGTGAAAGCAAGTTTTTTGTGTTTGTAATAAGAAAGAAAAACTTGCTCCACTGTCAAATTCTTCTATTTATTTCAAGTGAAAATCTGCTTGAAAGAAGTAAAAAGTGTCTAAAAACAAGCTGCTTTTAATGTGATGAGTCTTATTTTAAGTAGAATGAGATTTGTTTTGACTAGAAATAAGACAAATATTCTTGGTAAGTTTTTGCAGTGCAACAAATAAATAAAACAGGTTCTGATGTGAGCTTTACACTGTAAAAACTCAAAATCTAACCAAGAATATTTTACTTATTTCTAGTCAAAATAAATCTAATTATACTTAAAATAAGACTCATCACATAAAAAAGTAGCTTGTTTTTAGACACTTTTTACTTCTTTCAAGTCTATTTTCATTTGAAATAAGTAGAAAAATCTGATAGTGGAGCAAGTTTTTCTTTCTTATTCTAAGCACAAAAAACTTGCTTTCAATGGCAGATTTTTCTACTTATTTCAAGTGAAAATTAGTTTGAAACAAGTGAAAATGATCTAAAAACAAGTTGATTTTTAGGTGATGAGTCTTATTTAAAGTGGAAAGAGTTTAGTTTTGACTAGAAATGAGACATTTTGACAAGAAATAAGACAAATATTCTTGGAACGATTTTGAGTTTTTGCAGTGTAAGACTCAAGTCATCGCAGCTCGGAGATTAAAAACAGTGTTCCAGCTCTGACCTGCAGGACGTAGTGAACAATGGGGCTACCGCCATCGTAGTCCGGAGGATCCCAGGACACTTTGCAGGAACTCTTTGTGATCTCTGAGGCCACGATCTCCTTACAGGGACCGGGAAGTCCTGAAGACAGACACACAAAGACATGAAGAAGTAAAACCCACTGAACCAGAGTCACTGAGACCAAGGTGTTTGTTTGTGAGGAGGTAGAAACTGTGAGTGACTACGTACCGATGACTTTGACGTTGATGGTGGCGCTGGCGGCTCCCATCTTGTTCTCCAGAGTGACTTTGTAGACACCGGCGTCGGCGTGGAGACTGCTCTCCACCTCCAGGTGACAGGATGTGTACTCCTTCCTGTGGAGCACAAGGCCCATCAGGCCAAAGTAAATAACAAACAATAAAATAAACAGACAAACAAACAAAAAGTCCCATCCTTCACTGCTGCTACTGACAGGATGTAGACAGACGTTTGACTAAAGGCCATACTGGAGCATCAGGGATGAAGGGTGAGTTACTCATCAGGACAAAGGTTTAACCCTCTATTGCAGGGGTCTCAAACTCCCGGCCCGGGGGCCACATCCGGCCCGCGGCCCCCTTACATCCGGCCCGCGTCTTGACGTAAAAAATAAGGCTGTCAAAGTTAGCGCAAAATGCTTTTACTGGCACTATTTTTTTTTTACGCGCGATTAATGCGCTAACCTCGGGCCGCTCCGTAGTTTTGGGAAACAGAGAAGCTGCTTCTCTCCAGACGTGGCCACACAGGTCGGCAGCAGGGGCTGTCTCTCCAGGTCGGTGTACGTGTCTGTGTCTGAGTGTGTGTGAGTTACTACGGTTACCGCGGCGCTCCCGTCCCCCGGATATTTCTGCAGCTGGATTTACATGATCCGGTCTGAGACATGAAACTCGTGGACTGAGGAGTCGTCCTGCTGCTCTGCACGTCACACCGACCACCGTGCATTTGTACTGTGAGGAGTCGCCCTGCCCCGTGGTCAAACGGTGATAATCCACTGCAACATGTTGCTGTTGCTGTTGTTGACGTTATTGTGGTTGTGCGCGACGTAGAGCTGCCGCTTCGACAAGCGAGTTGTTTCCCCCCCTCAATTGCCCGTTCATTCAGCCTGGTGAGGGAGGGAGGGGGGTGGAGGGGGTGGTGTGTGTGTGTGTGTGTGTGTGTGTGTGTGTGTGTGTGTGTGTGTGTGCGTGCGTGCGTGCGTGCGTGCGTGTGTGTGTGTGTGTGTGTGTGTGTGTGTGCGTGTGCGTGCGTGTGTGCGTGCGCGTGTGTAAGGGGGTGGGGGGGTAGGGGGCGCCGTTTTATAATGTTACAGAAAACCTGCATGTTTTTTCTCCTCATGTTCCTACACTAGAGAACTTGTTCTTGTCACCAAACGAGGCTGCTCTCTCTCTCTCTGACAGATGATTTTTAAATACCATGAAAATGGTATTTGGAAAGCATGAAAAGCATAAGAAACGTCCAGATCTGGATGTTTCTTATGCTTTCCATTCATATTGCTGGTATTTCAAGCAAAAATGAAAAAGATGCGATCAGGAAATTTTGAGATTAATAGCGATTAAAAATTTGAATCGTTTGACAGCCCTAATTATCATACAATATTTGAAAATAAACCCTGTTTTCAGAATTATTTTTTTTTATATAGGCTACTTGTCTCGAACACTGAAGTGGCCCCCCACTGAGATGACAGTCCAGCAGTGGCCCCCAGCTCATTTGAGTTTGAGACCCCTGCTCTATTGCATAGTGTTGCCATATGGCAACAATTACTTTATCTTAATTTTTCTAAAAAGCTATGATATTTTTTTTAGTTTTTATAGTTAGGTGTGAAAAGGGGGTTTTACTTTGAAGGACATACAATTTATGAGGTCAAATGACCAAGATATCCTGTTTGCCAGTCCCTTTTGACATGTAAACATCATTGTGTGGGGCTCCCGAAGACTGTCTTTTATTCAGAATTTTGGAAAATTTTCATCAAAAAAAAAATTGAAATCACTATCTGGGGAAAGTAAACTTTATTTTGTTAACATTTAATTCAGTTTTGATGTAATAGTATTTTTGTAATATGCTAAAATACATTTGTTGCCATATGGCAACAGTATGCAAATATGGAAAATTCCTGGTGCATTCAACGCAATGAGAGTCCCATTGACTTACAAAGCATGAACCTACCCTGAGACTTGTTGAGTGTTGCTTTAAATAAAATTTGGTTTTTGGTCAAAAATGTAAGATTTCTTTTAATATTTCTGTTATTTAGGGTTAATGATGGTCTGGAGATGTTGGATATCTCATTTGTATATGATCTTTAATTCCAGAGGAACATTAGAAGAGAAAACGTCCCACTGACCTGAAGCCGAGGCGCTCGTCTGCCTTCAGCTCCTTCCCGTCTTTGTGCCAGGTGATCCTGGGTGAGGGGACCGCCCTGAAGGGAACTGGGATGTGCATCTTCTCTGTTTCCACGACAACCAGATCCAGAGTCTGGAATTCCAGAGTCGGGTTACCTGGAAACACAGACGAGGAAATCTCGTTTCTCATTCATTCTCCACTTTTTGGTCACTTTGATGATTGACAGAACACTGCAAAAACTCAACATCTTTCCAAGAATATTTGTCTCATTTCTAGTCAAAACTAAACTCTTTTCACTCAAAATAAGACTCATCACCTAAAAATGAACTTGTTTTTAGATCATTTTCACTTGTTTCAAACTAATTTTCACTTGAAATAAGTAGAAAAATCTGCCAGTGAAAGTAAGTTTTTTGTGCTTGTAATAAGGAAGAAAAACTTGCTCCACTATCAGATTTTTCTACTTATTTAAAGTGAAAAAATGCTCGAAAGAAGTAAAAAGTGTCTAAAAACAAGCTACTTTTTTAAGTATAACTATGTATGTATGTATTAATATACATATTTTAGGTATAATGAGATTAGTTTTGACTAGAAATAAGACAAATATTCTTGGTAAGATGTAGAGTTTTTGCGGTGGAACCACTGAGGGCGGTGTTGCGTTGCGTCGGGGCGCTCTCTTACAGTCGGACTCTTTGGCGAAGACGTTCTCGGAGATGTCGGAGGGCTCGCTGACTCCCACGGCGTTGATGGCCCTGACTCTCAGGATGTACTCCTTCTCCGGGACCACGCCTTCCTCCACGCGGAACTTCAGCTCCTTCACGGGCCGGGAGTTGACCCTCATCCACTTCTCCGTGCCGGCCTCGCACATCTCCACGTGGTAGCCGGAGATGGGGCAGCCGCCGTCGCGCTGCGGGGGCTTCCAGCCGATGGACAGGAAGTCGCGGCTCGCTCCGGTCACGTGCAGCTCCACGGGCGGAGACGGAGCGCCGGTCGGGTCCTCGATGGTGAGGATCTCCGTGGGCTCGCTGGGATGTCCCGCGCCGGCCTCGTTCTCGGCCCGGACCTGGAACTGGACCTCGGTTCCCTCGATGACGTCCGTCACTCGGTACTTACAGTCTGGACCCGAAGTCTTCCCGCATTTCACCCAGCGAGTTCCCAGCTTCTCCTTCTTCTCAATGGAATACCTGAGGGGGGGGGGGGTCACAACAGAGAGGTGAGCGTACTGTGGTACCACACTGCAAAAACTGAAAAATATTTGCCTTATTTCTTGTCAAAATGTCTCATTTCTAGTCAAAACTAATCTCTTTCCACTTAAAATAAGACTCATCACCTAAAAATGAACTTGTTTTTAGATCATTTTCACTTGTTTCAAACTAATTTTCACTTGAAATAAGTAGAAAAATCTGCCAGTGATAAGAAAGTTTTTTGTGCTTGTAATAAGAAAGAAAAACTTGCTCCACTATCAGATTTTTCTACTTATTTAAAGTGGAAAATTTGCTTGAAAAAATTAAAAAGTGTCTAAAAACAAGCTACTTTTTAAATGTGATGAGTCTTATTTTAAGTATAATTAGATTTATTTTGACTAGAAATGACACTTTGACTAGAAATAAGACAAATATTCTTGGTAAGATTTAGAATTTTTGCAGTGTATAATTGTTATAATTTAACATTGACAGTCTCTTAAATACCTGAGGATGGGTCGACCACCATCGTTTTTAGGCGCCTCCCACTGAAGGTCGACGTATCTCTTAGATATGGCGGTGACCTCGAGGGCGTAGGGCGGCCCGGGAGCAGCTGTGGGAAAAAAAAAAACAAAAAACAAAACATTTACATACATTTGTCAACAGTAAATAACACTGTCATAACCATGACATAACAGCTGTCATAAACATCAATGAATACTTATGACAGCTGTGGTTAAGTGTCATTCGGTAAGTTATGTCACTTTTGATACAAAGTTGACATTATTTGAGATGTTTTTGTTATGAGAACTTGACATCATTTATAAAGTTTGTCCATTAGGTCTGCTATGACAGTTTAAATTGTCTTTATGTCAAGTTGTCAGAACAAAAACATCTCAAACAATGTCAACTTTGCATCAAAAGTGACATAACTTACAGAATGACACTTAACAACAGCTGTCAGAAGTATTCATTGATGTTTATGACAGCTGTTATGTCATGGTTATGACAGTGTTATGTCAATCTGATGAATACCTATTCAAGTAAAGTGTTACCAATATTTGTGATACATATAGCGCTGGGTCTTGACTAAACATGAAATTTATTTATTTTTTATTATTTTTTATTTCTGTCTATATCCTGAAGGTTTAGGGGAGGGGATTGTTGATATTCATTCATGCAACATTTTATTCCAAAAAGAGAAAAACAAAAAAAGCTAAATTAGATTTTTTTGGGGGTGATGACAGTATTTTCTCATTTCCAAAGTGATAAAAAGAGATATCCAAAATCCCCTCAGTGAAAACTTCTGACTCTAATATGTCAACACAATAAAAGTGTTACCGTAAATTAAAATGATTCATGTCTCCGTCACTAAAATTCTCTCTGTAACTCACTGAAAGTGTCTTTGGCGACCACCGAGTCCTCCAGCTCGCAGAACGGTCCGACGCCGACGGCGTTCTCGGCGGCGATGCGGAACACGTAGAGCGAGCCTTCGTTGAGCGGCGTCACCGTGTACTTGAGCTCCTTCACCGTGGTGTCCACGGCCTGCCAGCCTTTACGCCGCACGTCGCGCTTCTCCACCACGTAGTTGGTGATGGGCGAGCCGCCGTCGCGCTCCGGCGCCGTCCACTTCATCTCGGCGCTGTTCCTGCTGATGCTGACCACGTTCAGCCAGCGGGGAGCCGATGGAGGGTCTGAGGAAACACAGAGACAAAGACGTCTTCATGCTGCTGACACGCCAAGATTTAACAGGTACACTGCAAAAACTCTACATCTTTCCAAAAATATTTGTCTTATTTCTTGCCAAAATGTCTCATTTCTAGTCAAAACTAGACTCTTTCCACTTAAAATAAGACTCATCACCTAAAAATGAACTTGTTTTTAGATCATTTTCGAAGATATTTCGAATAGGAGAAAAACTTGCTCCACTGTCAGATTTTTCTACTTATTTAAAGTGGAAAAATTGCTTGAAAAAAGTAAAAAAGTGTCTAAAAACAAACTGCTTTTAATGTGATGAGTCTTATTTTAAGTAGAATGAGATTTGTTTTGACTAGAAATAAGACAAATATTCTTGGTAAGATTTTGAGTTTTTGCAGTGTGTTGAGTTAGTGTCAGTTGTTCTTACTGAGTCTCTCTTTATGAGTTAGTGTGTGTTGTTCTGCATGTTGAGTTAGTGTGTGTTTGTTCTGCATGTTGAGTTAGTGTGTGTTTGTTCTTACTGAGTCTCTCCTTGCAGAGCACGGGGTCGCTGGGCTCGCTGGGCTCGCTCTCCCCGGCCACGTTGACGGCGCGCACCCTGAAGGAGTACTCCTGCTTCTCCATCAGGCCCCTCAGGAAGTGCTCCAGCAGGTTGATGTCCTCGGCCACGTGGATCCAGTCCACCGTGCCGCTCTTCAGCATCTCGATCACGTAGCCGTCGATCTTGGCTCCGCCGTCGTGCTCCGGCTTGGTCCACATCAGGAAGCAGGAAGTCTTGGCCACGTCCTTGACCGTGGGTTTGCCCGGAGGCCACGGAGGATCTGTGGGAAGCAGCGAGATCTCCGTCACTCCTCATGAAAGGCTTTTAATGCTCAGATGATAAAGTAAGAGCAATGTGTTTATTTTTTACCAATAGGATCTTTGACGAGGATCGGGTCTGTCTCTTTGCTGGGTTTTCCAGTTCCGGCCAGATTCTCAGCCAGGACTCTGAACTTGTACTTCTTCCTGGTGGGAAGACCTTTGACTCTGCAGAAGAAAAGAAAACAAGTCACATCAGTGTGGTCCAACCCAGCTCACTGTTAAAACCGCAATATTTTTTTTCGTAGGATAGGTCCGGGAAAGTCCTGCCTTTCCCGCCTTTCCCGCCTCTGATTGGCTAGATGAGCTCCATTTTCGACTCTGATTGCCTAGGGCTCTCGCCTGATTGATTGTTTGTTTTGGCTGTGAAACGCAGGCTGTCGGCAAAGTGTGATAAGTGCCTAGATCTACCTGGACTCTCTCTACTTATCTGGCCTGTCTAGCCTCTACCTGGTCTTTTTACTAAACTTAACCAACTCCTTTCTTCATTGCCTAAACCCAACCAACGGGACAATTACACTTCTCTCAAACTCAAAATGTAAACTTGGAATATAAATTTAAAAACTACATTTTTCGGAATGTGAAACCAGCGGAGATCGAACTCAGATTCACCACACCGCGAAAACGCAAACCGCTACACCATGGCATCAGAACACACTTGAAACATTAGTTTGTGTATATTTTAGTTTCCTGCAGTACTGTTGTGAGATGACGTTACACGGTCAAATCAAACAACCAATCGGAGGAGAGCTCATCTAGCCAATCAGAGGCGGGGAAGGCGGGACTTTCCCGGACCTATCCTATGAAAAAAACGATTGTGTTAAAACCTTGTTCCCATCGGAGGAGGAGCTGGACTGACCTGTAGGTGGTGTCTTTGATGGGCAGCTTGTTGCATCTGATCCACTTGTCGTGGTCCGGTTCGTATCTCTCCACCCAGTATCCGGTGATGGGGCTTCCTCCGTCCTCATCCGGCTCGTACCAGGTCAGGGTCAGCGAGTCCTTAGCGATGTCCGAACCCTCCAACTTATAAGGAGCTCCGGGTGTATCTGAGGACCAGACAGGAGCGACCACATTAAAGGGATAGTTCACCCAAAATTGAAATTTCAGAGTCCTCCGTGGCTTCTCTGAGTTACAGGGGGTCTCGGCGTAGCAGTGCATGTCCATATAACGGTTGCAAATGGATACCAACTGTCTTCGTAACAAAAAGACACACCAAAAAACATCCAAATACCTCCATGCTGCTCGTATGTAATGTCCGTCTTGTATTGAAGCCCCGAAATGCGAAGCTCCTCTTCCCAGTTCCTCCAAATTTGGACAAACTGGGAAGAGGAGCTTCGAGAAGCTTCTGCTACAAACAAGCTTGAAATATAGACTTATTTAATTATTTTCAGAACAATTTCTCATGTCGGGGCTTCAATACCAGACGGACATTACATACGAGCAGCATGGAGGTATTTGGATGTTTTTTGGTGTGTCTTTTTGTTACGAAGACAGTTGGTATCCATTTGCAACCGTCATATGGACATGCACTCTCAATTTTGGGTGAACTATCCCTTTAAACTAATCTGACCAATAGGGGACTTGAACCTGAGAAGAACCAAACCGTGAAAAAGAAGGAGAACCTACCGAAGGGGTATCTGGCGGTGATGGGAACGTGCTCGGCTGGTGGGCCGACTCCAAACTGGTTCTCAGCGAAGACTCTGAAGATGTAGTCCTTGAATTTAATCAGGTCCACTGCTCTGTAGGTGGTCTGTTTGACGGTGGAGGACAGGCGGTGCCAGATCTCGCTGTCGGCGGCTCGGCGCTCCACGATGTAGTTGGTGACTCTGGAGCCGCCGTCGTCGCGAGGAGGGTTCCAGGCCAGGAAGCAAGTCTCGTTGGTGATCTCAGAGATGTCGAAGGCAGCGGGAGGTCCAGGTTTATCTGCAGGAGAGAAGGAGAGTTACCAGTCAGCTTCCTGGAGACAAGGTATTCTTGTGCCATTTATCTTCATAGCTTGTACCATTTTTGAGATAAATCCTTTAAAAGCACATGAGGAATTCTGACAAATTTCACACTTTTCAATGAGTGTGTATGGCGTTGGGTCAGAGTGAGTGACAACATCGTTAGAGTGCAGGAGGTCCAAAAAAGTGACTGGAACTTTTCTTCTGAAACTGCCAGCAAAGCTACAAATGACACTCTACACTCATGATTTTGGAAACAGTTTGTAGCCACGCTTGTCTTCTGTCTCACAATGCCGTCAAAAATGCACAGAGACTCAGAGAATAATTTAAAATATTTTTTAAATGCAGCCTGGGTGCTCTCTCTCTGCCATTTAGCCCAATGCAATTTTTTCACAGCAGAGTAGAAGCAGCTCAACTTTGTAATTCACTGGAATGGGCATTATACTTTGTTTGATTTCACCAAAAAATTGTCACAAGTCACAAAAAAAGTCCTCTACTTACTTGTAGTGGCTCATTTCTACTCTTTTCTTCTTCTTTTTTTAAGCATCATTGGAAAATCTCACATTCATCAAAGTCTGAACCTCTACTTCCCCAGAAGTGTTTGAATAGTCCAGTGTTTAGGGTTCCTGCTTTCCAACCACAAGGTCACTGGTTCAAACCCCGCCCAAGCAGTCTCGTTAGTGTGTCAGTCTCTTTGAACTTTAACCAATACCACTTGGTCTGGCTTATTTTCAAACTTGATAATGCATATATGCCCCCTCCTTTTGTCTTGATCTCTTTCAATCTTGGAAACAGTGTGCTCTCTGTGGCCGAGTGGCAGAATAAAGGTTTAGTGATCATGAGGTCATGGGATCGATTCCTGCCTCAGTCATGTCACATCATTGCTTGACTTTTGATTCCAACTATTCAGCTGTCATTGGACAGTCTTTGATTCCTCACAGTGTAAAGCTGATTGTAAGTCCGGTCCTCTGTGGCCATGTGGTTAGTGTGTCAGGTTACCACTCATGACGTTGTGGGTTCAATTCCTGCCTTAGACATGTTTCTTGCATGTCTTTGTCAATTTATTCTGCTAATTCAGCATGGTTCAGCAATGGCTTTCAGCATTCACACACATTTTCCGTATAGGAAATGCTGTTTCTAGTTGGTTAAAAGGTCTTACCGAGGATGTTGACGTCGACGGTGGCGGTAGCGCGGCCGCTGCTGTTGGTGGCCTCGATGATGTAGGTGGAGCTGTCGTCTCTCTGGGTCTTGGCGATGGTGACGGTGGAGTGTCCCGGCTTAGTGTCGATGGTCACTCTGTCGTCCGGTTTCAGGACCAAGTCGGCCTTGGTCCACTTCACCCGGGGCTCGGGCTTACCCGTCACCTCGGCCGGGAGTTCGATCTTGCTGCCGGCCTTGGCGGTGAGACCGGCCAGCAGCTTGGCGTCCAGCTGGATCTCTGGAGGTTCTGCAGGGACGAAGAGGATGATTCAGAGGTTATGGAAGTTTAACTCAAGAGAGAATCAAGAGCAAAATGAAAAAGTCATTCAGACGTCCTCGGTACCTTTGGGATCAACAGCCTGGATCTCGTCGGTGGCCTTGCAGGGCCGTCCGGCTCCGAGGCGGTTGAGGGCTCGGACTCTGTAGGCGTACCACTGGCCCTCGATCAGACCGGTCACCTGGCACTTCAGATCCGGGGTAAGATCTCCGCAGGGCTCCCACTTATCGGTTCCTCTCTGGCAGCGGTCCACGTTGTAGCCGCGGATACCGGTGCCGCCGTCGTACTTGGGTGGCTCCCAGGTCAGGAAGATGCCGCTGGCGGACTTGTCCCTCCACTTCAGGTTCTCTGGAGGGTCGGGGACGGCTAACAGGGAAACGAGACAAAGGGAGTTACACGAAGGCTCTTCACCGGCAGTTTCATTAACAGGACTTTTGACTTGGACTCACTGGCAGGAGAGGAGACGTTGACGGGCTCGTCGATGTACGCCGGCTCTCCTGGTCCACACTTGTTGCAGGCGGTGACCCTGAACAGGTACTCCTTCCCTTCAACCACATCGGTGACGGTGAACTCTGTGTCCTGCACTCCTGTGGCCACCTGGTGGACAGAGACGGAAGTTATAATCCACATCCTCCATGTTGTTTCCAGACATGAAAACGGGTCATGGGTCAAAAAGGTGAGAAGGATACGACCCCTCTAGGGGGGTCCGCGGGTATGCTCCCCCGGAAGAAAATTTTGAATATTTCATATTTGAACGCATCAATCTGATGCATTTTGAGAGGAAATTCAAGCAGAACTCAGTATGAGTGTATAGTATCTACATGGTCACATTATGCTATTACAATACTAACATGTTGGTACCGGTATCGAAGGACTGAAGGAGCTGAGGGTAAAGACTCTGTGACATCATCGTACCTTGACCCAGGTCTTCCTGGACACGTCCCGTTTCTCCACCTGGTATCCGGTCAGAGGACTTCCTCCGTCGTGCTCCGGAGCCTCCCAGCTCAGGTGGACATGCTGCCGCGTCACCTCCAGGACCTTGAAGTCCTTGGGAGCGCTGGGCGCCGCTGGAGGACACAAACACAACACAATGAGGCCAAAATAATCAGAAACAGGAGCACACTGCAAAAACTCTACATCTCTCCAAGAATATTTGTCTTATTTCTTGTCAAAATGTCTCATTTCTAGTCAAAACTAATCTCTTTCCACTTTAAATAAGACTCATCACCTAAAAATGTACTTGTTTTTAGATCATTTTCACTTGTTTCAAACTAATTTTCAATTGAAATAAGTAGAAAAATCTGCCAGTGAAAGCAAGTTTTTTGTGCTTGTAATAAGGAAGAAAAACTTGCTCCACTATCAGATTTTTCTACTTATTTCAAGTGAAAATATGAGTGAAATGAGTCTTATTCTAAGTATAATGAGATCTGTTTCGACTAGAAATAAGACAAATATTCTTGGTAAGATTTTGTGTTTTTGCAGTGCAGGTCTGAATCAGAAAACGCTTGTGCAGTGAATCCGTTTGTAACGAATCACAAAAGTCGTCAGATCAACATATGTTGTTTTTTTTATACCGATGACGTTGACTTCGATCTCTCCAGACAGCGATGTGACGTCGTTCTCCAGGTGCAGCGTGTAGATGCCTTTGTCCGGACGGACGCTCGGCGTGACGACCAGCTCTGTGAACGTGGACTTGGTCATCATGGAAACGCGTTCGTCGGCGGCGGTCGTCAGCTCCTTTTCGCCACACGTCCACTTGGCGACGGGCGTGGGGTACCCGCTGATGGGAACTCTGATGGTGAGAGGATGAGGGACGATCACCTCCAGACCGTCTTTGAAGGCACTCAGGTCGAAGCTCGGGCCAACTGGAGAGGAGAGAGAGAGGCATGATGGGAAATTAAACACTGAATGTACAAATCAAGATTCACAATAACATATCCACACGGCAAAAACTCAAAATATTTCCAAGAATATTTGTTTTATTTCTTGTCAAAATGTCTCATTTTTAGTCAAAACTAACTTCTTTCCACTTAAAATAAGACTCATCACCTAAAAATGAACTTGTTTTTAGATCATTTTCACTTGTTTCAAACTAATTTTCACTTGAAATAAGTAGAAAAATCTGCCAGTGAAAGCAAGTTTTTTGTGCTTGTAATAAGAAAGAAAAACTTGCTCCACTGTCAGATTTTTCAATTTATTTAAAGTGGAAAATTTGTTTGAAAAAAGTAAAAAGTGTCTAAAAACAAGCAACTTTTTAATGTGATGAGTCTTATTTTAAGTAGAAATAAGATTTATTTTGACTAGAAATGACATTTTGAGTAGAAATAAGACAAATATTCTTGGTAAGATTTTGAATTTTTGCAGTGTATTTGCCTCTCCTGTACACTCTATGAAGTTAAATTACCTACAATGTCAACAGTCCAAAATAATAAGATGAAAGTAATCATTACTGTATTTTATAATTTTTCATTATTTTACATTTCAAGGCTTTATTAAAACTCAACAAAGAATTACATGTCTTCAACTCATCACTGAGCTTATTCCACATTTTAACTCCTAAGACTGAAACACATTTGTATTTTATATTTGTTCTTTCAAAAATCAATAAGCCTCTTAAATGATAGTTTCCTTTTCTTAATTTAAACAACTGAAGGATACAAACTGGAAGGCTGTTGTTCTTTACTCGAACAATGATTTCCATTGTCTTTAGGAACACAATATCTGAACATTTGAATGCCTTAGATCTTATAAATAGTGGGTTGGAAGGTTCACAATAGCACTCTTTGTTTATTATTCTAATGACTCTTTTTTGAAGTTTGATTATAGATATTATTATATTATAAATCGAGATTCACAATAACAGATCCATTCTCATAAACCGTCACATGACGTGTCAGAGCGTCGGCGGTCTCACCGTGCAGGTCGTCGGCCAGCAGAGGCCCGAGGGTCTTGGACGGGTCGGAGATGCCGGCGGCGTTTTCAGCAAATACTCTGTAGTTGTACTTGGTTCCGTATTTCAGACCAGACACCTGAAGTACACAGAGGAACAGTTAAAACAAGTCATTGCAATAGAATGTTATTTTAACACAAGCTTTTATTTGAAGCAACTTCCCAGAAAAAAAAAAAAACTGTCTTGAAGTGGCCACATTTATTAAAACTAAAGTTCATGTCAGGGCTAAAACACCTTTCTTTGTGAAGCAGCTGCTTTTATTATTACGGTGAAATAGCAGCTGAAGACATTTTCATCTAAGACATGGAGACTTTTATTGAATGGGAGCCGCTGAAGGACATTTACTCTGAAGGAATTTTTGAGAGGA
The DNA here is from genome assembly GCF_045865225.1 of Trachurus japonicus. Lineage (NCBI taxonomy): Eukaryota > Metazoa > Chordata > Actinopteri > Carangiformes > Carangidae > Trachurus > Trachurus japonicus. The sequence continues at coordinate 35,711,755 of NC_140927.1, read as the reverse complement.
TTTTACTCTGAAGCAGTCGAGGGGCCTTCAACATGAGCACTGCAAAAACACAAAATCTTTCCAAGAATATTTGTCTTATTTCTTGTAAAAAATGTCTCATTTCTAGTCAAAACTAAACTCTATAAGACTCATCACCTACAAATGAACTTGTTTTCAGATCATTTTCACTTGTTTCAAACTAATTTTCACTTGAAATAAGTAGAAAAATCTGCCAGTGAAAGCAAGTTTTTTGTGCTTGTAATAAGAAAGAAAGACTTGCTCCACTATCAGATTTTTCTACTTATTTCAAGTGAAAATCTGCTTGAAAGAAGTAAAAAGTGTCTAAAAACAAGCTACTTTTTATGTGATGAGTCTTATTTTAAGTAGAATGAGACATTTTGACTAGAAATAAGACAAATATTCTTGGAAAGATTTTGAGTTTTTGCAGTGAAGAAAGGAGCAGGGCTTTTACTAAGAGGGATTTGAACGTATTTTCTTGGACACTGTTGCTTCATCGGGTCCATGCCTATGTTCCCACAGCCCTATGTTCCCTCAGCCCTATGTTCCCACTGGACTCTCTCTACCTATCTGGACTCTATCTATCTGGCCTGTCAAGCCTCTACCTGGTCTTTTTACTAAACTTAACCAACTCTTTTCTTCATTGCCTAAACCCAACCAATGGTGGGACCAAAGGGCTGTGGGAACCTAGGGCCTAATTTTCAGTGACAACAAAAGTTAGAAATGAGGGAACATAGGAATGACCCCGCTTCGGGTGTAGCCTAGCGTGCTAATGTAGCCGCTCTGTAACAGGAAGCAGAACTGCTGTGAGTGGGCGGTGCGGCGGTGGTACCTTGTAGAAGAGGTCGGGGCAGAGGCGGGCGTTGCAGCGGAGCCACTTGTCGCTCTCGTCCTCGCAGCGCTCCACGATGTAGCCGGTGATCATGCTGCCGCCGTTCTTCAGAGGAGTCTCCCAGCTCAGCTGCACTGAGTTCTTGTTCTGGTCCTGCCAAGACGGGTTCAGAGGAGGACTGGGCCGCTCTGCAAGGGGACGGGCACAAAACACCAATCATTAAACTGTCTCTCATGTTTTGTCTTCAACTTAAAGGTACATTGCATAAGTTCTCCTGTTATCTACACTGCAAAAATTCAAAATCTTACCAAGAATATTTGTCTTATTTCTAGTCAAAATGTCTCATTTCTAGTCAAAATAAATCTAATTCTACTTAAAACAAGACTCATCACATTCAAAAGCAGCTTGTTTTTAGACACTTTTTACTACTTTCAAGCAAATTTTCCACTTGAAATAAGTAGAAAAATCTGACAGTGGAGCAAGTTTTTCTTTCTTATTACAAGCACAAAAAACTTGCTTTCACTGGCAGATTTTTCTACTTATTTCAAGTGAAAATTAGTTTGAAACAAGTGAAAATGATCTAAAAACAAGTTCATTTTTAGGTGATGAGTCTTATTTTAAGTGGAAAGAGATTAGTTTTGTCACGTGTATTGTTTTGCCTCGTGCTGACGGACCACTTGTTTACATAGAGGCTTGTTTATGCCGTTACGTGCAGCGGCTGTCGTCCGTCTGCGGTCTAACCGATTTCACGTGAATGCAGAATGAAAAATACGACTGAGTTGCTTGAGATATACAACCACAATGCTAGATGGGAGTTAATTCTTACACAATGTACCTTTAAAACACGTAAACTGAATGGTTAACACTTCTCTCAGTCCAACGTACCGATTGGATCCATGATCTTGACGGGCTGGGACGCAGCGCTGGGCTTTCCCACGCCGGCCTTGTTCTCGGCTCGGACTCTGAAGATGTACTCCTTGTTCTCGATGACGTCGTTGACGATGGCGCTGAGCTCGTCGGCCTTGGTCAGCTGGACGGGCGACCACTTGACCGCCGTGCGGTCGCGCAGCTCCACGATGTAGGAGGTGATGGGAGAGCCGCCGTCGGACTCGGGAGCCTCCCACGACACGGTGCAGCCGAACTTGGTGACGTTCCCCACGATCACGTTGAGAGGAGCGTCAGGAACGTCTGGAGAAGACAACAACAGCTCGTCACTAGGGATGTTCTCCACCAGCAGCAAACTTAACTTAATGCTGAGTCTCAGTGTGAATCCTTCTACACTGCAAAAACTCTACATCTTTCCAAGAATATTTGTCTTATTTCTTGTCAAAATGTCTCATTTCTAGTCAAAACTAATCTCTTTCCACTTAAAATAAGACTCATCACCTAAAAATCAACTTGTTTTTAGATCATTTTCACTTGTTTCAAACAAATTTTCACTTGAAATAAGTAGAAAAATCTGCCAGTGAAAGCAAGTTTTTTGTGCTTGTAATAAGAAAGAAAAACTTGCTCCACTATCAGATTTTTCTACTTATTTAAAGTGGAAAATTTGCTTGAAATAAGTAAAAAGTGTCTAAAAACAAGCTACTTTTAATGTGATGAGTCTAATTTTAAGTAGAATTAGATTTATTTTATTTCTATTCTAGAAATAAGACAAATATTCTTGGTAAGATTTTGAATTTTTGCAGTGTATTTCTGTGTATTTCTGTATTTTGGAAACATTGTGAAAGCTCAATAAAGATAATGTTGGGAAAAAAAAAACAGTCCTCCTCACCAAACTTGTTCTTGGCCTGTACTGCTTTGTCGGTCTCTACGAGCGGTCCGCTGCCGACGCGGTTGCGTGCGCAGACCCTGAAGAGGTAAAAGGAGTCCTTCTGGAGGCCGGTCACCGTGTACTCGGGGATGTCGGCGTGGTCCGTGGCCAGAGTCCACGTCTTACGCTTCACGTCGCGCCTCTCCACCACGTAGCTGATGACCTTGCTGCCGCCGTCGCTCTCGGGCTCGTCCCACGCCAGACTGACCTCGCCGTCGGCCGTGTCCACCACCTGGAGGTTCTTCACCGGTCCCGGGACGTCTGGGGATCAAGACACAAAGACTTTAGGCTTTTAGGATAACACGAAGAACACGTAAAACATTAATGACACCAATTTCAACAATATTTTCGCATAAATTCAAGTTTCCACTCGCAGGCCACCTAAACCGACCCCGTTGTAATACCACCAGAGGGCAGTACACCATCAAATACAGACTCTGGCAATAGAAGTAGGTCGGTTTAACTCAGTACCTGAGGATGAAAGACTATGCACATTATATAATCTAAATGTAATCGAGGATAAACCTTTATTTGTGTTTCATTGTCCGTTATATGACGAAGCCAGAACAGGCAGTTTTTGTTTCAGAAAATGCAAAATGTGAAACCTGAGTTGTTTTGGGCTGATGATGATGATGAGGTAAAGTTGGAATGGTTCTTCAGAAAAGAAGTCTTTACTAGAGCTACTTTCATAAAGAGTGCCTGGTCAAAAAGAAAAAGTGAATTATTTATGTGAACTCCATGTGGTTTTTGTTTGGTTTTGTCTGTGCTCTGATGATTTTGTTTGGTTTTGTCTGAGCTCTGATGATTTAGTTTGGTTTTGTCTGAGCTCTGATGATTTAGTTTGGTGTCTAAATATGATGATAATGTGTCTTGTAAGCCCTTATAGGCTGGGCGCCTTAATTGGTGCATGACACTTAAATAAATATAAATTCATTCAATTCATTCCAATCTGATCACAGAATCCGTTTTCAGATTTTCATGATTTGATCCAATCCATGATCCAAAATGCGGTCAGATTCCCTTTGAACTGTATTACCAGTTTAATCCAGCTCTGCCACCTACTGTCCAAACCTGGTACTGCACCAAAGTAAACCGGTGCTGAGAAGACTTCAGTAAAGTGGAGCCTCGTTGTCAGTCACAACCCAGTCTGTTTACCGGCTGCTCTGGAGCCTTTCATTCCCCCTCAGGTCTGAACCAGACAAAGAAGATGAGAAACGTTGTGTTTTTTCTGTGAGAACTCACCGATGACGTTCAAGGTGATGAAGGCTTCTCCCTCTCCGTGCTTGTTCTTGATCCGGATCTTGTAGCGGCCCTCGTCGGACTTCTTGGGGTCCTTCAGCCGGTACTCGGTGCGGTCGGCGGAGGTGTGGACGTTGTCTTTGGGCAGAGCGGTGTTGTCGTACAGCCACTCGGCCTCGGCCTTGGGGTAGGCGCTGTAGGGCACCGCCATGACGATGGGCTTCCCCGCGTCCGTGGTGTAGGTCTGGTCTGTGGTCTTTAGTTTAGGCACAGCTGAGGGAGGAAGAGGAGGAGGAGGAGGAGGAAGAGGAGGAAGAAGACATTGTCAGAGAGACATCGGGAGCTGCAGTTCTTCTCCCATCTACACACACTGCAAAAACTCTACATCTCTCCAAGAATATTTGTCTTATTTCTTGTCAAAATGTCTCATTTCTAGTCCAAACTAATCTCTTTCCACTTAAAGCAGATATCAGTGGAATGTTTTTGTTAATATAAGTCCTAAATAGTCCTATTTTCCGTCAGCAATCACTTACATGAAGTATTTCAGCCTAAACACGAGTCTCTCCGTCACTCTGCTCTGCTGTAACCCGAGGAGAAAATTTTCCTTGTGGGATACAAGTGTTATCCAATGAGGGGAGAGAACGGCATGAAGGGCTGTGTGTGCAGCCAAGGGATGCGCGTGAATGTGGTGACGTAGCACGAGGACCAATTGATGCCTGACAAGGGCGGGGGCTGCTAACTCATGGTGCGTTCAAGGAAACTCGTACTTTGTGTTTTTCCTTCCTGTGAAGTCATACCAGTTCGATCTGGTACGAGTTCACGGGTCGGAAGTTACGAGTGGCCGTTATAGGGAACTTTCACAGACAACAGGACGGTAAAAACACGAGCTACGGGTTACCTGGAACGCTACCAAGTCGTAGTTGTGACTTGAAGCTGTAACTTACGGTTTCAAAAGCCTGCCTTGAACACAGCATTAGCCGAAACGGCCGTGCCGCTGTTATCTGCTTTAAAATAAGACTCATCACCTAAAAATGTACTTGTTTTTAGATCATTTTCACTTGTTTCAAACTAATTTTCAATAAGTAGAAAAATCTGCCAGTGAAAGCAAGTTGTTTGTGTTTGTAATAAGAAAGAAAAACTTGCTCCACTATCAGATTTTTCTACTTATTTCAAGTGAAAATCTGCTTGAAAGAAGTAAAAAGTGTCTAAAAACAAGCTGCTTTTAATGTGATGAGTCTTATTTTAAGTAGAATGAGATTTGTTTTGACTAGAAATAAGACAAATATTCTCGGTAAGATTTTGAGTTCTTGCAGTGTAACTTACCGAATGACACTTAACGACAGCTGTCATAAGTATTCATTGATGTTTGTGACAGCTGTAGTTTTATGTCAGTCTTATGAATACCTACTCTAGTAAAGTGTTACCGTGTTGATTTTCTTATGTGGTTTTCTTACCTGCCAGCTCCAGCTTGGCCTTAGCGTCTTTGTCCTTGGCGATGACTCGGTACTCTCCCTGGTCTCGGGGTCTGATCTCACAGACCTGTAGTCTGTGGACTTTCCCTTCACTCATCATCTGGTACTTGTCTCCCTGGACAACCGTCATGTTGTTCCTCAACCACTTCACCTCCACTCTGTCCTTGTTCAGCTCCACCTCGAACACAACGTCCGAGCCCGGAGCTTCGAAAACGTCCTGTGGTGGTCTGATGATCTCCACCGGGATCTCTGCAGGACAGACAGAGAGGGGGGGGGTCACTCGTAGTGGTTTCACACCGCCACGGTTCTGGTTCTGGCACTGGTTCTGGTTCTGGAGTCTCAGAACCTCTGTGCTGTCTGGCGAACCAGCAGCTTTCACACCGGTTAGTGGAACCAAGGTGGGAGGACGTCATTCCGCGTCACACAGGCGGAAGTAACCACAGCAACGGATTACTTTCCCAAACAGCAAACTACCGTACTACTTACTTTTAATATTTTTTCATGCGAGAAAGTAACTGTTTAGATCCCAAATATACGGCCAGTTTATCCAAATGAAGTTTGCTCCGGTGTTTTTCAGAGGAGTGAAGCTCCACAGCGACCGGGACATCACAGAGACAGCAGCCGGTCTGCAGAGCTGCTCGGCCGGCCAACCTCCGTCGTCATCCCGGGGGAGAAAACCATCGCTAAATAACTTACCCGCAGGTTTTTAAAGGTTTACCACCGGCTGGTTACATTATGTTTAGGAGATAAATGTTGGTCTCATTGATGAAATTTAACAATTGTGGCAGTAGCATTAGTTAGTCTGAATGTAAAGTGTAGCTTCCTGTGTGGACAGAGCAGCGCTGCCTCGGGGCTCTGTCTGTACGTACAGAAATCACCACATTTACAAAAATAAATAAATGTTTTACAATGAATCGATCAGTCTGCATTAAGTTTTATTTTACTAAGCTACTGTATATAACATGGTTATGGTTTCCTGCTGCTTTCCTGCTTGTCCTAAGTGACACGCCCACTGATGATGTCACAGTTTGCAAGGAAAAACCAAATATTTTTTGGTTCCGCTGCGAACTGACTTTTCAGGTTCCAAACCAATTATTTTTTCAATCTGAACGTGCCGGCCAGTTCAAAGTTGCGTTCGGGAACCAGAACCGTGCCGGTGCCCTGCCAGTGTGAAACCGCTATCAGAGAAGGACTGGAACGGGGTCTAGATTCTCTTTATATTGGGTCAGTTCTGATGTGATGAGCTCACCTTCAACGAAGAGTCTGGCTCTGGATCTCTTATCGTCCACACCACAGGCGTATTCACACTCGTCATCCGGTCTGCACTCCTTGATACGCAAGGTGCAAAACTTTCCATTTTTCTCAAATGTGTATCTGCAAAATTAAAGTTAGAAGAGTTGATTTGAATGTTGCAGATCTGAACAAACTTCATAAACACAAGTCTGACTGGATCTGCACTGCAAAAAATCTAATATCTTACCAAGAATATTTGTCTTATTTTTTGTCAAAACGTAATTTCTAGTCAAAACAAATCTCATTCTACTTAAAATAAGACTCATCACATAAAAAGTAGCTTGTTTTTAGACACTTTTACTTCTTTCAAACAGATTTTCACTTGAAATAAGTAGAAAAATCTGATAGTGGAGCAAGTTTTTCTTTCTTATTACAAACACAAAAAACTTGCTTTCACTGGCAGATTTTTCTACTTATTTCAAGTAAAAATACGTTTGAAACAAGTGAAAATGATCTAAAAACAAGTTCATTTTTAGGTGATGAGTCTTATTTAAAGTGGAAAGAGATTAGTTTTGACTAGAAATGAGACATTTTGACAAGAAATAAGACAAATATTCTTGGTAAGATTTTGAGTTTTTGCAGTGTGGATCTCGGTCTCTGACTGGATCTCGGACTCTGCCGTGCCTTGGTCCTTCTCTGATCTCTCGTCCGTTCCGGTACCACTTGACTTCGGCCTTCTCTTTGGTCAGCTTGCAGGAGAACTCGGCGTCCTCAAACTCGGTGATGGTCTGGTCCTTCAGGCTCACGCTGAAGTCTGTGGGCGCCTCGCTGATGATGAGCTCGGCGGTGGACTTGCTGTCCCCGGCCACGGCCGTGTACTCGCCCTCGTCGGCCATGCTGCAGTCCTTGATGGTCAGCGTGTGCTTGTCCTTGTCCACTCGGTAGACGATGCGCTTGTTGGGGACGATCTCCTCGCCGCCCTTCATCCACCTCAGCGTGGCGTTGGGCCGGTTGACCTTGCAGCTGAAGCTGATGGTCTTCTTCTCCTGAGTGTCCACGTCCTCCAGAGGAACCACGATCTTCAGACTCTCCTCTGAGCAACACAACACACACACACGGTTTAAACCTCACATGACTCGTCAAGTTTTACAATCTGGACAACAATGTTTACCTACAGTGAGGTACATGAGACATTGAAGATCGGTTACTCCCAAAATATTTGTGATACATATATTGCTGGGTCTTGACTAAACATGAAAATCACTTTTGACATGGGTTTCAAATATTTTAAGACAAATATTTTTTTTATATTACAAGTTTTGTCAAATTTTATGTCTAAATGTGTAAATGGGGCAATAGCTAATGAAATATGCAGCAATGTTTACATACATTTCCAGAACTGAAATCTGAACAATGTATAAAGCTGCTTTCAAAATTCTTGTTTAATTGTGTTGACATATTATAGTCAGAAGTTTTTACAGAGGAGGATTTTAGATATCTCTTTTTATCACTTTGGAAATGAGAAAATACTGTTACCAGCCCTAACAAATCTAATTTTTCTTTTTTTTCTTTTTGGAATAAAATGTTGCATGAATGATATATCAACAATCTCCTCTGTAAAAACCTTCAGAATATAGACAGAAATAATAATAATAAAAAAAAAAAACATACATAAAACATAGTATGAGTTTTTGCAGCAAAAACAACTGGTCAGGAAGGGGTTATTGTGAGTAATAAACTTGGGAAGTTTCATGGTGATATCTGTTAGTTAAAATTTTTACCTTCAAATACATGAAAAAACCCATAGGCGGAGTTTGACATGCTTGTCCGGCGAAGGGTAAAATTTCATTACGAGCCCAAAAATTGGACTTTCATGCTGATAAATAATATATATATATAACGTCTGCGACCCACTGACCTTTGACTGTGAGGTTGCAGGCGCTCTTGGCCTGCTCTCCTCTGTGATTGGTCAGGTTGATGCTGTAGTTGCCGTCGTCTCCCTTCTTGGCGTCTCTGATCCTCAGCGAGAAGACGTTGTCTCTCTGGACCATGACGTACTTGCTGCTCTCGAACACCGTGTCGTCGTTCTTCAGCCACTTGGCCTTGGCTCCCTCCGAGTTCACCTCACAGTTCAGAACGACCTCTTGACCTTCGGGACCCTCCGTGTCCTTCAGCGGCGTGATGATCTTCAGTTTCTCTGCAGGAAGAAAAACATCATGAACTGTTGTAACTCCCCTTTAACATGATTTCTAACTGCATCAGGGTCAAATTATGACTAAAACATGAGAAATCAGGTTTATTTAAGTTGTTTACACTGCAAAAACTCAAAATCTTTCCAAGAATATTTGTCTTATTTTTTGTCAAAATGTCTCATTTCTAGTCCAAACTAATCTCTTTCCACTTAAAATAAGACTCATCACCTAAAAATTAACTTGTTTTCAGATCATTTTCACTTGTTTCAAACTAATTTTCACTTGAAATAAGTAGAAAAATCTGCCAGTGAAAGTAAGTTTTTTGTGCTTGTAATAAGAAAGAAAAACATAGTTATACATAAAAAGTGCTTGTTTTTAGACACTTTTGACTTATTTCAAGTCTATTTTCATTTGAAATAAGTAGAAAAATCTGATAGTGGAGCAAGTTTTTCTTTCTTATTACAAGCACAAAAAAACGATGAAAATGATCTAAAAACAAGTTAATTTTAGGTGATGAGTCTTATTTTAAGTGGAAAGAGATTAGTTTTGACTAGAAATGAGACATTTTGACAAGAAATAAGACAAATATTCTTGGAAAGATTTTGAGTTTTTGCAGTGTGGGTATTATTTACCGACTTACTTTATTTGTTGCTCTGTTCGTGTTACTTTCAGTTTGTCTTTGTATGTATGAATGTGTTTGTATATGTTTTTATATGTATATGACTAATATAGAGAGATAAAGATTAGTAATCATATGTTAGAATAAATCTATATGTATATAAATATAATAATATATTAGAATAAATCCAGTTAAATAACTCATAAAGTAATTTTAAACGCGGCTGGACTCTGGTCTTACCGAGCACGGTGAGCTCGGCGCCGGCTCTGGTGGCGCCGATCACCACCGTGTATCCGCCCTCGTCCTTCAGCTCGCTCTCGGCGATGACCAGCGTGCGTCTCTTGCCGTCACTGACCATGCGGTACTTGTCTCCCGCCTCCAGCTCTTTGTCGCCCTTCAGCCACTTGACCTCGAAGGTTTCCTTGGAGACGGAGCAGCTGAACTCGGCCTTCTGGCCCTCCACCACCTCCTGGCTCTTCGGCCGCGAGATGAACTCAGCCGCCAGCTCTGCAGCAGAGAGAGAGACGCTTACAATGAGATTATAGGAAAAACATGTCCATAACTAACTAAAGTAATGTTCACATTTCTTTCACAGTTAGTTTCAGTGGTTTTTAAAGGGATAGTAGCATTTTTTTTAAAGTGTGGTTGTACGATCTCCAAATAGCCCCTAAGTACTTTAATTGCAGTAGAAGACTCTCTGCACTCCTCCCGTTAGCAACGCCAGCCCATAATAGCCCTGCCCAGAGATTTACAACATACAGTGTTGTGAACAGACCCAAAGAAACGGCCTATTTTCACGGCCTAAAAGAGGTTTTACCTGAAAAAAAATACACAGTTCCATTGTTCACTATAATATAATTTTTTCCAGCCCTTCAAAGTGCAGGAAAAACACAGTTTTTATTTGGACCTAACCAACTCACGTATCCCTCCGCCCAGGGTTAGCGCCCGCCGATCAGCAGTTGGTTAGGTCCAAATAAAAACTGTGTGAAGGGCTATTATGGGCTGGCGTTGCTAACGGGAGGAGTGCAGAGAGTCTTCTACTGCAATTAAAGTACTTAGGGGCTATTTGTAGATCATACAACCCACTTTAAAAAAATGATACTATCCCTTTAACACTTCATATTACAGCTGTCAGCAGTGAAATGTTTTTTTTTACCGTTAATCTTGAGGTTTGCAGAGGTCTTGTTGCCGGAGCTCAGCCTGCAGTTGTACTCTCCGGCGTCGTCCATCTTCAGGTCCTGGATGAGGAGGATCCTCCTCTTCCCGTCCACGATGTGGTCGTAGCGGCCGCCCTCGGGCAGCTCCTCGTCTCCTTTGTACCAGACCACGTCGGCGCCGGGTTTGGACACCTCACAGATCAGCTTCACGCTGTCCGTCTCCGTCCCCTCCACGTTGGACAGGTTCTTGGTGAACCTGGTCTCCTCCTCTGTGAGGACGGACACAGACGGAGGAACAAAGTTAACTCAAGGTCAGCTCAACACAAAGACTCAGGACTGTGCTGCATTCACGGACTTTTTACCTCATACAGACCATAATCTACAGCTCTGGAAAAAATTAAGAGACCACTCCCAAAAAGTTTTATTCTATCAACTACCGACAACATTTCTCCCAAAATTTGAAAAAAAAAATATTGTCATTTAGAGCTTTTATTGGCTAATGACTAAACTAGTCTAAATAACAAAAATATCAAGTCTTTTCAGACCTTCAATAATAATAATAATGCAAAAAAAAGAATATTTTAATATTTTAACTCGGGAAAAGAAAAGAATGACTGTCGTACATGTAGAGATGCTTTTAAGAAACATTTGTGAAAGTGCTCTCTTATTTGTTTCGGAAAAAAATAAAAACCACTGTTGGGATTAAACATTGACATTATCCCACAATAAAATATTAAAAAAATTATTCTTGCTGTGTTGTTTAGGAATAAATATCAACATGTTTTCTTTGCATTATTATTATTCAAGGTCTGAAAAGACTTGATATTTTTGTTATTTAGACTAGTGTAGTCATTAGCCAATAAAAGCTCTAAATGACAATTTTTTTTTTTTCAATTTTGGGAGAAATGTTGTCGGTAGTTGATAGAATAAAACAAAAAAACATTTTTGGGAGTGGTCTCTTAATTTTTTCCAGAGCTGTATATTATATACCAATATTATTTTAATATTTCTATTCAAACCAACCCTTGATAATAAATTCAACAGATTGTGATGTATCTGAACTATTTTCTGACTTGAGTCCTGCAGGTCTGGAGAACGAGGCTCTGCTTTGGATTGATGAACATAGAGAAGAGTTTTGCTGCTTACCGACGACAGTGAGCATGCCGGAGGACTTGTTGGTCTTTGCGTCACATTCGTATTCAGCCTCGTCGTCAAACACAGACTTGTGGATGATGAGGATGTGTTGGCGGCCTTGAGCGATAATCTCATACTTCTTCCCCTTTCTGATTTCACTTCCGTCCTTAAACCAGCGGACCTGCAGGACAGCGAGGGACACGACGACGTCTCAGAGATGGAATCATCATTCATCATCATCATCATCAATGTTCTTCAATGAACAAAACAAAACAACACAAACAAAGACTCACTTTGACGTTCTCTCTGTGGACTTCACATTCAAACTTGGCAGATTCCTTCTCCTTCACCTCCACGTCGTGCAGCGGCTTGGAGAACTCGATGTGTGGAGCTGTCAACACAACACAACAAACCACACATCAACACCGAGACGTCCCCTGACCCGTCTTTATAGAGATGACCACTACACTGCAAAAACTCAACATCTTACCAAGAATATTTGTCTTATTTCTAGTCAAAACAGATCTCATTCTTCTTAAAATAAGACTCATCACATTAAAAGCAGCTTGTTTTTAGACACTTTTTACTTTTTTCAAGTCTATTTTCATTTGAAATAAGTAGAAAAATCTGATACTGGAGCAAGTTTTTAAAAAAAAAAAACTTGCTTCCACTGGCAGATTTTTCTACTTATTTCAAGTGAAAATTAGTTTGAAACAAGTGAAAATGATCTAAAAACAAGTTCATTTTTAGGTGATGAGTCTTATTTTAAGTGGAAAGAGATTAGTTTAGACTAGAAATGAGACATTTTGACAAGAAATAAGACAAATATTCTTGGAGAGATTTTGAGTTTTTGCAGTGCAGAGTCCTGTAGATTCCTGCTCTTTGGTTTAAAACCCCCTAAGTCTTAATAGGGTCCTCGAATGCATCATCAGTTCTATAAGTTCGGGTGACTCACGTTCGACGTTGAGGAAACAAGAGGTCTTGAAGTCCTTGGCGTCGCAGGTGTATGTGCGGGAGTCGTCCAGAGTGCAGTCGTGGATGAGCAGCGCCCTCTTGCGGCCGTCGACGACGATCTCGTACTTCTTGGTCTTCCTGACTTCCTGTCCGTCTCTGAACCACTGCACCTCTGCGTTCTCTCTGGACACTTCACACTCCAGCGTGGCCGTGGCCTCCTCCTCCACCGTCTGGTCCTCCAGCGGCTTGGTGAACTCCACCGGCGGCTCTGCACAAACACACAAACACACAAACCACACACACAGTCAGATGCTTGGTTTGGTGTGTTTTTACCAAGTTTGGTACACTGCAAAAACTCTACATCTTTCCAAGAATATTTGTCTTATTTCTTGTCAAAAGGTCATTTCTAGTCAAAACAAATCTCATTATACTTGAAATAAGACTCATCACATTAAAAGTAGCTTGTTTTTAGACACTTTTTACTTCTTTCAAGCAGATTTTAATAAGTAGAAAAATCTGACAGTGGAGCAAGTTTTTCTTTCTTATTACAAGCACAAAAAACTTGCTTTCACTGGCAGATTTTTCTACTTATATCAAGTGAAAATTAGTTTGAAACAAGTGAAAATGATTTAAAAACAAGTTAATTTTTAGGTGATGAGTCTTATTTTGAGTGGAAAGAGATGAGTTTTGACTAGAAATGAGACAAATATTCTTGGTAAGATGTAGAGTTTTTGCAGTGCAGTAGAAACGGGACATTGTTGTCTTACCGTTGACAGTGAGGTTGGCCTCGGTCTCGAAGTCCTTGGCGGTGAGTTTGACCTGTCCTGCTTCATTCAGTTGCACGTCTCTCAGCGTCAGGCTGTGGACTTTATCATCTGACTTCAGCACCACCTGCAGGTTCAACAAAACGGTTTACAGAAGCCCCGTTTAAAGGGATAGTTCAACATTTTTGTCAAATTGGCCCATTGCATAATCCCTATAGTCATATCAGTAGGTTCGAACCAACAGACAGAGTTGTTTTAGAGGGAAATACAGAGACTGCTTGATGAAAAACTGTCCCTGAAGGCAACGTGCATCAGTGGTTTTACATGAATTTCCCTCTAAAACAACTCAGTCTGGTAACGTTGTGTTATTATCTCATAGTGTGGTGAATGTGCAGCTCACAACTTGTCCACCAGAGCGTTGTGGAGTTGTTGGATTGTGTATTTGATGAGTTTGATGAGGGAAACCAAGAAATCCCATAATGAGCCTCCGTAGCGTAGCTCTGAGCAGCTCACGGCTCTGCTCCACCGTTCTAAAAACAGCTTGCACCGACAATTAAAGGTAACGAACCTACTGCTATGACTATAGGGATTATGGCAATGGGCCAATTTGACAAAATGTTGAACTATCCCTTTAAAACAGAGATCCTGCTCTCATTTAACACCGAACCAGACTACAACAGATGGTTTATGGGCTGTTTTATGGCTCAACAACAACAACAACAACAACAACAACAACAACAACCACCCCTCCCCCACAGTCTGTCTGTTGGCATTTTGAGTTTTTGCAGTGCGTCTTTGAGCTAAGGAGGTCTGGTTCAAAGAAAGGTTGGACCTGAACGCTGCCTGTCAGTCTGAACCGTGGGTTTAACTTTCCTCCTCATTGGTCACTTACAGTACAGGGGGGTTTCCTGGGGGTTCGGGTTACATTTGATCAGAACAGTTCATCAACAGTGGAAATGGATTTTGCAGAGTGGAGCAGCTAAGTGGTGAAGCTGAGCATCACTTCATCCTACACTCAGAGTGGATCTCCTCATCCCTCCACTCTGTCTGCGAGGTTCAGAGGAGCCAGAGTGAAGTTTGGGGTTGTCAGCTGAGCCCTGACAGCTAAAATGAACCCTGACAGCTGCTTTCCTTCCCCCGATTTAAACCGCCCGACCTTTGACACCTGAGGGCTGATTTTACCCCACATCCACCCACTGTATATCACAGCGAGCTGTCGCCTCGCCGAGGAGCAGCTGAACATATGGTCCAAGTGGCGTTAAAGGTCCTCGTTCGTTAGAGCAACAACACATGGCAGCTTGTGATACGCTGCCACGGACGTCCTAATGTCGGGAAACTCACATCTGCACTGTGTCTTTGATATTCTTACAACAGTGGAACATAGACTGAGATAAGACTGATAAGTCTGCATCTCCTAAGACAACTAGCTGTCCTCAAATCTCACAGACACTGAGCAGCAGCACATTCACCACTAGTTCCTGTTGGAGGGTCAAACACATCAAGTTTTTATTTATCAACCAGCCAGTTAGTGCACTGCAAAAACTCAAAATCTTTCCAAGAATATTTGTCGTATTTCTTGTCAAAATGTCTAATTTCTAGTCAAAACTAATCTCTTTCCACTTAAAATAAGACTCATCACCTACAAATGAACTTGTTTTTAGATCATTTTCACTTGTTTCAAACTAATTTTCACTTGAAATAAGTAGAAAAATCTGCCAGTGATTGAAGTTTTTTGTGCTTGTAATAAGAAAGAAAAACTTGCTCCACTATCAGATTTTTCTACTTATTTCAAGTGAAAATTTGCTTGAAAGAAGTAAAAAGTGTCTAAAAACAAGCTGCTTTTGATGTGATGAGTCTTATTTTAAGTATAATGAGATTTGTTTTCACTAGAAATAAGACTAATATTCTTGGTAAGAGTTTGAGTTTTTGCAGTGTAGAGTCCACACTGCAAAAACTCAATTATCTCACCAAGAATATTTGTCTTATTTCTAGTCAAAATGTCATTTCTAGTCAAAACAGATCTCATTATACTTGAAATAGCGACTTTTTATATGATGAGTCTTATTTTAAGTATAATTAGATTTATTTTGACTAGAAATAAGACAAATATTCTTGGTAAGATTTTGAATTTTTGCAGTGTAGTAATTCTCCACTAGGACTTAAAACCTTTGATATTTCTCATTTCTCTTCTTTGAAACGTTTTGGTTTGAGGTTTTGTTTATCTTTTGTTTTGTGTTTTATTTATTGTTTTCCCAGTGACAGAAACAGTCTAGAGATGTGGTCTTTGTTGTGAGTTCATAGTAACAATTCATCATGTGTTGTTGGTCTCACAGATATTAACTTTCCTGACTTTGAATCCAATCAGTAAAAATCTGGTTAAATCATTCAAACACTTCACTGAAAGAAATGTGTTCCATCACCAAAGAGAAAGCAGACGATAAACTGATAATCTGATATGAAGCGGTTAATCAACAGGAAGCAGCACCCTGAGAACGCTGCTGCACTGCAAAAACTCAAATATCTCACCAAGAATATTTGTCTTATTTCTCGTCAAAATGTCATTTCTAGTCAAAACAAATCTAATTCTACTTAAAATAAGACTCATTATATAAATAGTAGCTTGTTTTTAGACACTTTTTACTCCTTTCAAGCAGATTTTCACTTGAAATAAGTAGAAAAATCTGATAGTGGAGCAAGTTTTTCTTTCTTGTTACAAACACAAATATAAAACAAACTTATTTCAATTGAAAATTAGTTTGAAACAAGTGAAAATTATCTAAAAACAAGTTAATTTTTAGGTGATGAGTCTAAAAGAGTAAATTAGACATTTTGACAAGAAATAAGACAAATATTCTTGGAAAGATTTGGAGTTTTTGCAGTGCATGAACATCTTCCTACTTTATTCACTGACTTCTTTTTCTTTTTAATCTAGAAGAGCAACAACCAGCTGAAACAGTGTGTGAATCTCTGACCACGTGACACAGTAAATCACACTTGCACAACTCAGAGAGAGAGAGATCATGTGTCCGTTCTCAGGTTACATCCCATAATCAAACTAATCCTTCGGTTATGACTGGCTTTCATTTCATCTCTGGGCTCCGGACTCAACGCCGGACTCAGGAAAAACAGCGAAGATCTGAACACAACAACAACAACAACAGCAACAACACAACATTTAACTGCATCGTCGTTGTGGTGTTTTTAAAGCTGGAGCTGACAAATAGTTTCTGTTGCCACCTGCCCCGCTGCTCTGGTAAAAATAACCCCTAGAAGCGCTTAGCGGGGCAGAAAAGCCTCCCTGCCTGCGTTATCTCAAAACCAGGATCGAATGCTCAGCTGGAATCCTGAACCTGCAGCAGCAGCAGGCCCTTATATGAAGACTGGAGCGACCGGAGCGGCTCGGGCCTAGGAACACCGAACACTGTGTCCAAAACACTTTCTTGCACTGACTATTTGCCATTTTTTATGAATGTACTATTTTATCTTATTTATTTCTGTTTATAGAAATGTCTTGTTTTTAGATTGTGCCCATTCCTTGCTTTTATATTTGTTCACTTTTATTTTATCTGGGACCCGGGTACAGATTTCGTTCTGTCATGTTTAACATGTGGAATAACAACAATAAAAGACTTTGACTTTTGAACCGACACGACATGACACATCTGGGCTCATGCAGAACATCAGTTCAAAACAAGGAAAAACACGCATCCAACACTCCAAAAAAAAAAAAAAACTTTCAGGAGCAAAACTGAAGAGGTTGCACGGCCAAAAGTTGCATTTACAGAAAAAGAACTTTGTAATTGCTCTATGTAGATATTTATTTACCTATGATACTTTAGATGTCTGGGTCTCTGATGTATTTTTTTTGTATTTTTCTATTTTTCTACAATATTTGCTACATTTTTGAAGTTGTTATTCTTCTCGATGATTGTTACTTGTCTTATCAAGTGATTGACCCACGGCTGTGAGTATTTAAATACATCACTTCCTGTTCTCTGCACACTGAGGAAGGAAGACGTTGTTGAAACTGGTCTGTGTGTGTGTTTTAGCGCCGAGTTGACGCAGTTTGCAATAAAAAAACAATGAGAACGACACGAGTTTCATGCAGAACATCAACAGGTCTTAAGTTCTTAAGAAAAGAAAAGATCACGATAAAGATTTTATTCTGTGTTTAATGGGGGCGGGACTAGATCAGCTTTAGCTTCTCCCGCTTTCCCTTTCGGTCATGTGCATTGTATTATTTGAACTAGATGAAGTGTGATGATGATGATTTAAATTGACATGCCCGAAATAAACAAATAAAAAAATAAAAAAATAAATAAAAAAAAGTTTCAGGAAGTGAAGTGGACTTACTCTGTCGCTTGGTTCCAGCTTGGTACCCCCTAGGAACCACTCGACAGCGATGCCTTCGTACGACAGCTCGCACTCGAAGGTGGCGGTTTCCCCGGCGGTGACGGTGGCGTCCTTCAGCGGCCGGTTGAGGCCGATCACCCGGGCTTTGGATTGGGGAGAAGACATGGTTAGTCCCCCCCCTTTAGTCAATAGATCCACAAAAGAGAGAAGCAGCAGCAGCTAATCCTCAGGGGCTAGTCCGCATGGCGTGGTGGAGGTTGAGCTGAAGGCCGGCGGCTGCAGCCCTCAGGACAACTGGAGACGGATCTCCTGGGGACTCGACACTGGGGGGGCCGGCTCATTAGCATACGACCGGGATGGGCTCACGTTCCGGCCGCTGCCAATCACTGCAAACCTTCTCTAGATAAGGCATGTGGGCTTCTAAAATAACCAAGGGGCCTGATTGGCTGAGAGCCCACCTCTGAAAAACCCATCAGGGGCAAGGGGAAAGGGGGGGGGGGGGCAATCTGCTCCTGTCAATCACCACCAGCCGGCAATTTTCTTGGAAAAGGAGAATGTTGACACTGCAAAAACTTCAAGAATATTTGTCTTATTTCTTGTCAAAATGTCTCATTTCTAGTCAAAACTAATCTCTTTCCACTTAAAATAAGACTCATCACCTAAAAATCTACTTGTTTTTAGATCATTTTCACTTGTTTCAAACTAATCTTCACTTGAAATAAGTAGAAAAATCTGCCAGTGAAAGTAAGTTTTTTGTGCTTGTAATAAGAAAGAAAAACTTGCTCCACTATCAGATTTTTCTACTTATTTCAAATGAAAATCTGCTTGAAAGAAGTCAAAAGTGTCTAAAAACAAGCTACTTTTGTATGTATAACTATGTATGTATATGTATAAATATACATATTTTAGGTATAATGAGATTTGTTTTGACTGGAAATAAGACTTAGTAAGATTTGTTTTTGCAGTGTGCGCTCCCGACAGGAGTTACCCAACGTCACTCTGAGGCCGGTGTTGTAACGCTGACATGTAACCGGCCGCTGTGGGGGGGGGGGGCTTTGGTAACGGGGCTGAACTCCGGTCCCGTAGGTCAAGTTTGGATTAACAAACCACAGCAGATATTTACAACAGGCTTCCTCACATGCCTGAATTAAAGCTCTTTACAAGCAGTTAAAGGTCTGGCTGACAGCGCGCTGAGGGGCCAGCGCTCCGTTTCCTCAGCGAGCTGTCAGTCTGCAGAGTTTACTGTCGCTATCGGCTCTGCTGTGATTATCTCTGCTGACTGACAGCGAGCCGACACATCCCTGACATCTGACAGGAGACCAGCTCTGGATCTCTATAAATACATCCAGTTACACTGAGCCTGTGATTTCACTCTTCAGTTTCTAACATCCTAGACACCATGGGCACTAATTCATCCTGCTCAGACTTTCTACTAAATTCATTCATTTTTTAAAACTTTTTTTAATGAGAAAACCAAACTGTTGGTTGAGGGTTTTTTTCTTAACAATCATTTGGCAGCATTTTGCTATAGCTGCATAAACAAAGGACTTGTTGCAGTGTAGAAATATTAACACAATCTCTTTTTTGTGTCAGTTAGGTTGAAGTTTCGAAACACAACAGAGACATGATAATGTGACGTTCTCCAGGTGAAGTTGGGTTCAACAACATTAACTAATTAATTATCACATCAGGTTTTTGCAGCTGGTTAAGGAAAGTTTTTGTTGGTAACACTTTACTTGAATAGGTATTCATAAGATTGACATAACACTGTCATAACCATGGCATAACAGCTGTCATAAACATCAATGAATACTTATGACAGCTGTTGTTAAGTGTCATTCGGTAAGTTATGTCACTTTTAATGCAAAGTTGACATTGTTTGAGATGTTTTTGTTATAACAACTTGACATAAAGACAATTTAAACTGTCATAGCAGACCTAATGGCCAAACTTTAAAAATGAGGTCAAGTTCTCATAACAAGGAACATCTCAAACAATGTCAACTTTGCATCAAAAGTGACATAACTTACCGAATGACACTTAACGACAGCTGTCAGAAGTATTCATTGATGTTTATGACAGCTGTTATGTCATGGTTATGACAGTGTTATGTCAATCTTATGAATACCTATTCAAGTGAAGTGGTACCTTTTTGTTTACCAGAAACTCATGTTGTCTTGTCTTGTCAGATGAGATAAAAGCTGCAGATGCGTCCCACTTAACTCATTTCAACAACCAAACAGTCCCCAGGTTAACAGCTCCCTCCTGCCTCAGCCGACCAATCAGAATATTCCATGTTTCTAACAACATGACTATGTCAGTGTTATTTCTGTCACCTTTGACCCTGAGCTGAGCTGTGGCTTTGGCATTCGCTGCCGAGAAGTCAACGCTTCCAGCCATGTCCATCTTGCAGTTATAGAGGATCAACACGTGTCGGGCTCCGTCCTCCTTGATCTCCACCTCCTGGGGACAAGCAGAGTTACACTGACGTTACACGAGTCCTTCCTATAAAGGTTCAGTGTTTGATCTTAGAGGGGTGTGTATATTTAGAAAGTTAAAAACCAGAACCAACACCAAATTACAATGCACTACGGTAACAGCTGTTAATTTATGGAACAATTTGGAGAATGACTTAAAAACATGCAATACCATAATCTTATTTAAAAAAGTACTTAAAAACAGGATGATTAATTTATATACGCTAGAGTAATAAGTGGTGACACGTGCTATGCTGCTGCTATTTTTGCTTTGTTTTGTTCTGTATGTTTGATTGTCTTTTTCTTTTCTTTTTTTCCAAATTTTTTGAGGAGGAAGGAAGTAGGGGAGGAAGAAGGGAAAGGAGAAGAGGAAGGAAGGGAAAGGAAAGGAAGAGGAAAGGGAAATCAAATTAAGCAGCTTCTCTCTTTTCACTTTTCACTCTTTTGTGATTGCTTATTTCTTTTATTAATAACTAACAAATTGTACATCTTAAAACTTTTAAATGAACTTGAGTTGTAACAGGGTAGGCGTAATAAGCTATGCTTCAGCCTTTTCGGTCCAAATTTTCTTTTTCTGTTTATTTATTGTTTACTCTGATCGATGTTATTTTTATTTTATTAAATTTTTTCTCTCTGGTCTTGTTACTTCTCTTTTAATGACATGTATTGACCGAAATAAATGAAACGAAACGGAAATCTTACAGCAGACGGGAGGAGTGTCTCTCCCTTCAGTTTCCAGGTGGCGTGCAGGTCCGCCGCAGAGATCTCCGTCTCAAATGTGGCCGTCTCCGTCTCCGTGACCTCCACGCTGTGCAGCGCGCGCACCACCTTGATGTCGCGCTCTGCAGAGTTCAAAGAGACGTCAGAGGAGACAGCAGGAGGAGGACAGACAGACAGAAACCCAGAGGACACGAGCAGGAAACAGCTTCATACTGTCGTCAACAGTGAGATGGACACGAGGTGGAGGGTGGACAAGACGACATGACAACGCGATGAGCCGACGCTCGTTCAGAGCGTCTTACAGTTTGTGCAGAAGCAGAACATTGAACAAACTGACGATAACCAGCCCAGAGACGCCAGAGTCGTCCACAGTTTGAATCAGCCTGATGTTCACAAAGAACTGTCAGAATTATGGTTGAAACAAACATTTACAGGAGCCATGTCTGCTTGATCTTTCGTCTTCTTTATATTTGGTCTGTTTTAATGAGCATAAATATAAGCAAACAGCTGTTAGACTCTTATACTGTCGAGTATAAAATTCTATAAAACTCCTCCCTCCTCTTTATAAACATTTATGATGAATAAAATACTAATAAATGACAATAACTGAACCTTATCTGGCGTCATAGCAGCATTATAACATGTGTGTGAACACTAACGTGGACGCCTGAGAGAGGAGACATTCACATGAGAACTACACTATGTCTCCATGGTTTCCTCAGACGTCACAGCTGTTTCCACACACAGGTGTAACGCTCGTGGGCTGGATGATCCTCAGGTGTCACAACAAACAAACACTCAGAGAACAGGACACAGTGATGGAGGATGGACATTAACGGTGGAAACGTCTCGGTGAAAGGCGCTTGGCGGGGCCGGATTCTGCAGTCCGGACCGAGACTCTGGGGGGAGGGGCTGCATGGCCGCTGACATTACCTTCGATGTTCAGCTGGGCTGTGGTTTTGTCTGTGCCACAGTCGCAGGTGAACGTCCCCATGTCACCCTTTGACGCCTTTTTGATGACCAGCGTGCGCTTCTTGCCGTCTGACTGCAGGAGGACATTCTTGGAGGGGTAAATTTCTTTATCGTCTTTAAACCATCGGACTTCGCCCGACGCTTTGCTCAGCTCACAGGACAAAATCACCTGGTCCTTCTCAACAGCCGTGTAGTTCTGGAGCTTGGCTGTGAAGTACAGGTCGCCCTCTGCAGGACGAAACCAATCACCAGTTCAAACGTTAAGTAAAAACAGCAAATGGTTTAAACAGAACCAGGCGAGCAAAGACCTGCATGATAGAAACCACCGCTGTGTTACCATCATATCTCAGTTTATATTAATATAATATCCAAAACCACTGAACCAGTTCACAGGTAAACTACTGGGATCTACTGTTCAGCAGCTCCATTTATATAGAAAACCACAAGAAAACTCATGAGTACTGAGGTTTTCTGTTCAGATCTGGTTCTAGGAACAGAGATCGGGACCTGATCATCTCTACAATCCTCTGCATCCTTCTGGAAAACCCATACTAACCGAGCACTGTGAGCATGGCCTCTGACGTCTTGCCCATGGCCTCCACTCTGATCATGGAGGTGTCATCAGTGGTGACCTCCTTGAAGGCCAGCGTGTGGACCTTCCCGTCCTCTGACATGTGCACCACTTTGCTGGGATGCAGACGGACGTCATTTTTGTACCAGACCACTGGGATTTTGTCATGAGAGAGTTCAACACTGAACTCTGCAGTTTCTCGCTCCTTCACGGTCACATCTTTAATTGGCTTGATAAATTCGAGGCGAATACCTGACAAACACAAATTATGTATACATATATACATTGATGTAATCAGAAAAACAAACATTTGGAAAGACATCCAAAGATGAACTGAGTGGAATGTGAGGGGTTACTATTTCTGTGCTCATTCAAGTCATTTAGAATGAATATAAACCAAATGTTTTCGACTTCAGTGGATTACAAAACACTAAGGGGTCAGTAGACCAGGAAAAGCAGGCCCTGCGGGACATCTGTTTACTTCTGGTCATGGCATGTTGACAGATATGGCCGTTTGAAAGCTTTTGGCAAACACTAAAATCATTTACAACCAAGATGGAAGATGATGTACACTCCTGGTCAGACTCTATTTACCTTTGATAAACAACTTCCCAGACGTCCTCTTATCTTCAGCCTCAAACATGTATTTGGCCTCGTCCTCATACTTGGCAGATTTAACAATAAGTGTGTGTTTCTTTCCCTCCACTAGGAGTTCAAACTTGTCGTCGTTTGACAGCTCCTGTGATCCCTTTAGCCAACGGAAGCTTTTGGGCTCTCTGGAAATCTCCAGCTCAAACTTTGCCTCGTCCTTTTCGTACACATGCACGTCAGCCAGCGGTGTAATGAATGACACGGGGGGTTCTGTTGATTCAGACAGATAGAAGTTAACATCAAGGTGCAGACTGAGACGTAGAAAGAAAACCTGTGTGCTCAAGCTTTTCGTTGTCAAGGAGGAAAAGATTGAGCACTGTGCTGTGCTTGGAAACATGTAAAGATTCTGCACAGGAAGTGAACGCTCACCCTTCACTTTCAGGTTTGCAGAACACTTGGCGTTGGCGGCGGTAAACGCCAGCTCGCCTGTCAGAGGCAATTTGCAGTTGTACAAGACCAGAGTGTGTTTGGCACCATCCTCCACAATCTCAACGTCCTGCAGATGGCCAACAAACTTCAGCATGTCAGCAAACACATCAGGACTCAGTGAACAGTGATGAGAGCAAGGTGTGGTCAGTTGTCATTTGTTAGCTAACGAGAGCGCAACGCTCCTGACAGGTTAGACAAGTGAAAGCTTTCAATACTAGGATTTCATTTGAGCTCCACATCCAAATCAAAGTGAATCAGATCACAGCTGATAAAATATCTACAGAGATGTATATAAAGGACACCTACAGCCGAGGGACTCAGGACTTCTCCATTCAGTTTCCACTGGCCATGGACATCATCTTCACTGAGCTCGACCTCAAATCGAGCGGTTTCTCCCTCAAACACTTCAACACCGTACAAGGGTCGAACCACTTTGATGTGGCGAGCTGATGTTCAAGAGAGGGAACAAAACTCTTATTGATCACATTCAACATTTAAACATTCAACAAAGACACAAACACAGAACATATACATAATACACACACACATATATACACACATATAAAAAGACAGACATAGGTTGTGTTTCCCATAATTTAAGGCTTTGGCACCACACATAACCTTAAGGTAAGGTGCTATGTAGAAACCTCCTTTATTGAGCTGTAGCTAACCTTTCATTAGACCATAAATAACCAAATAACTTTCAGTGGTGACTCTCAGTCCATGGCCCTAGCAGGAGTACCAAATAATCTGGTCACATCACTGCAAAAAGGAACCTTTGATCGGTCATTTGGTTCTATATGGACCAATGCTGTGCCACATCTTCAAAAGCCCTGAAGAACAATCAAGGGGTTTGTTTCTCTCAAATCAGATTGCCCTTATGGGAACTATGAAGACCTTCTAAAGAAGTGTCTTCAAGAGTACACAAAGTGACAAACAGACAACGAAGCAGAGCAGTAAGAGGCAGTGTGCTCTGAGAAAAAGAAAGAAGCTGGGTGATGGGCCATGAGGAGTGGTTAGGAGGTAGAGCAGGTGAGGTTACAGAGGTACGCCAAGAAGGGAGAAGGTGCCTCAAAAACCTGAAACAAAGTCTGTCTTTACCTTCTATGTGCAGTGTGGCAGTCGTCTTGTCTGTTCCACAGTCACATACGTACTGTCCTTTATCTTTGTCTCCAACCCTCTTGATCACAAGGCTTCTGCGTTTGTCCTCAGCCTTGATGGTCACCATCTTAGAGGCCTTGATCTCGTTCTCATTGTGGTACCACATGACATCGACATCTTTGTTGAGCTCACAATCTAGAATCACCTCGTCTTTCTCAACTGCAGTGTAGTCCTGCAGCTTAACCGTGAAGTATGCGTCTCCCTCTGAAATAGGGACATTTTTCGGTAACTTTCCATTGCATATGTGCAACACGTGTGGTATATGGTACAACTGAGACACAGAAAAGACAAACACAGAAAAAGACAAAAGACAAGGAACACAAATGTCCAACATGGAAAAATGGACACAGACCCAATGTCTCACAAACATCATGTTGTGAAATTTTCACTGAAACAAACAAATGGACAAACTGGACAAACAGTTGTTGGGAAGACGAGACACAGGAGACACAGGATGAGGAGGACAGAAAGTGTGCAGGTGGTTACTCGTGGTTTACCTATGACGGTCAGGTTGGCCATGGAAGGAATTCCTTTGGCCTCCGCCTTAATCTGGCACGTATCATCTAGAGTCACTTCTCTTATTTCTAGCACGTGTTTCTTTCCGTCCACTGAAGTGAGCACTGTTCTGCTCGGATGAATTTTAACGTCGTTCTTGTACCAGGTGATGGGGATGTTCTCATGAGAGAGCTCTAGCTCAAACCGAGCCGTTTTGCCCTCTTTTACAGTTTGGTCCTTTATTGGTGAGATAAATTTGAGCCTGATACCTACAGGTGCATTAACAAAGCATATTCATGTGAGTTAGAAACCAACTCAATGAATACATTTTATTTATTTATAAGTTTATTTGAAAACAGGGACAGTGCACATTAATAACATCACTGTAAATGCGCCAGAATTAGTCAAGAGGCTATTTTTCATCTGTAGTCCCCAGTTTACCAAGTAAACCCATATCTCCAGTGATGGCAGTCCAGCACTTACCCTCCACTGTGAGCCTGGCCGTTGAGGTTTTGTCCAAAACCCCAATTGTATATTCGTCCTCATCATCAAACTCACAGCAGTTTATGATCAGCATATGCTTCTTTCCATCATCGATGATGTCATACTTTTGGTCTGGGGTGATGATATCATCCGCTTTAAACCACATGACCTTAGAGACATCCTTCGTGATGGTGCATTCAAATTTAGCCTGTTTCTTTTCAGGCACAGAAACATCCTTCAGTGGGACAACAAAGTCCATTTCGATTTCTGGGTTAAAAGATAACACAGGCACAACACATCAACAACACAACAACAACACAACAACAGTCTACAGCCAGTGGCCAGTTTACCAAGTAAACCCTTGTTTGCTGTAGTGGATTGTACCCATCAACAATCTCAGATGTTTGTAGTGTCATACCATAGATGTATGAGGCTACTGGGTATTTATGAAATCACTATGCTGTTGCTTGTTCCCAACTGGCTTATAGTTCGGTGATGTTATGTACAGTGCACTACATTTGATCCAATGGAAGGCCTATTGTGGACATCTTCAGGTTGTGCAGGCCATCTATACAAAAAGACATCACGTTGCCTCCCCAAAATTGGTTTGTGTTGAAAGCTCAAATGTTACCACAAAGGATCTTGTCTTGTGGGCTCCTTGGTGGCCCCTTTGTTACCTCTGGCCTCTGGTTGGTTTCGGATTGGTCTTGTTGGCTTCTGGTTGGTTTCTGATTGGTCTTGTTGGCTTCTGGTTAGTCTTGTTGGCTTCTGATTGGTTTCTGATTGGTCTTATTGGCTTCTGGTTGGTTCTGATTGGTCTTGTTGGCTTCTGGTTGGTTCTGATTGGTCTTGTTGGCTTCTGGTTGTTTCTGATTGGTCTTGTTGGCTTCTGGTTGGTTCTGATTGATCTTGTTGGCTTCTGGTTGGTTTCTGATTGGTCTTGTTGGCTTCTGGTTGGTTTCTGATTAAGTTTGTTAGCTTCTGGGTAGACTTGCTGGCTTCTTGATGTTTGACACATTTGCCAAATTTGATGTCAGTTGGTTTACATCAAATTTGTTTGTGTTGAAAGCTTAAATGTTATTACTGGTTGATATTAAGTTTGAGAACAAAATCTTCCTAATTCGGAGGGTGAATCTTCATTATCTGGTCAAGTACACTTCAGTTTTTGACTACTGGGCAAAATCAACCATTTTCTGCTATTAAATCATTAACATTAAATCAAACAGTTGCTGAACTGGGCCGGTGCATATTCTCAAAAAAAAAGAAAAAGAAAAAGTTGCTGAACTGGTGTTCTTTAAATTAATAAACTGGCCATTGTGCTTAGATTTAAAATGAGACGTTTAACCATAGACAATACAAATGTACTGTGGGTGACATCACTACACACATTTTAAAACACACGTAAAATTGGACAGAAGAACAAACATGAAAACAGTTTCCAACAAACAGACTAAAAAACAAACAAAACAGCAAGTACAGGAACGGTGTCCCGTAATTTGTCTGCTGGAAATTGTTGGGATTCCCGGAGAAAAAAAATCCTCTTCATCCTCTTGGATCACGCAAAGTCTCAACGAATGGAGCAAATGATGAATTTCAATCCTCAAACCTATTAAATAAAGACCTAAGGTCCGCTCTCATATGCCATCAAGCTTTATTTTGTTGCCCACGGACCATACGCCTTTATTTTTACAGTTATAATATCCTAAAACCATGGTACCCTCTGCTTTCAGTCCTGCATACCAGAAATACATCTTACCTTTGACATTCAGCATTGCACTGGTGATAGCATTCAGAGCCTGGTAGGACACTTCTCCAGCCTGATCCAGTTGGCAATTTTTCAAGATCAGCCTACGTACTGCACCCTCCATCTGGATGTCGCATGTCTGACAAATGCATTACAGTAAATTTATGTTTAGAAATTGCTGATAATTAATGTGCAACGGTATATGTATATCTAAACTAAGGTGATGAAAACAAGTTCATCCTATCTTACCGGAGATCTGGTCAAAACCTCTCCTTTGAGCTTCCATTCTCCTGCAACATCGTCCTCGGAGATCTCTGTCTCAAATGTGGCATCTTCCTTCTCAGTCACCTCAATGCTAGCCAAGGGCCTCAGGATCTCAGCCTCCCGCTCTGAGAAAGAGGATGTATTAGTATTCATATATATCAACCAAACATTGTGAGGGGCTCAAGTTGAGAGGAAGGTAAGCAGGCAAAAAGATAAACCTCCTAATGTTAGCTTGGCAGTGTAGACGCGTCCTTCAACCTCCAAGGCATATTCTGCAACATCATCCAGTTGACAGTTCTTGATAGTGAGTGTCAGCTCCTTTCCTTCCTTCTTGATCTCAACTTTGTCAGAAGGAGTGATTTCATTCTCTCCTTTCATCCACTTCCAGTTGGGAGTGTCCTTGAACAGCTCGCATTTAAATGTAGCAGCTGCCTTTGGTTTCACATGCTGGTCTCTCAGTGGTTTAACGATCCAGTCTTTGATGATTTCTGTTGGAGTGAAACATTACAGACACAGTGTGCCCCATTAATCACCATTTTAATTATTTACAAATCATAGTAACAATCAGCAAGAGCTAAATTGGCTTAATTTTGGTTTAGTTTTTCTAGATTTAGGTGGTTTAAGGTGTGCAATAATCTCGTGTACTTACCAATCACTTTGACATTTGTTGTAGTCTTGACATCTTCCTGGTTGGCCACTTCACAAGAGTAGGAACCGGCATCGGCGTCTGCTGAGTTCTGGATGGTCACAGCGTGTTGCATACCGATCACATTGATCTGAATCTTGTTGGCCTTCTTCTTCAGGACTTCACCATTCTTCTTCCACACCGTATCTCTCTCTTTGTTCAACTCACAGGTCATGTATATAGGCTGACCCTTAAGAGCAGAAGTCTCCTCATCCAGCTCTTTGATCCATTTCACAGGGAGTTCTGTGAAGAGAGAAAAGGGAAATAAGCTATTTGACTGCATCTAGTGCTAAACAGGAATATAAGAGTTTTTGAGGCAGGATAAAGAATACCTTCAACAATGAGCTTGGCTGTGCATTGTATTTCCTTGCCAGCGTTCTTGGCTATACAGGTGTATTCACCAGTGTCGGACAGCTGGACATCAATAATGTTCAACTTGCGATCTTTGCCATCAGAGGTGAACTTGTGCTTGGGGCTCTCACGCAGGTTGCTGCCATCTTTCATCCATGTAGTGATAGCGGTGGAAGGTGAGACCTCACACTCAAACACGGCAGCCGAGCCAATGGACTCGGCCTCCTTCAGCACGATGTCCTGAAGCTTCTTGATGAACTTCAGAGGGACGGCTTTGAGCTTGAATCCTCCGAAGGGATCCTCTGGAGGGGAGGGGCCCTTTCCACCGGGCCTCAGGCCGCGACCCCGGCCTTCCCCAGGGGATGGGGTCTGCTTGGCTGAAATACAGAATAATATCAGTCGATTCAGATTTTAATGTGAAGGATTCACCATGAAAAACACAAGAGGGTTTTCTTGCTGTGCATTCGCAGGCAGTTGATAGATTTAAGACAACAAACTTACGTTTCAGCCCTCTACCTCTGCCTCTTCCTGCTTCCTCTGCTGGTTGTCCCTCTGTTCAGAAACAATGTAGATTAATTTGCTGCACACAACATAATCCTGTCTTTATAAACATACCATGGCTGGGAGATGTGTAATAAGAAGCGATGGTAAATTTATGAAATAATGACATTAATATGAGGACAAATGAAAACACAATGAATAATTACAGTGAACACGCTTTAACATTATGAAGAGATGGAATGACAGATGTAAAGATGGTACAAGTGAGGACAACACATGTTGGACTGATGTGAATGGAAATGTAAGACATATGAATGACATGACGAAATGGACACAAAGCAATGAATATGACCAGACAGTGTGACAGACAAAATGATAATTAACATTGAGACATACACGGATGAGAGAGATGGCGTAAATCGCATCACACTTAAGATACAGTGAGGTACAGACGATTTAGATGGAGGCACGATGGTGGTAATGGGTAGAGATTATTCAGGGCATGAAGGGAGGGGTTTTCTTGGTTATCGCCCAACAAATTGGGGCCGCCACCGTCTCACCTCTCCTGGACACCCCTGGAACTTCCAGAGCACCTTCTTCTCCTTCACCTTCCCAGTCCTCTGAGCCATAACTGTCCCTAGGAACCATCTCCCAGCCCCAGGTCTCCTCTTCCTCCTGCTCCGGCTCAAACTCTTCATGGACCTCTTCCTCTGGCTGGGTGGCAACCTTCTTCATCTGCACAGCTCCAGGAGAAATCTCTTTCACCAGGGGAACCTTGGGTTTTGTTGGTTCTGCTTGCTTTTCCTCTTCTGGTGATGGTTTCTTTGGGATCTTTTTCAGAGTCACAGCTTCAATAGAAACTTTTGGTGAAACAACTTTAGGAACCCTTTTGAGTTTATCAACACTCGGTTTCCTCTCAACAGGGACCGCCTCTGCTTCTTTAAGCTTTTCAACTTTAGGTGATGGTGTCTTTTTCAGCTCAACCTTCTTGAGCTGCTCCAAAGGTTTCAGAGCAACTTCTTCCTTTTCCTCTTTTGCTTTAGGTATGACTCCCTTCTTCACCTGCAGAGGTTTGGGTTCCTCGGGAGTCTTCTCAGGTTTCTTAACAGAAATTGGCACAGGAGACACTTTCTTCTCCACTGGAACTGCCTCTACCTCCTTTGGCTTTTCCGGCTTCTTCTCTGGAGCCTCTGGCATCTCAGGTTTCTTTGGTTTAGCCTCTGGCTCTCGTTCTTTTGGTTTTTCCACTGGACTTATGCGACGATGGGGTACATCATCAACTGGCTTCCTCTCTTTCACCTCTGCTGGTTTCTTCTCAGGCTCTGCAGCCTCTTTGGAGGGCCTGGAAAAGGGCTTCAGCTTGACGCTTTCCATCTCTTGTTCCTTTGTAGGGATTTTCTTCACCTTAGTTGGAGCCTTGACCTCTTCCTGCTCTTTCTCTGGAGTTTTCTTTTTATCTACAGGCTTTGACACCTTGGCTGGTTGCTCTGGCACCTCTGGAGTTGCTTTCTCAGGCTTTTTAGGTTCTTTTGGTTCAACCTCTCTGGGGATCCTCTCTCCTTTCTCGAAACTCACAGTGTCCCTTTCTGGCGTTTCCTTTTTCTCCTTCTCTGGCACCTCCTCTGTTTTCACAGGCTTTTCAAATGGTTTCAATTTGACTACTTCTGGTTCCACTTCATCTGAAGGCAGTTTTTTCACTTTCTTCAGCGCTGCAGTGGGTGGCACAGGTTCCTCCTCCTTTGGTACCTTGAGTCCTTTCTTTATAGAAATCTTATCTTCTGGTTTTTCGTCTTTTGGGGTGGGTTTCTGGCGAGTCCATGCATCTTTAGGAGCCTCTGCTTCTGCCTTTTCTTTTGGTTTAACAACATCTGGCTTTTTCACCACATCAGCTTTCTCTCGCGGCTTTCTCTCCTCCACAGTTCTCCTGGTGGCGACTGACATTTCGAATGTCTCTTCCTTATGCACCATCTCCTCAACACTGATGACAGTAGTCTTAGTGACCTTCTGAGGTTTTTCCTCTTCTTCAGCCTCTTTAGTTGGTATTGATGGAATCTTCTTCAGTTTAATAATCTCCTGTTCCTCTTCCACTTCTCTTACGACCCTGGTTGTTTTCTTCAAGGTGGGAATTTCAAATGTTCCTTCCTCTTCTATTTGAATTTTACCTTTTTTGAGAAGAACCGTTTCTGAGGCAGCAAAGTTTTGACATTACTCAGTGACAAATATCTCACATCACAATATGTACAAACGTACTAGAAACATTTAAGTGATTACAAAAAAATTGAAAAATTTAAAATTTCAATAAATAATAATAGTTTTTTTTTTTTTATCTAATTAAAAAACAACTCAGAAGATGTGACAACAGACATACAAGAAAACAGAGAGTAGACAAAACAACTAAGAAAACATGTAAGAATATACAGTACATTTAAAATGTCTATGATGTTTTGTAGAAAACGTGTTTGTACTGTATGTGTTCAATGAGCCAAACTGATATTTTGTGTCCAAAAATGTCCAATTGATGATTTGAGCCTCAACCAGGGATTTAGATGTGAAGTGCTGTAATGGAAGTAGGTGGTGTCCTGTTGCTGTGTAATGTGTGCACTCAGGTGAAATGGGTGGTAATCGGTGCGCCTACCTTTCTTGACTCCTCCCGGTGCTTGGACAGGTCCTTTGGTTTCATCTAATGCAGAGGTATAGTTCAGAAAGTTGTTAGTTAGTTCATGTTATCAGAGTGAACAGCATTTACTTTGGTTTAATAATAGGAAGACCTTAAGAAGCTGTGATCAAACATTCAAAAATAATGAATGTGTTACACAGACTGTGGATGACGGGTGATAATAGTGTGACTGAGATACACAGTCAAGTAGTCCAGGATCACATGATTTAGTTGAACCATAAGCAAAGATAAAGAGAACTTAAATTGTATCCAAAGACAAATTTGGCATGCTTGTGTTGGAACGACAACAAATTAATGACTGAACATCACGACACACAACATTAAAAGACCAACAAAAAAAAGACTCACAACAAGAATCAACAACAAGAATAAAGACAATGTGTGGTTACACATTATTAACAGTGATGATAAAAGATATGAAAAAGATGAAAAGAATACAAAAAATTCCAACAAAGATGATTCTTTTTTTTCAGTCATTTAAATTCCTCTACCTGTCTCAGGAACTATCGTTTCTACCATGATTGGTTTTTCTTCTTCTGCAACGGTCTTGGTTGGTTCCTCAGCCTTCACAACAGGCTGTGGTATGGTTGCTTCAAGTATAAAAAAGAGGAATTGAAGTATAGCAAAGACTTACTGAAATACACAAAAGGTTGAAAAAAAATAGCAAAGAATTATTGTCAGGATACCTGGCTTAGTTTCCTCACGTGCAGGAACTGTCTTCTCCAATTTCTTTGCTTTATCAGTGACTTCAGGCCGTTTGGCAGCTTCTTTAACTTTTACAGCAGCCTGCGGTTTGCTCTCTTTAAGTACAAGGTACACAGGCAGTTCAAGAGTGAGTTCTCCACGGATATTTTATTCTAGATCTGATAGCTTGAGCTTAACTTCAGAACGCTGGTCCATGTTTCTAATCACTCCACAGTTCATTCTGCTCAGCGACTTGGGTTATATGTTGTATCTCTTCAGGATAAAGTCTCAAAGATTTTTAAAGATTTCAATTTGCTAAAGAGTGACATTCTTTCACGAATGCCGTAAGAAACCCCTCCCACAGAAACACAGAGACATACAACAGCAAACACGTTTAAAAGAGGAGCTATGTACCTGGTTGGGGAGCAGCTGGCTTTACCAGTGGCTCTTTCACTTGTGGTGGTGACTCCTTCTCCTTAACAGGAACTTGGAAATGAAATTATATGACAATCAGAACCTCAGTAAGACTGATGGGGTGAGCACCGAACCATGCAACAACAAATAACACAGACAGAGAAAACCCACAATGGATAACATGGAAGATGAGTTTCAAGACTTAAGAAACCCCACAAGAATATCTTACCTGACCTGTGAAACAACACACACAGGTACAGTGACACATAAAGGACACAACAACACAATTAGAAGAATTGATTAGAAAAACACAACATAAAAAATGGAACAGTTGTGGTGGTTTAGATATCAGGTGATACGGAACCAAAAAAGAGACTGTCTCAGCCGACAGAACGGAGGTCCCTCGCAATGAGGAAGAACAAAGGTTGTGCCCAAACAAAATGGGTGATATGGCATGGATCTCCTCTTGAAATGATGACGACAAAGAAGATATGACTCGGAAACATCTTAGAGTGGATGATAAAGGGAAGATGTGCAACAATGTTTTGTGCTCAGATTGAAAAACACGTGCTCGGTGAATGACAGATCTGTTCCTTGTATACCTCTGGAGGGTTCTTTCACTTCTGATTCCAAAGACAAAACTGTTCTTTCAGTGAAGGACTGAAGCCCTTTCATTTCTCCCTCCTTTCTGGATATGGTTTCAGCTGGAGCATCTGTTTGGTAGCGAGTAGTCTTTCTCTCAGCCATCGTCAGCGTGGTTGTATCTGTTACTGAGGGTTCATTGACAGTGGGCTTATGCAAAGGTAATGTCTTCCTGGTATCTATTGTGGATTTTTCTTTCTCTGAGGAAAGTTTCAGGGTTAGATCATCAGGGGCCCTATGTTTCTGTGGAGTATCTGATGTAATATCTTGTTCTTTTGGGATCAATGGTTTTACATAAGAAACATTGATGTCAGGTGTCCGTGAAGCTTGTATTTCTGTTTCATCCTGCTTTTCCTTTGTAGGTTTGGTAACACTGTGAAATATATCCTTAATGGTGTCTGTTTTAGACTGAATACCTTCACCAGTAAGCTGTTCTTGATCTTTCAGAAAGTCTGGAGATGTACGACCATATTGGCCTTCCTGGTGCCTTGGTGAATGAACAACGGTCTTTGAATCTTCCCTTTTCTTTTTTGTGGAGGTAACAGTTGTCATTTCTGCTATTTGTTGAGTTTGTGTCTGTTTTATTGGTATTTTTACACCAACAAATGGAACTTTGTCAGTTGTAAATTGTAAATTAACATCGTCATCTGTACTTTCGCGTTTATCACTGACTTTGTAAATGTCCTTTTTCCTAGATGCAACTTGTTTTTCCAGCTTGTCGGGAAAAATTAATCTCTGGGCAGTTTCAGATTTTAAATCTCCATCTTTAACAATGAGATGTTTTTCAGGTGCAATCTCTATCACAGGTGCAACTGAAATTGTTCCCTCTATTTGTTCCTGTTTAGTTTCTGTTACTTCAAATGGGGTAACACTACCATATTCATTTTTAACTGGAACTGTCTTGGATTGCACTTCATCAACAGACTTTTTTGTAACTTTGTCTAATTGCTGTTCTTTGTTTTTTACAGATGTTACTGCCTTTGATTGAACTTCTTTACTTTCAGTGTGTGTCAACCCTGTTACAGGCGTAACAACTGTGTCTTTGTCACTTTGCTTTTGGTCATGTTTTATTTCTTCAACTGTGGAAAATGCTGTTTTGACCATGACATTGGGTGTTTCAACTGCTTGTGGCCCTATTGAAGAGTGTCGATATTTTACATCTGGTTTGGAGACAACTGAGGTCTTACTTCCAATTTCTTCTCGTATTTCAGGAAATGTGTCTCTACTGGGCACAATCTTCTCTGTTTGATCTTGAATTGACTTGATCTGTTCAAGTATAATGTCTTGGTCACTGGACTCCATTCTCTTTGGTGAAACATCTTCCATTTCATAAATATCCTTTTTTGTTGTCGTACTAGCTTTCAGCAGCTCACCGGGTGTGGTATGACACTTGAGAGTGCCTGATTTAAGATCTCCATCTTTCACCATCTGAGTTCTTTCAGATGCTAACTCCATCACAGGTGCCACTGAAAACTTATTTTCTACTTGTTTTGTTTCTGTTGTTTCTAAAGGAGTAACACAACCAAATTCATGCTGAACTACGACTGTCTTGGACTGCACGTCTTCAGCTTTTGTAGTTTTACCTGATGTTTGACCTTTCTCTGTTTGGGGTTTTGATTTTTTTGTTTTTTCTCTTACAGAGAGGACTGTTGTCTCTGTATCAATTAGTTTCTGTTTGTCTTTCACCTCTTCAACAGGAAGAACTGTGGGCGTCTTCTCTGTTAGAGTAGGTTTTCTCTGGGGTTTTTCAGATGCCATCTCCATCATGGGTGCCACTAAAATTCTTCTCTCAATTTGTTCCTGTTTTGTTTCAAGTGGAGTAACACTACCATATTCATTTTTAACTGATACTATTTTAGCATGGATTTCTCCAACTTGTTGTCCTTTGTGTGTTTTTTCTTGCAGAGGTATTGTTGGAGGGATTTCACTATTTTCATCTTCAATTGTTATCTTTTGAGGTTTGACTAATATCTGGGCTTTGCTTTGTTTTTGGGAAAGATCTTCTAATTTCTTCTCTTTAAATTCCATCTCAGATGTAACATCAACCTTCGTGTCAGTTTGTTCGCACTTACGTTTCTTTTCTTCGGGAGGAACTAATTTGACAGCTTCATGTTTCTTTGTGGCTCCTACTGACTGAATTTCTTCTATAATTGCTGCTGACTTCTCCTCACTCTTGGTCTGTGGCTCTCTCTTTTGAAAAATTGAGTCAAATTGTCTACCATCCCCTTTTCCTGTTTCTTTATCTACAGAACATTTGTGTGGAGAATCATATGCTGACTGAACATCTGCTACTTCAGGCTCAGTTTTCTCTGGGACCATGCGGTCTATTTTTTCCTGTCTTCTCAGGGTCTTCTTTTCAATGAGTGCCAATTTCCCTATTTTATGTTTCACAGGTGTTAAGTTGGACCTGATGTCTTCATCTATGTCTCTGACCACTTCATCAGACGTAATTGTCTGCTTTTCTGTTACCTGAGGTAGCCCTGAAGTAATTCTTTCAACTTGTTCCAGTTGGATATGTCTAGGTTCAAAAGATTCTACAGCTGAAATATGTTTACATTTGGCTGTCTCTAGGGTTTTGTCACCTGGAGATTCATCTCCATCATGAGAAACAGATTCTAATTTATCATTTTCTACTAGTTCTTCTGGCTCAGTTTCCTTAACATCTAGTGTGAGCAATTTCTCCTTTTCCTGTTTTGGGTGTTCAGTCAGAGGTGTTTGGTCCTCTTGATCTTTAAATGAGACAATGACTGACTGGAATTCTTCACCTATTTTATCACCTTCCTTCTGTACTTTTTGCTGTCTCTTTATCTCTGATGTTTCTTTCAAGGAGTGAGGCCTAGATTTATGAATTCCTTCCTTTGCTGTTTTTTTAGTTCTACTGAGTTTTTCTTCTGTATCTTGCTGCAGAGAGTCTATGTGTGCTACACTGAACTCAACCTCAGGTGCACTAGAGATTTGTCTTTTAATTCCTTCTTCCTGTGTTGTTAGTCTCTCATCTTTAACTGGGGACAATTGTTTATCATCCCCTCCTGTGATGAATTTAGATGAGGTTTGGTCTTCAGCCTCTTGAGGTCTTACTAACTTTGCCCCAACTACTTCAAATTCAGTTTCTTTGATTTTTGAATGTTTCTTATCTTTATCTCTAGGAAGGTTTGATTGTACTGACCCAACAGGAGTCTCTTCAGGTTTGGTTAGCTTCTGGACTTTTTCTAACTCTGAATGTCTGACTTCTATTGCAGAACTAAGTGAGATTTCTCCCTCAGGTTTCGCTTCTGTTGTTCCTTCCATAGGACTGACTTTGACAAATTTGTCCTGAAGTTTAACAACTTTGGACAAAATGGACTCAGGTAGAGGCTGGCTTGTTGACAGTTGCATTTCTTTGGTTAACATCATAGCTGAGGCTTTTCCTTCTTCCTGTGTCTGTTCTGCTTGTGTTACACTTTGGTCTTCTATGTGTTCTACAGTCTGTTCT
The DNA here is from genome assembly GCF_045865225.1 of Trachurus japonicus. Classification (NCBI taxonomy): domain Eukaryota; kingdom Metazoa; phylum Chordata; class Actinopteri; order Carangiformes; family Carangidae; genus Trachurus; species Trachurus japonicus. The sequence continues at coordinate 35,674,603 of NC_140927.1, read as the reverse complement.
TTTTGTTTTGATGGCTGCATTTTACTTTTAGAAATGTCCTTTGATTTTTGAGATTGCTCAGTTATTCCCTCACTTTCACTTAAGGGTTTGTCAGTTGTAGGGATTTTTTCAGAATTGTCTTCCTTCCATAATTCCTGATCTGTGACATGTTTTTCCCAAGTTTGTTCCTGAACATCTGACTTCTTGTTTAATATTTCAAAAGTATCAACTTTGTCATTTTGTATTTCTTCCTCTGGTTGAATTTGCTTAACCTTAGTTTCATTCTTATCTGCCACATTTTCAAACAGTTTGTCCTCTGTTTGAACTAAAGTACTTTCTTTGGATTGTGAATTACTCTCTTGTCTAACTGGTTGCTTAGCGGGGGTTTTATGTTTCACAGCTTTGGGTTTTCCAGTTATTTCCAACTTTGACTGCATGTTCTCAGTAACATCTAACTCTGGTGTTTTTGCAGATAACTTATCTGTTAGCCCTTGTTCAACTTGAGAATCCTCCAGAACTAGCACTTTGTTCAGAGATTCATTGACCTTTTCTTGAGTTTTTGGTATAAGTGTCATTTTATGACCCTGTGTCTTTAAACCATCAGTAACAGATATTGTACCACTTATTTCAGGTTCAATACTGTCATCCAAAATGTCTTCTTTATCCTTCTGGTTCATTTGGGCGTCTTCTTCAGCTTCTCGTTCTTTAGCCATCTCTGCAGAAGACACTTCTTCTGACATGAAAGGTCTCTTCTGAGATAGCCTTTCCTCTGTCTTTAAAAGACTAGTGATGGTTCCTTGCGGACAGAAGAGTTTAATAAGTGTGAGGACAAAGCACCATGTAGCGGTGCCAAGAGATTAGAAAAAACACAGACAAACATTTGGAGTTAAACAACACAAAGAGATAATAAAACGATAAGAGCAGAAGATCAAGAGGAAAATATGGTGTTGTTGTACCTCTTTCTGGTGTTTTTCCCTTCATCTCGATTTGTGTTTCAGATGAAGTAGCATGAGTGGGAATGGTCTCAACCTTGGCCTCTGGTTCTTTAAAGATAATTAGTCCTTGTTAAACATAATATGTTAAAAGGAAGAAAGATAAACTTCAAACCACAGAGGGACAGAAAAAAGAACCTCTTAAAAAAGATACAAAAACACACCACCAGTTCTGTAGAGAACAAAATGAACAGGGAAATGTGATATGGAGAGACATTCACAAATGAGATGAACTTTGTTTGATGATGCACTTAAGTTGAATTGATTGATTCCCTAATATTTGGACAAAGAAGGAAAAAAGACTGCACCAAAGACAGAGACATGGAAACGTTAAAGATGAAGATGATGGTGTTAGATTTGAACTCTCTGTACCTCTGGCAGGTGTTTGTGGAGGAATCCTTTTCTTCTCTGGTTTTGAGGGGATTGAAGGTTTTGTGTCTTCTTTTATCTTTTCAGTATCAACCCTCTGAGGATGGATATCTTTGGGTTCCTCCTTTCTCTTGGATTCTGCTACACTTTTTGCCTCAGTCTCCTTTTTGATGACTTTTGGCTTCTTGAGGTCGGTATCTGTTACTGACTCTTTTGGTTTAGAGCTCACATCTATTTCAGGTTTTGGTTTTTCAACAAGTTTCTCTGTTTTTGCCTCATCTTCTCTAAAGTCAGCAATGACTGAGGGTTTAATGGGAGTTTCCTCCTTTCTTGTGGGGGTAACCTCTGTGGGTTTGGATTCTGTCACTTCGGTCTGCTCAATTTTAATTTCCTCAGCTCTACTGTATTCTTCCTCTGGAGTAGGTGATTCCTCATAGGTGACCTCTTTCTCAATTTTCAACCTTTGAGTTTGTTTTGTCAGTTCTGTACTGATTATCATTTGGGAAGGTTTGGTTTTATCTTTCACTATCTGTCTGTCCTCTGGTTTCTCTGTCTTCTGTCTCTCCCTACTCTCTGTTTTGATGCTAATCTCCATCCCTTTTTTGACTGAAACACTAGTTTCCTGTGTAGAAACTTCCTGTGGCGGGTGTCTGACTGATGTGCTGTCCTTCCTCTCGTCAGTGATTTCTTCTGTTGGTGATTCAATTGTCTTGATGAAAAACTCTCCTTCAGTTTTTTCCTCCTTTACTACGGTGACCTCCCTATCTTTGTCAGATTCATCTACCTTGACTAGCCCGATAGCTTCTTGTGTTTTGGGGACAACTCTTTTTTTGGTCACCCTGACTTCCTTCCTCTTTGAAGCGTCAGTAACAGATATCTCACCTCTTAATTCAGACTTTTTGTCTGATTTGGTTTGGGCTGATTGTTCTGTTGTACTCAATACATCTACTTCTGATAACAACACTATGGTCTCGCCGAGTGGAGCTACTTCGTCCTCGTACAACTCTTCGGCATGTTCTTCCACTACTTCTTCATGTTCCCATATTTCCTCCGTGGGAGACACCTTCTCCGTCACATAATAAACTTCCTGTATTTTCTCTGCTTCTTTTCTTTGCTCAATCTTGACAAGACTCACAGTTGCTGGAAGTTTTAAGAAGTGTTGAAGAACAGGCGTCATGTGACGGCGCCAAGAGAGGACAACAAAACACAAAGACAATCAGGAGTGTTAGAGAGAGACAACACAGAGATTAAGAGGCTGGTGATAATCCACCAGTAAAAGATTAAGATGGTTCAAGAACTTGGTTTCACATGTTTTCAGATGGTTTGTACCTTTTTCACGAGGAGAGACTTTTTTCTCTCGATCGACCTCTGTGGACCGAATCTTCTCAATCTTCTTAGTTTCTATTACTTATGAACCGATTTTAAAACCAAGATGGTGCGTAGGAACAAGAGTGTTGTAAAAGAAGGGAATTCAGACAGTTACCAAACAGACAAAAATCACAGGTGCACACAACACAACAGAAGACACGGCAAACAATAAGATGTTGAAGATGTAAGATGTTACAAAACCCCTTGAAGATGTGGCAACAACTCAGTTTGTATTACTCTACATTGCACTTGTGACATCTACATATACTGTAGACTCAAAAAAATGTTCTGTTCATTGTTCCCTGCTATTAATCAACTGTTTTGAAGATCATATCAGATCTCTTGCATCATCTTAAAGACATTTTACATGGTTCTAACGTGTGTCCATTATCTGTGATATTCTGTGATAATCTGTTATCTCTTACTGAAACTAGCTTCGGCCTTTGGTTGTTCACTGTTTGTGTATCTGATAAATGAGCCTTTAATTATCAACATTGGGTAAATATCTGCATTAAAGCTTCAGATTCTTTAGTTTTTTGAGTGTACATTTAGATGTGCAGCATTAAGCCCCATAAACGTCCATTGAGTTTATGAACAAGTGCTGTAACTGAGTGTTGCCAATGGTTGACATGCATGAAGAAGATTCAAAGAAAGATAAAAAGAGTTGAGTTCTGCCTCAGCTGTACCTTTAGGAAGAGGTTCTTCAGCCTGTGGTTTGACTTTAGCTTCAGGTGTTTTATCAGTGGTTTTAGTTATAACTGTTTTCTCCACAGAAATCGTCTCTGTTTGTTTCTTCAACACCTTTTCAACTTTTACTTCTTCAATCTTGACAGGAAGCTGCTCAGCTGGCTTCTTCTCAGGCAGCTTCTCTACATCTGCTGCTTTCTGAGGAACTTGTGCAGGCTTCCTGACAGGAGGAACCTTCGCTGGAACTTTTTCCTCAAGTGGTTTTTCTAAAACCTTCTCTGGCACCATCTTTGAGATTTCCTCCACTTTCTTCTCAGGTGCCAGAGCTTTTTCTGGGACCTTCTCATGGCTCTTTTCCTTCACCTCTGTTTTCCCTGGAGGCCGTCTCTCAGGTCCTGTCGCAGGGATTTTATCCGGCCAGCTCTCAGCTTCAGTCTTCAGCACAGCAACCTCTTCAAACACCGTCTGAGCTACTTTTTCAGGCACCTCTTCTGGTATAATTTTAGGTGTGGGCTTCAAAGCTTTAAGAGGGTTTGACACAGAAACATACACAAGACATGACTGTAGAGAACAGAAAAATGTGCTGGCGCACAAGGAAGGCTATATCAGACACAACAGGGTTTTCCCTGTGAGGAACATGGTCCTGCTTGTTTAAAACTGGACAAGAATCGAAGAACAACAAAAAAAATGCATAAAGCCAGGGCTGGATCAGAAACAGTAATGTACCTTTCTCTTTCTTTGTTGGTTCTTCTTTAGGAGGAACTACAGCAGCTTCTGCTTTCCTGGTTGGTTTTTCTGGCTCCGCCACCGGAACTTTAAAGAGCAGCATTCACATACATTAGAAGCTGTACAAGGACTTGAAGCTGAAAATGCTGTTACAGACAAACCCACCACTCTAACGAGTGTAAGACCAGACAAAGCAACAACTGACAAACTCTCGTGCAGCCCCATCATAATGTCATGGCGACTCTGTGAGCCAGAGGTTAAGATGTTAGACACACACACCTCAGCTGCTCAAGAGAGCCCAAAGATGAGGGTAAGAGTTTAGGTTTTAGTGGGGGCAGCGATGGGATGATCGGCAGCTTCAGGTACCTTTAGGGGCTACAGGTTTCTTCTGAGGAACTTCTTCCACTGTCTCCACCTTTTGTGGGACTGGTGGTGGTGGTGGCGGAGGTGCAACCACCTCCTTCTTGGTCGGTGTTTCGGGTACTTTGAAAAAACATCATCATTTATCAGATATGTGAAATTGTAACAGTCAAAAAGGCTGTTGAAGAGTCAAATGACGTGAAATGACAGGACACAAAGAGACAGACTGACTCCATCACAGACATTACAGACAGTTGAAGTGTGTAAAACATTAAAAGGTATTAAGTTCCTTAAGATTAAAGAAGTAAGAAGTTTGTCTGCACAAAAATCTAAAAACTATGCACAAACAAGCATTCAAGAACAATCACTCCAGGTGAGTAAAAGTTGGAGTTATGAGAATTAAGAAAAACTCCAGAAACTCAACCAGAGGTGGTTTATACCTTTCTTTGGAGGTTCCTTTGGAGCAGGCGTTGGTTCTGGTTTGGCCTTGGGAGCTTCTTTTGGAGCCGGTGTTGGTTCTGGTTTGGCCTTGGGAGCCTCCTTTGGAGCCGGTGTTGGTTCTGGTTTGGCCTTGGGAGCTTCCTTTGGAGCAGGCTTTGGTTCTGGTTTGGCCTTTGGAGGTTCTACTTTTGGGGCTTCAGGTTCGGCCTTTTTGACCGCTGGTTCTGGTTTGGCGATGGCTGGTTCAGGTTTTGATACTGAAGGCTCAGGTTTACGGACTTCTGGCTTTGGTTTTTCTGGTTCTGGCTTGGTGACTGCCGGTTCAGGCTTGACCTTTGCCAGCTCTGGCTTTGCAGCTTCTTCGGGTACTTAAAGCAAGATTCAGATTGGTTTAGATATACGTACGAGCAAAGACAGACGCACAAACAGTCAAAGATTCGCTTCCAGCTGGAAGCTAAGCGAACACAATAGAGACATGTCAGAAGTGAAGACAGACAAAACAAAAAAACTCACAGTTCAACAAGTTCTTAAAAGTCAACACACACAACCAAACAAAGCAGGAAATACCTTTAGATGGAGTTGGTGTCGGCTTCTTTTCTGGCACTGGTTTAGCCTCAGGCTGCGGCTCAACCTTCACAGGTTTGGCTTCTGGTTCTGCTCTGGGAGCCGGTGTGGGCTTAGGCTTTGGTTCTGGTTCTGTTTTTGCTTTGGGCTTGGGTTCGGGTTCAGGCTTAGCTGCAGGCGCCACTTTTTTGGGCTCTGCCGGCACCTGAGGCTTTGGCTCATCTTCAAGTAGGCAACACAGACATTGGCTAACGTTAGCATGAAGTCGTGCTAGCATCTAAGAGTTATCAAGAGGCACTCGAACGAGCGAGATGACACTTAAGACAGAGACGCACACGGATGTAGAGTGAAATTAGCAAAGTTGTTGTGTGGAAAACAGACAACGCTGATTACAGAGTACAAACTGTTAAAATCTGGATAAAAACTGAGACAAACTTTAAGAGGTGAGATGCTACGTAGCGGTGACGTGGTGAAGACTCTTGATAAGACATGAAACAACAGAAAGAGCTAGCGTATGTACCTTTCTTTGGCACGCCAGGCTTCTCAGCGGGCAGTGAGGGAGCGGCCGGCTTCTTAACCTCCTCTGGTGCTTTTACCATACAGTCACACACACACCATAAACCAGGGAATCAAACAAGAAAACAAACAAGACAATGAGAGGAAATGAAGGGAATCTATACAGTGTAGTTGTTAAAGGACAAATGACTCATCAAAAGAAGGAAAGGTGCTCAGAAGTGAGATGTTACATCTCAGACATCTCTACCTTTGGGAGCAGGAAGTCCTATCTTCTCTGGAACTGTAACTACGGGAACCTTTTCCTCCACCGGCTTCTTGGCCTCCACTACTTTAAAGTTTCAGTAAAAATTCACAATGTTAATGGAGGTTAAGTGAAAAGGTCACAGAACCATATTATATTTTAAAAGCCACAGATGAATTCAGTATTTAACAGGTACATGTACGCCAACATCTAAAGAATGTTGGTACCTTTAGGTGGTGATGGCTCCTTCACGGCCGCTGTCGGCTTCTCTTCAGGCTTTTTCTCAGCTGTGGGAACTTAAAAAGACACCAACTGTGTTAGCATCACAAGAGAGATGCTGAGCTTTTGGCTGGTGAAGCAGAGAGAGAAGCGCAGCAGAAGCGCAGTAAAAGAAAAAGTACTACAAGTACTACAAAGTTTACCTGTTGTGAAAAATGGAAGAGTAAATAAAGGGATAAAAAAAAATGAAACGACAAAGCAGGACAGGACAAAACGATCAAAGATTTTAGTAGACGAGGATGGACGCTTGAGTTTGCATGTTTTGCAGAATAAGGTGCTGATGTTCAGCTCAACCCTACCTTTTTTGGGGATTTCCTCTCTCATTTCAACTTTCTTGGTCTCCACTTTCTCCTCAATGGGAACTCTGACAGCTGGTGGGAAATAAAAACATGACACATCCAGGATCATCATCACAATACATACATTTAATCTATACACTGCAAAAACTCAAAATCTTTCCAAGAATATTTGTCTTATTTCTTGTCAAAATGTCTCAATTTTAGTCAAAACTAATCTCTTTCCACTTAAAATAAGACTCATTACCTACAAATTAACTTGTTTTTAGATCATTTTCACTTGATTCAAACTAATTTTCAATTGAAATAAGTAGAAAAATCTGCCAGTGAAAGCAAGATTTTTATGCTTGTAATAAGAAAGAAAAACTTGCTCCACTGTCAGATTTTTCAACTTATTTAAAGTGGAAAATTTGCTTGAAAAAAGTAAAAAGTATCTAAAAACAAGCTGCTTTTTAATGTGATGAGTCTTATTTTAAGTAGAATTAGATTTATTTTGACTAGAAATGACATTTTGACTAGAAATAAGACAAATATTCTTGGTAAGATTTTGAATTTTTGCAGTGTACATATATTTAAACATGAATAAAAATCATTATGTTTAGTTTAGTTTAGTTTAATACGTTTATTTGTATCAGGGACAATGTACAAAATAACATTAGTCTCAAAATGAGAGGAGATGCTTTGTACTGGGTTTAGCTTAGCTACTTTCCATCCGTAGTCCTCGGATGATGTAACAAATGGATGAGCCTCTGACAATCAGTGTTGCATGAAATATTGTCTCTTGTTATAAGACAAACCTTAAAGCATGTCCTGTAAACAGCATGCATGGTTGGGAAATCAGAAAAATCAGTTGAATCACAAACTTAAAAAGCACTTGTTGAGCAACCGACAGTTATACAAAGGGAAGTAATGAGCCTCAGTCTGAGAGGTTAATATATAAACAGAGGAAGAATTAAAGGACAAAAGGAAAACAGCCTGTTAAGTTAAGAGAGAGCCATGGTTAAAAGAGCGGCTCAGACACAGAGGGGTTAAGACACAGGTGTCCTTCACTCATCTGATACCTTTGGTTGTGGACACCTGTTGCGTTACCGTCTCCTCTGTCCAGCTCTGATACTCGACTGCGTGTGTGACGATCACAACAGTGACAGAACACAACAAACGTGAGGAAAACACTTTGTGCTCTGTGACAAAAAACTCACGACGTCACTTCACAGTTCAAGGAAGTCAAAGTCTTGTCGTTTTCAGTTAATAGGGTCAAACTTAATTAAACATTTCTTTCCAAAACATCCGCTCTTTGATTTTGAACAGGCCAGGGGGCGGCTTGATCATTTTACTTTTCTAAAATATAAATGAAGTTGACTTGTGTCTCTACTAACACAGAGTTCAGTCTGGAAGCTACAAACCAACTCTGTGTTTAAACTGTGACATTTAACTTCTTGGATCGACAAGATGGAAGACTTTGACTGTGAAACGACAACATAGCTTGAAGTTATTGGTGAGAGAAATGATGATGAAGAAATGGAAGTTTGGATGTTTGTTAAAAAAGTGAAAAAAGAAAAAAACATTCCAAAACCTCAGACAAACAAACAAACAAACAACACGAATGACCAACAAGTACAAAGACAGAAGGAAATCTACACCTATACCTTTACAAAGATAGAGATCTGTCTGTCTGTCTGTCTGTCTGTCTGTCTGTCTGTCTGTCTATCTATCTATCTATCTGTATTGATCTGGGTTTAATAATGATGATCTCAAGGAACTTCCTAGTAAAATAAAGTTTAAATAAAGTAATAATGGTGATGATGAAGATGATGATGATGATGATGGAGAGGATGAATAGAAAAAGAAGAAACAACACGTCGTACCTCTCTGCTCCACCTTCACCTCCTCTTCATAGTGATATGTAAATTCAGCTGATTCTTGAAAAAAACAAAAATGTTTTTGTTGTTTTGTAAACAAGAAAAAAAGAAATATTTTGACTGGATTAGTTTGTTTGACATCGGTTAAAGGTAAAGGTTAAATAAGATGTTGACTGTCATGTCAAACTGATGTTAATCAGTTGTTGTTGATGATGGAGGAGGTGAGCAGACCAAGTAGAGAAACACAGTAAATACCTTTATGTGCAACCGCTTCTTCATAATGATAGAATTCAGCAGATTCTTTAAAAGACAAAAAAAACACGTCCAGTTCATTTAGATTTTTAATTTGCTTCACATGTTGGAGTTTTTGTTTTGGTCTGAACTCAATGAATCATAAAGAGTTGTTTCCAAACCTAAAGCTAAATTCTCCCCTTACCTTGAATTGCCACTGATGAGGGCACTTCAGGCCTCTGAACTGAGGAGTCTGGGACATCTATAGAATACGGAATATGGTTCATACCAACACTTTATTTTAAAGAAACTACCATAATTATTGAAGGAAAAGTGAGCCTGCATGTACAGTAGTATCAAAAACATGAATAATTGGCATTCTGACATTTTGGTAAATCCTCTTGCTCCTCAGCTTTGTGGGAGGCAGAAGATACAGACACCATACCATCAACCTGGTACATATCACCATACTAAAGCAAGTCTAAATCACTGCAAAAACTCAAAATATTTCCAAGAATATGTCTTATTTCTTGTCAAAATGTCTCATTTCTAGTCAAAACTAATCTCTTTTCACTTAAAATAAGACTCATCACATAAAAATGAACTTGTTTTTAAACAGTTTTAACTTGTTTCAAGCTAATTTTTACTTAAAATAAGTAGAAAAATCTGCCAGTGAGTTTTTTGAGCTTGTAATAAGAAAGAAAAACTTGCTCCACTGGCAGATTCTTCTACTTATTTCAAGTGAAAATCTGCTTTAAAGAAGTAAAAGGTGTCTAAAAACAAGCTACTTTTTAATGTGATGTAATGTGCGTATTTTAAGTAGAATGAGATTTGTTTTGACTAGAAATAAGACAAATATTCTTGGTAAGATTTTGAGTTTTTGCAGTGTACTAAGAATGGATATGCTAATTGTTTGTAGTTACTATCCTAAGAGCATATCCTGGATGGTGTCAAAGTAAGCAGCAGTTTCCTGTCTCTGCTGAAGACGAAGAACAAGAGGATTTCCTGATGTGTCCCCTGAATAAAGTTGTTATACTCTAGAAAGTAAAATACTCACCGAAAGGTACCATTGCTAATTCAATTTCTGTGAAAAGGGGGGAAGAGTGAACAACGCGTTACAAACTGGAACCAACAAAAAGCTGAACAGAAACAGAAAAAGTGGCGCCTGACTAGGAACTGTACCTTTGCCAGACAAATAAAGCTCAGCTGTGCTCTTAGCCTCTCCTCTGGGCTCCAACCTCACAATCACTGAGTACACGCCTACATGGGATTAGTAATGAAGACGTTTAATACTCAATAATAAAAACAAATTTGGAGAAAAAAAAATCTGTTGGGCCTCTGGGGTTCCATCATGGCGCTCTACACACCTTCGTCTTCGATGGTCACATTTCGGATGACCATGAAATGTCTTCGGCCCTCGCTTGTGAAGTTGTACTTAGGGCTCTCTTTCAGTTCCCAGGTGTCTTTGTACCACGAAACAATAGCGTTGTCGAAGGACACCTCGCACTCAAAGGTGGCCGACTGCCGCTCGTTGACTTCGACGTTGTGGATGCGTTTGGTGAAATGAATTTGTTCAGCTAGAACAGATAAAGACGTGAATGGGTAAAAAAACGTGTTTGGCATCACAACTGGGAATGTAATGACAATAGCTGAATGGTAGTTCTCATCGACACAACATCCACAGGTGTTAGAAATAAATGAGGATCAGAGGAATGTTTATGGGATGGTTATGATGACTGGTTGTTTGGGGGGGAGGGGGGGATATGAGTCGGAACTGATGTAAGCACTGCAAAAACTCAAAATCTTACCAAGAATATTTGTCTTATTTCTAGTCAAAACAATCTCATTCTACTTAAAATAAGACTCATCACATTAAAAAGTAGCTTGTTTTTAGACACTTTTTACTTCTTTCAAGCAAATTTTCCACTTTAAATAAGTAGAAAAATCTGACAGTGGAGCAAGTTTTTCTTTCTTATTACAAGCACAAAAAACCTGCTTTCACTGGCAGATTTTTCTACTTATTTCAATTGAAAATTAGTTTGAAACAAGTGAAAATGATCTAAAAACAAGTTCATTGTTAGGTGATGAGTCTTATTTTAAGTGGAAAGAGATTAGTTTTGACTAAAATTGAGACATTTTGACAAGAAATACGACAAATATTGTCGGAAAGATTTTGAGTTTTTGCAGTGTTTGCGGGGGAGGAGGGGGGGGTGGATTTGAGTCGGAACTGATGTAAGAAGACAACGAATGAGATGATGGCGGACGTTTTTTTTTGCAAGAAGAGAATCCGGGAGAGGAGTGAAGTGGTGAAGAATGTTAAGACAGAGGAGGAGGAGGAGGACAAGTTCCACAAGAAAGAGACAAAAAAAAGAGGAAAAAATCTTCCAACATTAGTCGCAGAGCTTTGATGGGGGAAGAACTCTGAAGAGGTTAGTCAACGGGCAGAGCATCCACCACCACCACGTCTAGAAGGTTTCACCAAGGTTTCACCGTGTACAAACCTTCCACCCAGAGATCGGCCGAGGACTCGAGGTGCTGGAACCGGCAGCTGTATCGGCCCTGGTCTTCAGGCTTCAGGTCTCTGATCAGAAGCTTCTGAACCTTGTGTTTCACCTCGGACGAGTACCTGCCCTTCATCTCTAACTGCGAGCCATTTTTAAACCACTGCGCCTCTACATTAGGGATGGACAACTGACAAGACAGAGTGCAACACGACTGTCCCTCCTTACCCGATGTGTCCTGCAGGTGCTTCTCAACCTCCGGCTCTGCAAGACAAAAAACCCCATTGGCATCAGTCAGAAAGAAGGGTTAAATGTCATTAAACTCTCTGGAAGCTTAGACATAGGCTAGTACTATCCACCACTTTATTTTCCCATGATCCATCGCGTCACACCACAACGGAAGTCGGTTTTAGTAGCATTCTAGCGAGCGGCTAACTGGTAGCGTTAGCCACCGGTGTACACTGCAAAAACTCAAAATCTTACCAAGAATATTTGTCTTATTTCTAGTCACAATGTCATTTCTAGTCAAAACAAATCTCATTCTACTTAAAATAAGACTCATCACATTAAAAAGTAGCTTGTTTTTAGACACTTTTTACTTCTTTAAAGCAGATTTTCACTTGAAATAAGTAGAAGAATCTGACAGTGGAGCAAGTTTTTCTTTCTTATTACAAGCACAAAAAACTTGCTCCACTGTCAGATTTTTCTACTTATTTCAAGTGAAAATGTGATTGAAATAAGTAAAAAGTGTCTAAAAACAAGCTACTTTTTAATGTGATGAGTCTTATTTTAAATATAATGAGATTTGTTTTGACTAGAAATAAGACAAATATTCTTGGAAAGATTTTGAGTTTTTGCAGTGCATGGCGACACCCAGCATCATTCTCCGGAAAGTGGTGGATAAAACAGTTGCTGTACACTGCAAAAACTCAAAATCTTTCCAAGAATATTTGTCTTATTTCTTGTCAAAATGTCTCAATTTTAGTCAAAACTAAACTCTTTCCACTTAAAATAAGACTCATCACCTAAAATTAACTTGTTTTTAGATCATTTTCACTTGTTGCAAACAAATTTTCAATTGAAATAAGTAGAAAAATCTGCCAGTGAAAGCAAGTTTTTTATGCTTGTAATATGAAAGAAAAACTTGCTCCACTGTCAGATTTTTCTACTTATTTCAAGTGGAAAATTTGCTTGAAAAAAGTAAAAAGTGTCTAAAAACAAGCTGCTTTTTAAATCTGATGAGTCTTATTTTAAGTATAATTAGATTTATTTTGACTAGAAATAAGACATTTTGACTAGAAATAAGAAAAATATTCTTGGTAAGATTTTGAGTTTTTGCAGTATGCATTCTCCGTAAAGTGGTGGATAGACCAGATGCTGTCCGTGTGGATGGAGGGAGTGGGTACCGACCTGTGACGGTGAGCTTGGCGCTGGAGATGTGCGGGCCACAGACCACCCGGTAGTTGCCCTGGTCGGACGACTGGCACTTCTTGATCTTGAGCAGGTGGCGGTCGCCGCTGATGCTGATGTCGTACTTGTCTCCGGTGTCCAGTTTCTGCGTGCCCTTGTACCAGGACAGGGTGATCTCTGGGTAGTTGATCTTCACCTCACACTCAAACACCGCCACCTTGTTGGTGAAGACGGCCTGGTCGGAGATGTCCTTCACCACGGTGACGGGCTGCAGGAGAGACCACAGAGTTATCCCCTCAAGTCCACAATACCACTGTTGTTTGTTTCTGGCAGGCATTTTAGATTTAGTCTTAGTCTTTTTGACGAAAATACTTATTAGTTTTAGTCAATTTTAGTCATTTCTATATGAATGTTTGCTCTGGTTAAAATTATGACATTTGTGCATAGACTGTAAAAAGAATGGACGTAGCGTCTGTGACGTCACCCATTGGTTCTGGGGAGTCGTTTTTGTGACTCCAACATGGCGGCCTGAACAGCGCCATGTTGGATTGGCCGGCCGAGAACCCGCCCACTGGCCTCGAAGCAGCTGTCCACGGAGCTGCTCGGACCTGTCACTCAACGTTTCCGCGCCCTAATTGGCCAGAATTTTAACCTAATAACAGTAAAACGGTAGAGTTAAAAAAAAATTCACCCCCCTCAGAGTGTGTGCGGGGGTAGAAACTATCGGTTGAGACGAAAAAACGTTCTGACACCAGGCTTTTAACATGTTTACTGAGGATGTAAAGTCGGCGATTTTAACATGGGGGTCTATGGGGAATGCTCCCTTCTGACACCAGCCCCCAGAGGAATTCGAGGGGATTGCAGTTTTTTGAACGCGGAAGTGAGCTTCACTTCTCAGACCGACAACTGCCCCCTTGCATTTGTGTTGTTAGGGTCAGTTTCAACTCCGTTATAATGATTAGATCAATAATAATTAGAGTTAAAACTAGAATTGTGCAAATCCAACTTTTTCATAGATGGAACCAAGAGATGAGAAACGAATGGAATGATAAGTAATTGATTTTAGTGTGTTTTAAGACTCGGGTCAAAACTGACCCTAACACAATACCAAGAGAAACACCTCAACACATGACAAACAGTCGATCTGTCCTGACCTCTGTCCGCTCCATCCTCTTCTGCAGATCGGCCACAAGTCGGGCCATGTCCTCATCAGACTCTCTGTCTCCACGTTCCACTTCCTGTCGTCAACAACAACAACAATATTCAGCACAACATCCATGCACATGAAGACACCAGAGACGTCTTGTTGATGGTGCAGAGTTTTACCGGTCTTCCACTTTCTTCTGCCTTCTCCTTCTTCAGCTGCTCGATGGCCTGCAGCAGGCCGCGGTAGTCGGTGATGCCGTACATTCGGGCGTATTTCTCATACTCTTTGGGGTCCACGTTCCTCAGCAGCTCCACAATGTCAATGTCTTTCTCCTCCTGGGGACTCTTCTGCTTCGATGGAGTCCTGAGGAAACCAGAGCGGTCCAGAGATTAAAGCAAGTTAGAGCAAACAGTATCAGCTAAAAAAATGGTTTGATATTAATAAGTTATCATTAAATGAAAAGAAAACAAAATGTATGGTGTTTAGTGGTGCTACACTGCAAAAACTCAAAATCTTTCCAAGAATATTTGTCTTATTTCTTGTCTAATTTCTAGTCAAAACTAACTTCTTTATAAAACAAGGGACATGTTGAATAAGAAATGTCTTCATATTTTATATTATTCTTTTATATTTCCATATTTGACGTACTGTATTGAAGTCTGGGGAAATGTTTATAAAACAAACATAGACCCTATAATCAAACTTCAAAAAAGAGTCATTAGAATAATAAACAAAGAGTGCTATTGTGAACCTACCAACCCACTATTTATAAGATCTAATGCATTAAAGCAGAACTTTGCAAGTCGGCCGGAAATAGCTCGCTCCTTCGTTGGTTTCTCTTTTTTTCCCTCTCCGGAGCTCCCCCACAGTTCTGGGAGGCACATGTCACTGTCGTAAAACCTCGCCGCCGCCACCTCCTCCACCCCCCCTACACGTGCTTGTGTTTACTGCTGTTTGCTAAGCCCTGCTAACACCGAGCTAACGCTAACGCTAACACCGAGCTAACGCTATGCTAACACGGAGCTAACGCTAACACGGAGCTAACGCTAATACAGCCACACACAGGCACAAAGACACAGACATACACACACAGGAATAAAGGTTCCAAAACGCGAAGGTGTGTGTGTGTGTGTGTCATGATGTATTACATTATCTTATAAAAGACCCATGGTGTGTGTATCTGTGTTAGCATTAGCTCCCCGTTAGCCACAAGCTGAACTTCATCAGTAAACTTTTCATGTTACCATGGTTTCCTCCGACTTTCCGAACTCAAACCAATCACGATTCGTGACATGCATGACGTCATATGCGTTCTTATCTCGTTTCTCGCGATACTTCTATCCATTGACGAGATTTGTAACACCGAGACGGACGACTGATCTTGCAAGTGCGGTTTTCAGCCAGTGGGGGGTGAGCGCATTGGCCTAGACCCCATTCACTTCATAACAGGTCACTCAACCATCACAGTGACTCTGAGCTACAATAATTACAGCCCAAATCCTGCATAGTTCTGCTTTAAAATGTTCAGATATTGTGTTCCTAAAGACAATGGAAATCATTTTTCGAGTAAAGAACAACAGCCTTCCAGCTTGTATCCTTCAGTTATTTAAATTAAGAAAAGGAAACTATAATTTAAGAGGGTTATTGATTTTTGAAATGTGTAAAGTGAGAACTAATATAAAATACAAATGTGTTTCAGTCTTAGGAGTTAAAATGTGGAATAAGCTCAGTGATGAGTTGAAGACATGTAGTTCTTTGTTGAGTTTTAAGAAAGCCTTGAAATGTAAAATAATGAAAAATTATAAAATACAGTAATGATTACTTTCATCTCATTATTTTGGACTGCTGACATTCTAGGTAATTTAACTTAATAGAGTGTAAAGGAGGATAGGCAAATATAAGCCTTGCACTGCAAAAAACTCAAAATCTTACCAAGAATATTTGTCTTATTTCTAGTCAAAATAAATCTAATTCTACTTAAAATAAGACTCATCACGTTAAAAAGTAGTTTGTTTTTAGACACTTTTGACTTTTTTCAAGCAGATTTTCCACTTTAAATAAATAGAAAAATCTGACAGTGGAGCAAGTTTTTCTTTCTTATTACAAGCACAAAAAACTTGCTTTCACTGGCAGATTTTTCTACTTATTTCAAGTGAAAATTAGTTTGAAACAAGTGAAAATGATCTAAAAACAAGTTCATTTTTAGGTGATGAGTCTTATTTAAAGTGGAAAGAGATTAGTTTGGACTAGAAATGAGACATTTTGACAAGAAATAAGACAAATATTCTTGGAAAGATTTTGAGTTTTTGCAGTGTATAAGCCTTGGGCTTCAGCCTATTCCCTTTTCGGTCACTGTATGATATTTTCTTTTCTTTTTGTGTGTGTGTGTATGGTTGCAATTGTGTATAATATGTGCTGGCTAAACTGTTCACACAGAATGGTTGATTTTGATGTTGGTGTTGTATGACCGAAATAAACAAATTTCAATTCAATTCAAATTCAAACTGCACTGCAAAAACTCAACATCTCACCAAGAATATTTGTCTTATTTCTAGTCAAAACAAATCTACTTCTACTTAAAATAAGACTCATCACCTAAAACTTTACTTGTTTTTAGACCCTTTTTACTTCCTTCAAGCAGATTTTCACTTGAAATAAGTAGAAAAATCTGATAGTGGAGCAAGTTTTTCTTTCTTATTACAAGCACAAAAAAAACTTGTTTTCACTGGCAGATTTTTCAACTTATTTCAAGTGAAAATTAGTTTGAAACAAGTGAAAACTGTGTAAAAACAAGTTAATTTTTAGGTGATGAGTCTTATTTTAAGTGAAAAGAGATTAGTTTTTACTAGAAATTAGACATTTTGACAAGAAATAAGACAAATACTCTTGGAAAGATTTAGAGTTTTTGCAGTGTGTTGTTCCTGGACGGTGACAGACTCACTTCTTCAGTTTGGCTCGGAGGTCTCCCTCCAGCTGAGCCGCCTCTTTCTTCTCGTCCACGTGCATGTCGGCGCTGCACTCGATCTCTCCGTGCTTGTTGGCGGCGACGCACCGGTACTGGCCCGAGTCGGACTTGGTCACCTCTCTGATCTCCAGCTTGGCCTCCTGACCCTTCTGCTCGATGGAGATGCGTCCGCCGTGGTTGATCTGCCTCCACTTGCCCTTCATCCACTTCACACTGGGGATGGGGTCGCCGCCCACCTTAGCGATGAAGGTGGCGGTTCCCTCTGTGGAGCAGCAGGGCAACGGTTAGGGCAAATCAATGTGAATATAACATATTGCAAAAACTCAATATCTTTCTAAGAATATTTGTCTTATTTCTTGTCAAAATGTCTCATTTCTAGTCAAAACTAAACTCTTTCCATTTAAAATAAGACTCATCACCTAAAAATGAACTTGTTTTTAGATAAATCTGCCAGTGAAAGCAAGTTTTTTGTGCTTGTAATAACAAAGTAAAACTTGCTCCAATGTCAGATTCTTCTACTTATTTCAAGTGAAAATAGACTTGAAAGAAGTAAAAAGTGTCTAAAAACAAGCTACTTTTTTATGTATAACTATGTATGTATATGTATAAACATACATATTTTAGGTATAATGAGATTAGTTTTGACTAGAAATAAGACAAATATTCTTGTAAGAGTAACTGTCTTAAAGAATTTGTCGAATTAATAATGATGGAACGTGCAGCCTCAGTACTACATGAACTGTATAGAGATGGACCCTGGATACTTATTAAAAAATACTTAAGTGAGAGGAATACACCTTAAGAGAGACTGTAATAGCCAGTATGTACTATATGACTCCTTGTGTATAGACAGAAACTTAAGCCCACTGGGGAAATGTTGGCACAGTGGTTTTCTAAGTACAATGAAATATGTAATAGTCTAATTCCTGGTGAATGTCTTTGTGTTGTGTGTGAGCAGTATATAAGACAAATATTCTTGATAAGATATTGAGTTTTTGCAGTATATTGTGTGTAAGTTGTCATCTCACTCTCAGTGATGTGGGCAGTTTTGGGCTCTTCGATGAAGAACAGGTTGTCCAGTTTCTTTGATGGAGCTGCAGCCGGAGCTTCAGTAGGAGACGGAGCTGCTCCTGCTTTTTCTACAACACAACAACGTCATGACGGTTAAAAACATAAACAAAAGCGTTCTGTGTTTAGTTTTCGTGTTTTATATGATTGGAGAAAGCGAACAAACCTCAGTTCAACAACTGACAGATATAACAAGTCTGTACGTGAAGCTGCAGCACAGTTCTCACTATGTTTCCAACCCTGTGTGTCTGCATATGTGATCACATTTGACTCCTCTAAATGTTCTTTGTCTTGCTTGTGAGACAGTTTTACTTTATAACTGCTGTTTGTTTAGAAATTAAGTTCATTGTCATTATTAGTACATCACTAGTTTTTAATTGGAAGAAAAGCGTTTTTCTTTGCTGCTCTGCTGTACAATAACATGTAATGACTAAAATCCTCCACCAGGTGGAGCCAACATGATTCAAGCAGCAGCAGCTCAGTTAACCTTCCTCTTGTGTTAGGGGTCGGTTTTTAATGCACAAAGAAACATACAGTAAATGTGTTTATTCCATCAAGGAACCTCTATTTAAACAAAATAAAACAAAAACTTCTTTTTTTGCCACGAAATTCTAAAATGCTCTGGTTAAAATTATGACATTTGTGTTGTTAGGGTCAGTTTCAATTCCGTTATAATGATAAGATCAATAATAATTAGAGTTAAAACTAGAATTATAAGTGCAAATCCAACTTTTTCATGGATGGAACCAAGAGATGAGAAACAAATGGGATGATAAGTAATTGATTTTAGTGTGTTTTACAGCTGATTTAAGACTCGGGTCAAAACTGACCCTAACACAAGAGATGGCAGCAGAAAGCTACAAGAAGAAGATTAAACTGAAGTCAAGGGGTAAACTGACAAAAAAGACCAAAAATATTAAATATACCAACATTTTCATGGATAAGGAAGCCTAACAATGTAACCAAGAGAAGAAAAACATATTGGATGAAAAAGAAATACGTTTTTAGTGTATTTTACAGCTGATTTAAGACACGGGTCAAAACAACCCTAACACAAGAGATAGTAGCAGAGAGACGAGGGGTTAATGAGTTGATTTACTTGTTAAGAAATCCTTAATTAATCATTAATCAATCAGAGGTTTAATTCTGAATGACATTATTACCTGTGTTCACTGAGTTAGACATTAAACTGATGGTGTGAAACTGAGAGATACCAGGCTTCTGAAAACCGCGGAGCTTCAGTGTTGTACACTGCAAAAGCTCAAAATCTTACCAAGAATATTTGTCTCATTTCTAGTCAAAATGTCATTTCTAGTCAAAACATTATGTATATACTGTATGTATATTTATACATATACATACATAGTTATACATTAAAAGTAGCTTGTTTTTAGATCATTTTCACTTGTTTCAAACTAATTTTCACTTGAAATAAGTAGAAAAATCTGCCAGTGAGAGCAAGTTTTTCTTTCTTATTACAAGCACAAAAAACTTGCTTTCACTGGCAGATTTTTCTACTTATTTCAAGTGAAAATTAGTTTGAAACAAGTGAAAATGATCTAAAAACAAGCTACTTTTTAATGTGATGAGTCTTATTTTAAGTAGAATGAGATTTGTTTTGACTAGAAATGAGACATTTTGACAAAAAATTTGACAAATATTCTTGGTAAGATTTTGAGTTTTTGCAGTGTAACATTTCTGACCTTTCACTGTGACTTTGGCTTTGCAGAACTCGCTGCCGGCGTCGTTGGTGGCCTTGCAGAGGTAGTCGCCGGCGTCGTGTCGGGACGCGGGGCTGATCTCCAGACACGCCGTCCCGTCGGAGAAGCTTATCTTGGTGCTTCCGGCTGAGGTCAGGTCCTTCCTGTCCTTCATCCACTGGATCTTGAGCGGGGCGGAGCCGCACACGTGACACCTCAGGCTCATCTTCTCGCCCTCGCTCACGGTCGCCGGTTTGAGAGGGACGTCGAACACCGGAGGCTTCTTGGCCTCTGCAGGAGAGAGGAGCTGCTTTCAGGCCTGAGCTGTGGCACCGAGGAGCCACTGAACAAGACTACGGCCACAACATGGAACACTGAAATAGACCTGGAGGAACTCAAACAAACATCTAAACCCGTTCCACGTCTCCATGTTATACCAGCACAAAACCACTTGATAAAGACCATCACTCAGCCTTTATCACACAAAACCAGCTCTGAATTTCTTTGTCGGCTGGTTTGGCTGGCCTTTCTCTCCCAGCAGAGTGATGTTTCCTCTCTGTTGAGTCAACGGATGTTTCCTCCAGTCACATGTCCAGGCAGAGCCATGGCTGGAAATGTGCTGCTAGCTACTGTATCATCATGTCTGCTGCTGATGTGGTGGAAGAGGAGCATGTGTCTCGTCTGATGGAACAGTATAGCTGCACCCTTCTTCTGTTTTCTAGACTATGATAATGTATCTTCTGTGGACTCATGATTATGTGCCTTCATTGGAAGGCCCCCTGACCGCCATGTTTTTGTTTTGTGTTGTTCGTACAGTTGTATGGAACTAGTGTGTATAGTATGAAAAATGTGATCTGACGGTGTATTTTTTACACACTTCTCTGTTGTTATTTGTTTTTGTATGTCCTCTTTGTAAAATGAAAATCCAATAAAGATATTGTTTGAAAAAAAAAAAGAGGAGCATGTGTAGGTTCAAAAGAGGAGGACCCAGAGCTGAGCCCCCACACTCGTTCAGCACCAGACAGACCCACTCAGGCCAGAAGCATCTGATGATTCCCTGTAGAGCTCAGAGGCCTCATTTATCAAAGAGGGTGTAAAACTGCTACTAAATTTTTGCGTAGGGCGAAAAGACGAAAATGGCGTACACCCAAAATATTTACACCTTTTTCAGATCTATCAAACTGTGCGTACGCACAACTCTCCGCAATTTCTCTTTGATAAATCACACCGGACCCAAGAATGGTGCACATGTGAACACACCTCTTACTCCACCCCCGGAACGCCTAGACACAACCATATATGGTCTGCACGTGCATATTAATTAGCCATGTGCGCTCTGTGGAGCGGCTACAAAGTGACAACAAAGTGACAAAAAAGACAACAGGCGGAGGGTGGGGGAAAGAAAGCGAGATACATGGCATCGGGCAATAAATCAGTCAGAAAAATGATCTTGCATTTTAATAAGCTACAATAAAAACAAAAACCTCCCAAATCTCAACAAAAGGGAGCAGAAAAAGAATAATCTTATGTAATCTTTTTTTTTTTTTTTACCTAGATGTTAAAACAATGTAAAGCAGGATTTCCAGGATAGTTACCATTACTTTGAACGCCTTTCCACTACACAGTTACAGCTCTACTGGACTCGGTTTAGGTCATTTTCCATTACAGCTGAGTCCCTCACAGTTCCTCCTCAGGGCCGCGTTGTCTCACTCTTTATTCTCTCCTCTCGTCAGCTCCAAACACACGTGCACCTCGTTAACTCAGGTGACAGAATAATAACAGTCTCAGTAGCTGTAGATAAGTGTGCGCTGCTGCCGGTGTGTTTTTAAACTTGGCGAGTTTGATCCTTGTCGGACGTCACACTAGAGTGTGTATAAGCAAAAAAGCAAAATCCTCAATCCGCTCTGTTTATCAATTAACATAAAGCCTAGTGTTATTATAGAGCGGGTTGGATTGCCAGCATCAACGGTCCACCACTACCACAATTACTTTAAAAAAATCCTACTGTGCTCTTCTAAATGTACTCCGCTCCTCTCTCCCTCTCACACTGCAGTTCTCTGACTCAGCAGACTCAGCAACGCCAATTCCTCCTGTTCCTCAAAAAAGGTGTAAATCACGGTACACCAGGGTCAAAATGGGTCAAAATGGGTGTAAATGTCCGCTCTTTTCTGCGTCAGGTTTTGGCTTGATAGATCCCAAATTTGGCGGAGAAAAGTGCGTATGCACAAAACGAGGGGAAAAGGGTGTAAAAAAAGGTGTATCCACAATGATAAATGAGGCCCCTGGTCTGTGAGGTTCAGGACTGAGCCGGCTCAGTTTCTACATCTAAGAAGACATGAAGCAGCCAGACTGAACCGTCTGTATGATAAACAACCAGTTTATGTGTCTCATGTTTTAGTAAAGTGAGGACCCTGAGGAGGAAAGAAAGTGTGACTTGAGGTAGAGATTTATATCTCAACGCATCGTTTTTGTTAGTTTGTCTCATTTTTTTTGCTGATTAACAGAGGTGTATAAATAAATTGTGGTAAATTGTTTTGTCTTGATTGACTGAAAACTGACCAAGAGTCCAGGCTCAAAAGATTCAGATTACAAAGAGAAAAGAGAGAAAGAGAAGCATCATATTCATGAATCAACTCGTCCTCCACGTGATGAACTTCTACTCACGGTGCGACTCCGACCCACCTGTGATGCCCACGGTGACGTCGCAGGAAGCTCTTCCAGCTTCGTTGGTTGCCTGGCAGCAGTATGTGCCGCTGTCGCTCAGCTGGCTGCTCTTGATGCACAGCACGGCCACGTTGCTCTTAAAGCTGATGTCAAACCTGTCGGAGCCGTGGATCTCGGCGCTGTCTTTGAACCAGCTGACGGACATGGGCTGCGAGCCGGACACGCGGCCCTCGATCTTCACCAGTTTGCCCTCCATGTCTTCAATGTGCTCGGAAGGTTTTTTGGTGAACACCGGAGGATTTTTACGCTCTGAAAACAAGACGAGGAAGTGTTGGTGAGGACGGGGAGCTTTCTTTCCTCCCACACAAAGAAACGCCCCTGAAGGGGGCTTGAGTGTTTAAGAAGAGAACACTGCAAAAACTCAAAATCTTACCAAGAATATTTGTCTTATTTCTATTCAAAACAAATCTCATTCTACTTAAAATAAGACTCATCACATTTTAAAAAGCAGCTTGTTTTTAGACACT
Source organism: Trachurus japonicus (assembly GCF_045865225.1). Lineage (NCBI taxonomy): Eukaryota > Metazoa > Chordata > Actinopteri > Carangiformes > Carangidae > Trachurus > Trachurus japonicus. The sequence goes on along the minus strand of NC_140927.1, from coordinate 35,651,713 downwards.
TTTTACTTATTTCAAGCAAATTTTCCACTTTAAATAAGTAGAAAAATCTGACAGTGGAGCAAGTTTTTCTTTCTTATTACAAGCACAAAAAATTTGCTTTCACTGGCAGATTTTTCTACTTATTTCAAGTGAAAATTTGTTTCAAACAAGTGAAAATGATCTAAAAACAAGTTAATTTTTAGATGATGAGTCTTATTTTAAGTGGAAAGAGATTATTTTTGACTAGAAATGAGACATTTTGACAAGAAATAAGACAAATATTCTTGGAAAGATGTAGAGTTTTTGGAGTGAAGGCCGGATGAGCCGAGCGTGGCCCAACTTAAATACCTTTGACAGCGACGTCAGAGGAACAAGAGTCCTTCCCCATGTCGTTAGAGGCATGGCAGAAGTATCTGCCCGTGTCGGCTTTGTCTGCCTTCACTATAGTCAGGTGGGGCGTGTTGTCCACACAGCTGGTCTTATAGTTGCCCCCTGAGCGGATGTCTTTATGGTCTTTGGACCATGTGACTTTGATGGGGCCTGAGCCGGTCATGTGACACTCCAGCTCAACGCTGTCGCCCACGGTTACCTCCTGTGGTGACAACTTCCTGTCAAAGACCGGAGGGTATCTGGGTTCTGCAGGTCCACGACAGAGCAGGAAGAAGGTGAGGCCACCACAAGAAGAACAAGAAGAACAACAACACAACATTTCAATCATCTGCTCTCTCTCTCTTTACTTTAGTTACTTTACTGCACTCTACTCAGTTAAAGGGATAGTAGCATTTTCTTTAAGTGGGGTTGTATGATCTACAAATAGCCCCTAAGTACTTTAATTGCAGTAGAAGACTCTCTGCACTCCTCCCGTTAGCAACGCCAGCCCATAGCCCTGCCCAGAGATTTACAACATACAGTGTTGTGAACAGACCCAAAGTAACGGCCTATTTTCACGGCCTAAAAGAGGTTTTACCTGAAAAAAAATACACAGTTCCATTGTTCGCTATAATATTTTTTTTTCCAGCCCTTCAAAGTGCAGGAAAAACACAGTTTTTATTTGGACCTAACCAACTGCTGATCGGCGGGCACTAACCCTGGGCGGAGGGATACATGAGTTGGTTAGGTCCAAATAAAAACTGTGTTTTTCCTGCACTTTGAGGGGCTGGAAAAAATTATATTATAGCAAACAATGGAACACTCTGGTGGACAATTTGTGAGCTGCACATTCACCACGCTATGAGAAAATAACAGAACGTTACCAGACAGAGTTGTTTTAGAGGGAAATTCATGCAAAACCGCTGATGCAGGTTGCCTTCAGGGACAGTTTTTCATCAAGCAGACTCTGTATTTACCCTGTATTTACCTCGAAAACGGCTCCGTAATTAAAGGTAAAGAACCTACAGCTATGACTATAGCGATTATGGCAATGGGCCAATTTGCCAAAATGTTGAACTATCCCTTTAAATCATCCTCACTGAACCAGTCAGTCTCTCTCTCATGCTCCACAGACCTTGCAGGGTGAGTTTGGCTCTGCAGGAGGCGGAGCCAACGCTGTTAGTGGCCACACAGGTGTACTCTCCAGAGTGCCTCATCTCACCGCGGCTGATCTCTAGCACGGCCGTGTTATCATCGTACAACATGGAGAACTCCTCTCCCTGCCTCAGAGGCTCGCCGTCTTTCAGCCACGACACCTCGATAGGTGAAGAACCGGCGACACGGCACTCGAACCTGACAGCCTGACCCTCTGTCTGCTGCAGGCTGGTGATTTTCTTGGGGAAGGACGGAGGCGTTTTGGCCTCTGGAGGAGACATGACAGGGACAATTTAGCTTTCATCTTGAAACAACTGCTCTAAAGATAAGATAAGATAAGATAAGATAAGATAAGATAAGATAAGATAAGATAAGATAAGATAAGATAAGATAAGATAAGATAAGATAAGATAAGATAAGACAAGATAAGACAAGACAAGACAAGACCAGATTTCCCCACAATGGGGAATTTTACAGGGTTGCAGCAGCAGACAACAACAAAGAAATGCATAGTACAGATAATAAATAGGAGATAGCAATAGCAGTAAAAAAAAAAAAAAGAAAGCCGTATTTGTAATAGAGTATGATTAAGTAGAAAAAAATAAATAAGAAAAAATATATACACATTCCAATCTTGTCAACAACTTCCACCAGGTGGAGTGGACATCCCAGGACAGAGCTGGACTTCTTGATCAACTTGTTCAGTCTCTTCCTGTCCACAGCTAAGATGTTGCTCCTCCAGCAGACCACTCCATAGGAAAGACTATATCAGTGGTTCTCAAAGTGTGGCCCGGGGACCCCCAAGGGTCCTTGAGAGGGTTCAAGGGGGTCGCCAACTTTTTCTTGAAATTTTTTTATCACTTTTTATAGAACTTGTTCGAAAACTTTTTTGAGACAGTTTTTAAAAAAAGAAAACATTTTACCACTTTTTTCTAGAATTGTTTTTGAGAAACTTTCTAGAATTATCTAGAATCCTTTTTTTTAAAGAAACTTTTGTTGTTTACCCTTTTTTTCTCAGAATTTTTACCACGTTTTCTAGAAATGTTAAAACGTTTTCCAGAAATGTTTCTTCAATATTTCCAAAAATGCATGCTATTGGCCCTAACATTGACTAAAAAAGTAATGTTCTTCAGTCTCAAACAAATATTTGTGTTTGCTTCAAAATGTTGTCCAATGGGGGTCCATGGTCTAATTTTTGTCAATTTAGGGGGCCTTGATGTAAAAAAGTTTGAAAACCACTGGACTACATAATTCAAACATGAGGCTTTAAACACCGTGTTTACCTTGCACATTCAGTTTGCAGGTGGAGGAGGCGGCGCCGATGCGGTTCTCGGCTTTGCAGGTGTACTCTCCGATGTCGGCCTTGGACGCTTTGCTGAGCTTCAGACAGGCAACGCCCTTCGAGTACTCCAGCTTGCAGGTCGGGCTGGACCGGACTTTGCCGTCCGCCTTGAACCAGGACACCTTGATCTCAGGTGTTCCTGCAACCTGACACTTCAGACACACGGCGTCTCCAGCCGTAACCTCCATGGGCTCCAGAGACTCGACAAAGTACGGCGGCTCTGCAGGCAACAGACATGAACCATTAAAACGAACCAGGAGAAATGATGTCTGCTGGTTGCAGATACTGGACCAATCAGAGCCAAGAACCTGCCCAACACCATTTATCGACTTTTATTGTTTGGAAAATTAAGAATAACTGAGGCTTCAAAAATCATGTTGATTATGTTATATTTTAAATGATGATACTTATTTGAATCTAAAATTTTACATGAAGAGAGTACTGTTCGCGGGACTAACCGCAGCAAAGAAAATGTTGATAAAGAGATGGAAACCACCACATGTTCTAAACGTGTCTCTGTGGAAAGTATCATTTTATGAAATTCTGTTATTAGAAATCTCCAGTGCCCGAGTTCAAATGGCAAAGACAGAAACTATACAAAATTTGGAATTGGCAGCTGAGGAAGTTAAAGCTTTGTTTTGAGGCTACTTGAATGTACCTGAGAATGTATATTTACAATGTGTGTATTTTATTTTATTTATTTTCTTATTTTCTTTTTCTTTTTCTTTCATGTAATGGTTTTCATAATTTCATGTTACCCTCATGATAGGGGGAGGAGTAAGGGGTATAGATCACAAAAAAAAAAAAAAATCGTGTTGACTTTCTCTAAACATATTCAGTGTTCATTCCAGATCTAACTTACAAAAGGTTCCTAACTTAAAATTATTTCTACCTATGAGTGACTTCAAGTGTATTATAAAGAATGCATTGAGGGAAGAGTGTCATTGTTCTCGTATGAACTATGTGTGAGTATCTGAGTTTTGTTTTATTGTTTATTTTATATCTTGTATGGACTGATTTTACATGGCTGCTACCTTGGCCCGGTCTCTCTTGTAAAAGAGATCTCAGATCTCAATAGGACATTCATTCATTCATTCATTTTCTATACCGCTTATCCTGCACTAGGGTCACGGGTGAGCTGGAGCCTATCTCAGCTGACTTTGGGCGAGAGGCGGGGTACATCCTGGACAGGTCGCCAGTCTATCGCAGGGCTAACACATATAGACAGACAACCATTCACACTCCCATTCACACCTATGGACAATTTAGAGTCGCCAATTAACCTAACCTGCATGTCTTTGGACTGTGGGAGGAAGCCGGAGTACCCGGAGAGAACCCACGCATGCACGGGGAGAACATGCAAACTCCACACAGAAGGGTCCCAGCCGGCCGGCGGGTTCGAACCCAGAACCCTCTTGCTGTGAGGCAACAGTGCTAACCACTGCACCACCGTGCCGCCAATAGGACATCCTGGTTAAATAAAAGATTCACTTCAGTGTCACTCAGCAAACAGAGGTTGAACTCACCAAGGATGGACACAGCTGCCTCACATGCGTCCTTTCCAGCATCGTTGGACACTTCGCAGCTGTAGCTTCCCGCTGCTTCCTTGTCGTCTGTGCTGAGACACTCCAGGATGCAGGAGCTTTCCGTCGTGGTGATGTTGTATTTGTAAGAGGCAAAGATCTGCTGTCCGTCTTTGTACCAGTTCACTGTGATCTTGGGAGTTCCGGTGTACGTGCACTCCAGCGTTAATGCTTTTCCCTTCTCAACTGACACGTCTTTCAGCTTCTTGGAGAAGGCTGCAGGCTCTGAGGGACGAGAGCAACCAGAAACAAAATTAACCTTCCACCTGTGTTGCGGTCGCCTTCTGACCCGTTTTTTTTTTTTTCGACCCCGTTATAATAAGAACAAGTGCAAAACCTACCTTTTCATGGACAAGGAAGCCTAACAATGTAACCAAGATATGAGAAACAAATGGGATGATAAATAATTGTTTGTAGTGTGTTTTACAGCTGATTTAAGACTCGGGTCAAAACTGACCCTAACACAAGAGATGGTAGCAGAAAACTAACAAGAGGAAGGTTAAATTGAAGACAAGAGGCCCATGGGGCTCACACCAAAATATTAAAACCAACATTTTCATGGATAAGGAAGCCTAACAATGTAACCAAGAGAAGAAAAACAAGTTGGATGAAAGGTTTTTTAGTGTATTTTACAGCTTATTTAAGACACGGGTCAAAACCGACCCTCGCAAAAGAGATAGTAGCAGAAAGCTAACACAAGAAAAACTGATGAGTCTGATCTCTACTACATTGTGCAAATGTAAAGGCAGTGAATCCACAGAACAACAGAGGAAACAACTTAATGTGCAACCAACCTTTGACAGCGAGATTTACGGGGCAGTTTTCCTTTCCCGCGTCATTAATTATCTGACAAGTGTACTCTCCTGCGTGAGATTTGTCCACATTGAAAATCTCCAGAAGAACCTGGTTATCCTTCAGGGAGAACTGGCAGCCCTGTCCGGACAGCATCTCCTTCGTTCCTCTGAACCACTTGAGCTTTAGTGGGGCGCTGCCTTTCACCATGGCTGAGAAAGTCACGTTAGAACCGGGCATCGCCTCCACCGGCTGCGGTGGCACCACGAAAGACGGAGGTTCTGGATACAGAAAGTCAACATGTTGGAATCTTTGTTTCCTTCAGGCTAATATTTTATGATGCATAAAATCTAAACGGATGAGCCAAAACATTATGACCATCAACTCTAATATCCTGTGCACATGTCCAACCTACTGAGACATGAACTCTGTAACACCTCAGAACAACGGTTCTTGAGAGGGTTCAAGGGGGTCCTCAACCTTTTCTTGAAATTTTACCACTTTTTTCTAAAATTTTTAAAGCAGAAGTAAGCGGAATATTTGTGTTAATATAAGTCTTAATAGTTGTATCTTCCGACAGCAATCACTTACATAGAGTGTTTGGTCTGAAACACGGGTCTGTCAGTCACTCTGCTCTGCTGTAAGCCGAGGAGAAAACTTTCCTTGTATCCTACAACCTTTATCCAATGAGGAGAGAGAACGGCATAAAGGGGCGGTCCTCTCTGTGTGTGCAGCCAAGAGATGCGCGTGAATGTGGTGACGTAGGGACGAGGGCGGGGACTGCTAACTCCATCGGCTGACAGGAAGTTAGCCAAAACCACCGGATCGCTTACTTCTGCTTTAACTTCTTTTTCTGGGAGAAATTTTTACCACTTGTTTTATTATTATCATTATTTTTTTCCTTTTTTTGGGGGAGAAATTTTACCATGATTTCTAGATTTTTTTTTTTTTTTTGAGAAATTTTACCACTTTTTTCTAGAAATGTTTCAACTTCTTTTGGAAAAATTGTAGCACTTTCTTCCAGAAATTTCTCTATAATCTTTGCAAAAATTCATTTTAATTTTATTTTATCTAATTTGAACGTACATTGACTAAGTAAATATTTGTGTATTTCTGGTGTTTGCTTCGAAATTTTGTCCAATGGGGGTCCATGGTCTAATTTAGGGGTCCTTGATGTAAAAAAAAAAAAAAATTGAGAACCACTGCCTTAGAAGGTCCCTGTGGTATCTGGTACCAGTAGATCCACTGAGTCCTGTTAGTTGAGAGGTGGAACCACCAACATTCGTTTACCAGATCCTCTAATCCTCTGTTGGTGGACTCTCACCACAGCATACCAACACTGGCTCCAAGAACATGGGTAGTTACAGTCTAATATATCCCGGACCTTTACATGTGCATTTGTTATCAGATACTGTAATGTTATTAGCTTCATCTGAGTGGTTACAATGTTTTGGCTCATCAGTGTGAATCTCGGCTCAAAACAGAAGCCCCAACAGTCACTCCAACCAGTTGGATCTGAGTTTATCATCTTGATTTAGTCACTGAGCTGTCATTAAATGGTAACTACTCATTTCTATTATAGACCTTCAGCATTAAGAGGGTCTTCATTTAAAACAGTTCTGGCTCTCTGATCATTAAATTCCTGTAGTGACTGACCTTTGACAACCAAGGCAGCTGTGGTTTCACTAGATCCCGCCTTGTTGACAGCTTTGCATTTGTACTCTCCAGAGTCGGACAGCTTCAGTGTGGGCACTTTGAGCGTGCAATTGTTGTCAGTGAAAGAAATATCATAATTTGGTCCACTCTGTATCTCCTCCCCATCATGGTACCATGAGATGGTGAAAGGCGGAGAACCTGACACTTTACACTCCATCTCTCCAGCATTTCCAACAACTGTGTTACAGTCTCTCAACTTTCTTGAGAATGTTGGGGGTATGAGCTTGTCTGTCAGAGAGGAAAAACAGGACAAATACAGCTGTAAATAAGTTTTCATTAACAGGGCTGGGTGTCAAATAATGTTCTTTTCATTCAGAGGTGGCGAAAGTTTTTTCACCAAGTATTGAAAACTGGCACAATGATATGAGTTGAAATAGTTTCTGATTCAAAACTGTGTCAACATCGGACTGAGTTGTATTTAGTGTTTGTCTCGGATAAGTTTGTTTCAACATTTAACAATTGAGAAATTTGGATTTGGTAGTACATTCCCACAAGTTGGAAGATAAAAAAGATAAAAAGATTTTTGTTAAAAAAGATCAGTATCATTGGCAATAACTTGAACATTTTCAAAAGAATATCCAGCCCTAGTAGAGCGAAGACACCAACCTAAAACGGTGAGATTGATTTTACTCAGGTCCTTCCCGACCTCGTTCATAACCTCAAACGTATACTCTCCAGAGTCCACCTTCTCAGCAGACAGAACATTCAGGCTGGAAATCATCCGAGAAAATGAGATTTTGTATTTCCTCCCAGAGGCCAGCTCCACGCCATCCTTGAACCACTTGGGCACGAGCTCTGGGGTTCCGCACACTTTGACCTCAAGGGCGGCGATATCGCCTGCTGTCACGCTCAGAGTGTCGGGCTTGTCCACGATCTTTGCAGGTTCTGGAATCAACAGAGAGGGAGGAGAACATGTTTTCAATCAAACCTGCAAGAGAAGCGGGAAAAACAAAACTGCAAGAGAAAGAGAGAATTATATGTTTACAAACCTAGAACAGTCAAGTTAGCGAAACACTCCACACTCCCAGCATCGTTTCTGAGTTGGCAGGTGTATTTGCCTGCCGTGGTCGCATCGGCTTTAAAGACTTTAAGAGCGACTTGGTTGTTCTCAAAGGTGATTTTCCTGTTGTCACCGTCCCTGAGAATGTGATCCTTGTCTTGAACCCAGGACACAGTAATGGGTTCAGAGCCTTTAACAGTGGCCACAAGGGTCACCTCCTCTCCCAGTATCACTGTCATGTTTGACAGTTTCTTCACAAATGATGGCGGCTCTGAAGAGAGGAGAAAAACAGCGCAAAAGGGAAAGTCAGCAAGGTGCCAAAAGTAATTTAAAATCTAAAACTAAGAATTTTTTTATTTGAAACCATCGCAATTTCTACTGACCTCTGAGATTAACTGTTGTCTGGCAGGTGTCACTTCCTACACTGTTTGACACTTTGCACTCATATTCGCCGACATCTGAGGGCTCTATCCCAATGACATGTAGCGTGGCTGAGCTGCCCTCGCTCACCATCTTATACTTCCTGCTCTCCATCAGAGGTTTCCTGTCTTTGAACCAGGTGACCTGGAACGGAGCTGTACCGCTCATTTCGCAGTACAGACTCACGTCCTTACCCTTCAGCCCCTCAACGGGCTGGGGTACTGTCACAAAAGATGGGGCATCTAAAAGAAGATCAGGAAACTGTTAATCAAGCAAACACCGGAAAAGAATCCATGATCCATGACTAAATCTTAAAGCTGAGACCTGTAACATTTCATGACTAATTGTGCTTTACAGTGGCAGCCCAAAAAACTATGAATGCTTAGTTATCAATGTTTGTGCTTTGTAAAACTTTGTAAAACTGTGTAACTAAGGTGAAGATGAATTTTCCTAGTAGGCACTTGAGCTACAACTGATGTGGTGGAATTGGTAAAGGGGATTTATGGAACTACAGCGATTCTGGAGAGTTTAGGTGAAAGGTTGTCGTGGCTACAAATAAGATGGTCGAGTAGCTGTGAACGATGGGTGTAAAAACAGCTAATGTGCAAGGCTGGAAAGTGGAAGATTGTTGGAACTATAGCTAAATGGCAGATTTGATGTAGTTTGTTGGTATTATAGTGCAGCTGGCAGTGTTTGATGACACTGCAGCAAAACTGTTGACATGGCAAAGTTGATGGAATGACAATGACTTATAGAAAAGCCTATTATATTAAGTATATGTGGAAGATGTGAAAAATTAAATATTTTGCCACCGATCTACTGAATCAGATTTTTCTATTTGCATGTGAAAAATATAAGAGCTGTTCTGTTCTCAAAGCGGGATCTAGTGAAACCACGGAGAAAGTGGAAAAAATGTGTTTCTTTGAGTTTGACAATAGGCCACTGCACTAGGGTGAAATTTAAAGAACTTTAAAAACGTTACAGGATCCAGCTTTAAGCTAATATACACTGAGCAAACAGTGCATCAGAAAGTCAGACCAAAAAATAATAAATGATGGTTAGGAAGTCAGAGAGAGGCTGACCTTTAACGGTAATTGTGCTGCTGCAGCTGACACTACCAGCATCATTCTGAGCCTCACAGGTGTAAACTCCATCATCATCAAAGCTGGTGGAGAGCAGTTCCAGGACTGCTACTGAGTCAACAAATGATGTCCTGTGCTTGTCCCCATCTGTGACTTTAGTCTCGTGTTTGTACCAGGTCACTCTCAGAGGAGCTGTGCCATTGACTTTGCACTCCAGGCGGAGTGAGACACCCCTCTTAACAAACTTAGTAACGGGGAGTTTCAGCACAAACTCTGGTGGTTCTGGAAAGCCAAAATACAGACAAGTTAGTTGCTGGAAGCATTAAGGTAAACTTCAGACTGATGGGTCTGACAGGCAAAAAGTGAGCACATGAGATAAGCCAAAGAGATGAGTTCACAATGAGGTGTTAGCAGAGGCAGGATGGTTGTACAAAATGCAGGTGCAACATGAAGGCAACAAATAGTTGTTGATGAGAAGCTGCATTGGTGGAAAAGCTTCAAATAACAACAATGAAGTGCTGCAAAGCTGGAACATGTCGTAGAATCACTAGTTTTACCCAGTGATGCACAAGTGAGATGAAAAGAGCCACGCAAGAGTTGCTTTAAAAGATGAAAATCCAACCTTTGACAGTCAAGTCTGCACTACTGCGCACAGACCCAGCATCATTGCTGACTTGGCAAGAGTAAACTCCACCATGGGCGACACCCACTGAGAAGAGCTCTAAGAAGCAAGATAGCCCTTCCAGTCCCGTGAAACAAGTGGGTCCAGTCATGAGCTCAGTGTCATCCTTGTACCATTTGACTGTGAATGGAGGAGTTCCCTTAAATAAGCCTCTGAAGCGGACAGTGGCATTTGGTAGGGCCACCTGGGACTCAGGCGGTGTCACAAAACTTGGAGGTTCTGAAGGGAACAGGATGGAGCTGGTTAAAGAGATACTCACCTTTTGGTTTAGGATTATTTGACCAATCACATGGAAGAGTTTAGTCTGACCTTTGACCATGAGGGATCCACTGCATTCACAACTTCCAGCTGCATTTGTCAGTTTGCAAGAATAAGATCCTGCATCTGATCTCTCTAGCTGCTCAATTTCAATTGACACAGCATTGTCCTGCTGAATGAGTTTGTGTTTCACACCACTAGAGATTTTGCTCTGGTCTTTCTGCCATTCCACACTGATCGGGAGGGAGCCAGATATTTTGCAACATATCTGAACAAAGGAGCCCAATATCTCCTGCATATCTACCAAGGGTTTGATGAAGCTTGGAGGAATTACTTGTTCTGTTACAAAGAGAACAATGAAAAAAAGTAGTTACAACAATCTGTTCAACATGTACCTATTACTACTATATACTACTATGTACCAGAGGAGTTTCACAATTTCCACACCAACCTAGGACGATCACTTTGACTTTGCAGGTGCAGCTACTGATGTGATTTGCAACCTCGAAGACATATTCTCCTTGGTCTTCTTTCTGAGCGGACTGAATTTTTAAGCTGCTGACGTTGTTCTCAAAGCTCAGTTTATGTTGCCTGATGGACTGAAGCTCCTTGCCGTCCTTAATCCACTTCACTTTGAGCTCAGGGGAGCCCATAACCTTACAGTCCAGGCTGACTGGATCTCCAACTGTGACCCTTATCACTTCAGGTTTCTCTGTGATCTGAGGAGGCTCTACAATGCGAAAAGTCAGAAATTTGTTAAGTGTCCAACCGAGTTAGGACTTTGGGAAGATGTCATAGCCACAATTAGTTCAGCATAGGTATACCTTGCACTGTGAGGATGGCAAAGCACTTATCCTTCCCAGCCTCATTTACCACCTGACAGGTGTATTTCCCACTGTGAGCTGCCTCACAGGCAGGAATCCTGAGAGTTGCCATATTGTTTTCAAATGTTCTCTCAATCTTTGGATCCTCCAAAATCCAGTTCTCATCTTTTTTCCATTGCACAGAGAGAGTGGGTGACCCTGCCACAACACACATAAACTCTGCCATTTTACCCAGAACTGTGGCAGTGTTCTCAATCTTCTTGGTGAATGTCGGTGGTTCTAGCAGAGAAAACCAATGAAACATCACTAAATGGTAAGCTAACACGTTGGAAAATAAAAATGTGGATTTGTGATTTTGATTCAACCAACCTTTGAGACTTAGAGTAGTCTTACATGTACAGCTTCCCACCTCGTTAGCAACAGTACATTGATATTCACCAATATCTACAGTGTCACATCTGTGCACCTCTAGACCAAGATTGCCATTTGTCTGGGAGAGGCCATGTTTAGCACTGGGTTTGATTGCCTTTGTGTCTTTGTGCCAAGTTATCTCAAATGGACCTGTCCCAGAAACCTGACACTCCAAACAAGCACTGGAGCCCTTCACAACATCAGTTGGAGCCAGATCTCTGATAAATGATGGTGGTTCTGATATGAGAGAAAACAAACCGTCACCTACATTTTACATCACAGACTCTGACTTGTGTTCTTTAAAGGCAAAGTTTCAGCAATGTTTCTTGCTGGAGACAGAGATGCACTGAACAATCTTTCATCTTTTCTATATCAGAACATTAAGACCAAGTCAACTGAAATCAATGGCAATATATATATAAGCAGAATGTCATACAATATAGAAATTATAAATCGTTGCTTTACAATCAGATAATCTTAAATTTTCAAAATAATGAGAAAATCTTCCAACATGGCTAACCTTTGACCTTGAGCTCCATGCTGCAGCTCTCACTGCCAGCCTCATTGCGAGCCTCACAGTAGTAAGTCCCACTGTCTTTGGTATCAGTCGCACAAACTTCCAGAGTTGCCACAGAGTTAACAAAAGCCATCTTGTACCGGTCACTGGGGCTGATCTCAGAGCCATCCTTGAACCAGTAGATGTCTATCTCAGGTGTGCCGGTTACCTGACATTCAAAGACTTTATTCTGACTTGGGCGTACCACAGACAAACGAGCCGGAGTCCTTGTGAACTTAGGCGGCTCTGTGGAATAAAATACGATGATAGATGCATTAGATCCATCAGATGAAGGTGGGGATTTAATCTCACAGTATTGACATTTCCATCCAAATGTTCCTCAAATTTCAAGAAAGTGTGTTTCCATTAGTTCCCCTTATGTCCTACAATCACATTTTTTTTGTGTCAGTATTGCTCTGTTCCCTTGAAGTTAGTTTGAATGAAAACAACTACATTTACATTTGAAATACATGTTCTATCAGCAAGTGAAGGGCCAGTGTGTCACCAAAGAAAGGAAACCAATTCAAATCCTTAATTTGTTAATATAGGACAGATGGATGGAAACATATGTGTTAACAAAGTTCCACATTAAGTAATAACCTTTGACAAAGAGTGTTGCCTGGCACGAAGTGGAGCCGACATCATTCTGGATTTCACACACATAATCTCCAGAATCAGAAGCTTTGGCAAAGAAGAGCTCTAGTGAGCTTGAGGTGTTATCTTTGGTCACAAAGCAGTCAGAGCTGGATACAATCTCTTTCTTGTCTTTAAACCATTTGATGGTTAGTGATGGTGTGCCAGACAGCAACACGTTAAACTGAACCTTTGAGCCAGGCAGAACGTTCATGGACTCAGGCTTTTCGAGAATACATGGTGGTTCTGGAAGAGAAGAACAAGTCACTACTTGTGAAAGCTGCACAAAAGACAAAGGTCCTGTTAGCAGTGTAGCTATGCTCAAATGATGCATGTCCAGCTACTGATGCAATAATGAATTATTCAAACCTTTCACAAACAAGATCCCAGAGCACTGGACTGTTCCCGCTTTGTTTGTAGCAATGCAGGTATAGCTGCCGCTATCTTTACTGCCAAGATTAGAGATTTCCAGAAAAGCGACACTCTCAAAGAATGTGCATTTGTGTTTCTCATTTGTCTGGATCTCTTTCTTGTCTTTGTACCACTGTATGGTTATTGGCAGGGAACCAGAAACAAGACACTCCAGATGAGCAAATGATCCTTTGATACCTTCTGTTTGCTTCAGTTTTCTTGTGAAAGATGGGGGAATTATCTGATCTAATGTTGGTGCAGGAAGAAAAGAAGTGAAGAGAGGTGGAAAGAAAGTACAAAAGAATGTAAATAAAATCAAATTTATCAGAATGCATATTTTAGTTATGTGGTTCACATTAAGGACTAACCGAGAACATTAAGCGTTGCCTCGCAAGTACTTTGGCCGACATCATTTGAAACATTAAAGGTGTATTCACCACCATCACTTTTCTCAGTTTTAAGAATTTTGAGCACAGAGCTGGTGTCTGTGCTCTGTACTTTATATCTCTGGCCTGATGTCAGCTCCTTGCCGGCCTTCAGCCATTTGGCCTTCAGGGGTTTTGTGCCTGAGAACCTGGCCTCCAGTGTGGCTGGATCCCCCTGAGTCACACTGATAGACTTGGCCTCCTCTGTGACCTTAGCTGGCTCTGAGACATTAAACAAACAGTCAGCAAAGAACCCGAAGAACTGAAGATGCATTTGGCCCTTATCAACTCATTAGGTCATAAAATGATCATACGAGTTATTTCCAATCAGTGGTCAATGTTAACTCTACCTCATGATGAGGGCGAATAGAACATTCCTTGTAGCCCTGGACTATATAGACTTAATTTATGAGTTTAGTGTTAAAAGTCACTATGGAGAAATTCACAAAGCTTGTAAGTCTGGAACTCCTATTTTACCAATGGGATTGAAAACAATGTCAATTTGATGTAAACTTGAGTAAACATACAAATGTGTGACTTCATGAGTTGATAAAGACCACCTGATTGCACCACTGTAAAGATTCAAAAGAGTCCTTGAATATTTTAACCAACCTTTGACTGTCAATACAGCAGAGCATGTTTGGCTCCCAGCCTGATTCTGCACCTGGCAAGAATATTTGCCACCATGTTTGCTCTGTAACTTGGTGATGTGCAGCAGAGCAGTCTTATTTTCATATGTAATCTGAATATGTTCGGCCTCTTTGACTTCATGGTTGTCTTTAAGCCAAGACACAGTCATGGGCTCTGAGCCTTTTAAAACGCACTTCAGAGAAACCTCGCTACCCACCAATGAACTGAGGTTCTCCAGCTTTTGCACAAAAGATGGTGGTTCTATGGGACGAAAATTAGATTCATGTTATTGGCCTTGCAAAGTCACACTTCATTCTCCAAGTTCAATCTTTGCTATGAAACCTAAGTCTAGGAAAACATCTATGAAGAATCTGCTGAGCTTCACACATTCTCAGAAACACAATGCTGTCAACTCAATACACTTGTACAATTCCATACTTATAAACAACATGTGGTATAAAAACTAGCCTAACTTGACTTCGCTGTATTAAAGTAGCCTCAAGTGAATGTCTGCTGAGGGTTGCCAGACCATAATGAGCAAAGAGGGACATGTCTAGTATCTTCACAAAATATGACAACTGATAAATGGCAGGAAACACACAGTTGATCTAAATGTAAATCAATATAATCTAAACCAACCTTTTAGTGTTACTTGACAATCACATGAAGCACTTCCCACTTCATTCTCAACAGTACACTGGTACAAGCCAGCATCTCCTGCCTCCACTGCCAGCACTTGCAGGGCTACCAGATCATCTTTCACAGTGATCCTGTGTCTCTTGTCATTCCTAATTGGTTTTGTATTTTTATAAAATGACACAGAGAACGGGGAAGAACCAGTGACCTGGCCTTCCAACATCATCTCAGAACCTTTCACCACATCTTTTGGCTCCAAGCCACGCACAAACAATGGTGGTTCTAGAAGAAAACAGCAGGTGTGTGAGAGCATTACAATGAAATACATATGTACATACAATGATAATGGCATATAA
Organism: Trachurus japonicus; assembly: GCF_045865225.1. Lineage (NCBI taxonomy): Eukaryota > Metazoa > Chordata > Actinopteri > Carangiformes > Carangidae > Trachurus > Trachurus japonicus. The sequence continues at coordinate 35,636,453 of NC_140927.1, read as the reverse complement.
CAATGCCAAAAATCATTCTAACCACAGGTAGTAATAACAGAAATAAAGAAAATAAAGAAAAGTATAAGAAAAGCAGGTAAGGTTTCCAGTATGAGATGAAACATCTGTACCGAACCGACCTTTGACTGTAACTGTGCTGCTGCAGCGGTCACTACCAGCCTCACTGGATGCCACACAGACATAATCTCCACAATCCTCTACTGTACAACTGGCCATTTCCAGGGATGCCATTGAGTCAGATACGCCCATTGTGTATTTGGGACCAGAGCTGATCTCCATCTCATCTTTGAACCACTTGAAACTGATAACAGGGCTGCCTGTCACTTTACACTCCAGTCTGGCAACATCGCCGCTGGTGACGAGCTTCGTTGCCTCAAGCTTCCTTACAAACACAGGAGGTTCTGAGAGAAGAGGTTAAAGTTCATTGTCAGACAGGAGACATGTTAGTAACAGAAGACATGTTGATCAAGACTGTCATGACATTTTCATGCAGCTGCACACAATATTGAAGACAGACACCTTTCACAAAGAGCACTGTGGTGCAATCCACCTTCCCAGCATCGTTGGACACTTGGCAAGTGTATTTAGCGGAATCACTGGGTTTCACAGAGTGAAGCTCCAAAGAGCTTGAGGAAGCATCTTTTTTAATAAAATATGAGCCTCCAGTTACAATCTCCTTTTCCTCTCTGAACCACTTAACAGCCAAAGGAGCTGTTCCAGTGAAGGCTACTTTGAAGGAAACAGTGGTTCCTGGTATAACATCCTGGTTGTCGGGTTTCCCAGTGAACACTGGGGGCTCTGGGGGGTCATTGATAAAACAAAATTTTCATTTCATATTAGCATGAATTGAATTAAGAATAGCAATAACAAAGCAACATGATATAAGGCAAGTGTTCATAACCTTTAACATAGAGTGTGCTGCTGGTTTCTTTAAAGCCGGCTGAATTGGTGGCTTTGCATTTGAAAACTCCAGAATCTGCCTTCTCCAGCTGAATAATTCTCAGGGTAGCAGAATTGTCTTTGAATTCAGGCTGGAATTTGGATCCAGACACAATCTCCTTGTCATCTTTAAACCAGGCTATGGTCATGGGTTGAGACCCAGACACCTTGCAATCCATGGAGACGTCATTACCAATGTTACCATCAACTCTTTTCAGGGACTTGGTGAAAGTTGGTGGCATTATCCGATCTGATTGTTCAAGAAAAAAAATCTCATGCATTAATAGTTTCAAACTATTTCAGAAAATAATTACTGACAAGAAAAACTAGTCAATGGTTTATACTTGAGATATTTTCATTCATTTGTAAAACAGCAAAAGCATCATAAAATGTTAGAGAAGCAGAAACTGGGAGCTAACCTAAGACAGTGACTGAGCATGTGCACTGGTCTTTCCCAACTTTATTCGACACTTCAATCTTATACTCTGAAGTGTCTCCTCTTTCTGCTGTAAGAATCTTCATGGTGGCAACATTGTCCTTCAGAGTCATCTTATATTTACGGCCACTGATCATCTCCTTCCCATCTTTAAACCATTTCACTTTGAGTTCTGGGCTTCCAGAAAGTGTGCACTCCAATGTGGCTGAATCCCCTGCAGTCACACTAATGGATTCTGCAGGTTCTACAATTCTGGCAGGTTCTGGGACAAGATAAACCCGTTAGTTATAGAGAAATAAGAGTCTCAACACAAGAACTTGATATATCTGCATCAAAGATATCATCTGACCTTGCACAGTCAAGGTGGCTTCACATTTTTGTTGCCCAGCCTCATTCTCAGCTTGGCATGAATACTTGCCACCATGGCTGATGGCCACTGTTGTTATCGACAAGCTGGCAACATTGTTCTCAAATGTCAGCTTGATATTTGGATCATCATCTCTGAGTATTTCAGAGTCTTTCATCCATTTAACAGCAATGGGAGCTGAGCCCTTTATGGTTCCTTGGAGTTTTACTGTAGTTCCCAGCACTGCTGTAGCACTCTCAACCCTCTTTGAGAAGGTTGGGGGCTCTAAAAAAACATAATGAGTTTAAACTGCCTGAATGACAAGATTAAACATCAGTTTATACATTTCATTAAACTCAAATTTACTGACCTTTAAGCTTTGCTAAGGCTTTAGTGGTAATCTTCCCAACATCATTGGATATCACACACTGATAATCTCCAACATCTGCACTTTCAAAGGTCTGTATCTCCAGCCTTGACAAAGACTCTTGGGAGATTATTTTATATTTCCCATCACCAGTGATGGTTTTCTTATTTTTTTGCCAGATTATTTCAAAAGGAGCTGTTCCTGTGATCTCACACTCCAGCTGAGCTGCTGATCCCTTCACCGCTTCTAGTGTCCTCAGCTCTTTTCTAACAGATGGTGGCTCTGGATGCCAAAAGAGTTTCAAAAGGTCAAGTACAGAGTAAGCAGTTAATACCAAAACATATCTCACCTGAACAATAGGTGAAACATAAATCCAATGTTTGACAAACCTTTAACAGCTATAAGGGTGTTGCAGCTCTCACTGCCGGCATTATTTGACACCTCACAGGTGTAACTCCCACTGTCTGTGACCAAAAGGTTAATTATCTCCAAAGTAGCCACTCCACTCTTGAAAGATATTTTATATTTTTCTCCATCACTGAGCTCTCTCTCATTCCAGAACCAGTGGATGCGAAGTTCAGGTGAGCCTTTAATTGAGCACTGTAACCGTGCAGCTATACCCTGTTTCCAGGTAATCTTAGGTTCCATTTTCTTGACAAAAGTAGGGGGCTCTGAAAGGAGTGTTTGGTTCAAAAACAGCACGGTATTCAAACATTAACAATAGACAGTCATAAAACAAAACAAATGAAACAGAAGAGTACGAAAAAGAGATGCAACAGAAAATGCAAGAAGATAGCAATGCAAGGTGTTAGTATCAGCTTGCGGTTGGCTGAAAACCATCAGCACTACCCCACCAGCTAAGTTCATGTGTTTTTATCAAAGCTAATGGAAAGATCATTGTTAGGATCTTACCTTGAACTGTTACCACAGCCTCACAGGATGAGCTCCCAGCCTCATTAGCGGCTGTGCAAACATATTTCCCAGAGTCTTTCAGTTTGGACTTGGGTATCTCAAGAACAGCCACCTTGTCCTCAAAGGACAGCTTACACTCCATACTCTGGTGGACTTTTTTGCCATCCCTTGTCCAGGTGACGGTCACACCAGTGTCCTCATCCACTTGGCACTCCAGCCTCAGCGGGGCATTAATAGCAGCTGATGCTGGCTCAATGGTCTTAACAAAGCTGGGCTTGTTGATAACCTTGAGTTCTGTGGTGAATGTAGCAGTGCCGACACTGTTGGAGGCCTTACATAGGAACACTCCCTGATCAGTCAGCTCAAGACTCTTGATGTGAAGGGAATACTTGTTCTTTTCACATTTCATGAAATACTTCCCTTCAGAAGAGATTGCTATGTTGTCCTTGTGCCAGACAACTTCCATTGGTGAGGATCCAGTGAGTGTGCACTGGAACACGGCTTGTTTGCCCACATATAAAATCATTGGGTCTGGTTTTGATACAAATACTGGCGGGTACATTTCTATGGAGAGCAGGCAAAAAAAGAAAAAAAGTTTGAAAAAACAACACCAAAACAAGTTAACCCGAGTGATCCCAAATTGACGATCAATGCAGGTTTGAATATGAAAATATCTGATCCGCAACATCATTTCATCTTGTCAAATCTGACACCAGATTCAGTATTAAATAAATCATCACATCCACTTTACACCATAATGATTCAAGGTATAAGTGTAAATGTGTATATAATTCTCTCTCTCTCATACATACAGGCAAAAGTCATTGTTTAAAAGAGGTCCCATTTGGGTCTTACCAGTTACGATGAGCGTGGCAGTGCAGCTGTCAGTCCCGTGCTGGTTTGAAGCCTTGCAGGTGTATTCACCACTGTCAGCTTTGACCGGGTTCAGAAGCTCCAGAGAGGAATTGGTGTGGCGGCTGAGCATCCGATACTTCTCACTCTGTCTGATCTCAATGCCAGACTTGTACCATTTGAAGGTCACATTTGGAGCATCCTCAATCTCACATTCAAACTTGGCGTTGCTGCCGATGTTTATCTCCAGAGGCGTGATTTTCTGCCTAAAGACAGGTGGCACTGCAGCACACAGATAATTAAAAGTTAGTAATGGATTCTATGAATCTTAAAAACAAACTGACAGAAGAGCAATGGTGGAATGTACATCAATGATGGAAGGAAAATCAGGAGTGACTGTGAAGAAGAAATAGAGCAAGAACATTAGCCCCATGGTTTCACAAAAAGCTACCTAAAAGAAGATGCTATTACAGTACATGATTCTCATGGGGCTAGGGTTCCAGTGAAAGAAAGGGAAAACAGAGGGTTTGTGGAAGATGAGGCAATGTCAAGTTGAAGCCCTGAAAGCATGCAGAGAGACATTGCAGGTATGGAGAGAATGGACCTAAAAGAATGAGACAAACCATGGGTTTAAAACAAAGGGACCTGTGGCCATCAACATGCCAAAGTGACCATGAAAAGACCATGAAAGTTGCCTTAAGACCAGAACTATAACAGCCATTACTACAGGATGTTTAGTGTCTACGGAGCCTGTAGACTGTGACAGTCCTGGTCTTTAGGCTATTGCTGACCACAAAGAGATGTGGAACAAACAAGACATGGTGAGTTAGTATCATCCAGTGTCCTGCTAAGGTTGCTCATGCTGAGCTATGAAATGAATATAAAGACACAAGTGAAAATGTGACAAACGCATCATTTTATGTGAAGACATACTGTATGTGAAGGTCTCGAATGAACCAATTTATGTGGGTGATTAGTGATTCTCAGAGGAAATGGATGAGTGAATGAATGATAAATAAATTTTCCTGTTGTCAAACCTCTTGAGACCACAGTGAGCCTTGAAGATGTTGTAGTCCTGCCAGCTTCATTCTCAGCCTCACAAACATATTCTCCTTGATGTCTCTCCTTGACAATTTTGTTGATAACCAATGTGTATGTGTCGTTGTCTTTGGAACACTTGAACTCTTTGCCAGATTTCACCAACTGTCCATTGAAAAACCAGTTTACATTTGTAACATACTTAATGGTGGTGCTGAAAATTACTTTATTATCCTCCTCTATTGATAGGTCTTCAAGGGAGGTGACTACAACAGGGTATTCTCTTTGTTCTGGCCTGGATACTGTGAGCTCCTCTTTGAAGATCTCCTCCCTGTACTCCTTCTGGATCCTGACATCCACTACTTGTTCGGTGGGAACTGTGGTAGGAGGCAGGGACGTGGTAGCAATAGCTGCTCCTCTGTCTTTTTCTTGGCTTTTCAGCGTCACTGACCTCACCTCCTGCTTTGACACCTGGACTGACTGCTCAAATGCCATGTGAGACTCTGTCTTCAGAGCAGCAGCATGAGATTTAACAGCAGTGAAATCCACTGTACTCTCTGCCACATTCACGGTCTCCACAACGGATGACAACATTTGCTTAGAGGAGGCCGAAGTGACCTGTGCCCTTTGAGGTTTGTCTAGCTGCATAGTGCCTGGATGCTCTGAAGTAAGAACATGGGCTTCCTGGTACACAATGGAGTGGAAAGCTGCTTGCAGTTCAGTTCTGAGATCAGCTGTACGAGGGTATTCACCCTCGAAAGCCAGAGTGATCTCCATGGGGGCACCTGTTGTTGTGATGAGGTATGTGAACATTGCTCGTTTGGGCTCTCTTTGAACCTTGACCTCCTGTACGTCTACGGTCTGTAACCTGCCTACAACATCAGCCAGTAACACTGGCTGATCACTGGCCACAGCAGACTGTAGCGCATCTCTGAGCTGATGGCGTATATTCAAAGTGGATGGTTTGGGGATCTGAAGCACAAATGTCATCTCTTTGGGAAGAACTGTGCTCTCTTTTGTTTCTGATGCCATAAAGGACAATTTTGGCTGTGTGGTGACAACAACTTTAGTGGACTCAGATTTGGTGATCTCCTGAGAGATTTCACCTCTGAGCACTCGCTTCTCATCCATCACTATTGATTGCCTGACTGACTGGCCTTCCTGGATCTGAACAGCAAAGTCCTGTTCTGCTGCCTCTAGAACCACACTACTCTCTGTGGATATCTCCTTCTCCTCAATCTGAATTGGCTCAGTGGGGACTTTTGGTTCCACTGCCATTTGGCAGGTGAACTTGTCCACAGCTGTAAGACTCTGTGTGTGACCCTCCTCTAAGGTCTGGCTTTCTGCCACACTGGTGACATGCATCACATTCCAGCGATCCTCCTTTTGCACCAGTGCCCGCTGCTGCTTGACATCAGTTGTAACTGGTGTCTCCTTTGGCAGCTGCATGGGCTGGTAGGAGAGGTGGAGGATGTTTTGTGGCCTGGGCTCAGTTCGAAGTTGAGACTGAACTCCAGTCACAGACAAATCCAATTCTCTATGGTAATCTGCAGTGAGCTCCCTTCTCTCATCGGAGATGGCTGCATGGCTCCTTGTCTTTTCTTGTTTTTGCACTGCCACCTGCTGGTCAGGCTTTTCAATTACGAGAATACCCTCTTTGGGTAGTGCCACCACAGGTTGGGTTGACTGGAGATGGAGGAGAGTGGGAGCCTCTTTCTGCGGCTGAATGGCTATAGTGCTAGCCTTGGCCTCAAACTCTGATGTATCCTCACAAACTACTGTCCTCTGCTCATCCTGGCTAACAGTGTGAAGCAGAGTGGGACTCTTCCGGGCTCCTGCTTGTTCTGGGGCTGGTTTCTCACAGGTGAAGCTACTCTCAGATGGAAGAAGGTCCTGGTCTGTGATAACCTGCAGGTGCAACACCTGTTCCCCTTCTATCTGTGACTGAATGGAAATGGCACTGTCCAGACTCGGTAGCTTCTGAGTTGGCTCAGCTTGCAGCATCTGCTTCTCTTCAGCCATTAGTGCTGCCTTTGTCATTTTATCTTTTGAGAGATGAGCCATCTCTTCAGCAGGTCTCTGCATGGAGAACTCAGTCTCCTTTGAAAGAGTCTGTTTAGACTCACTGACTGAAGCCAAAATCAGTTGGTGCTGTTCTTTCCCAATGGAAGACTTCACAGCAGAATCTGACGTTGCTAGTTCAGTTGTGTGCCCCTCTGCAAGCACCCGTTTTTCTGAAGACTGGGCTGAGTATAAAATCTTAACACCCTCCTTAACGGTGTAACCCTTCTCTTCCTGTGGTTTGGGGATGTCCTGAGACTGCTCTTTCAGGATGGACAACTGTGACTCGACCTGATGCCCACTGACAAGATGTTTAGGCTCTGAAGTGGGTCTGAGGGAAGCAGACTTCCTGTCAGCCAGAGGCTCTGTGCTAACACTAGAGAGAGGGGTGAGCTCCTCGGCAACAGCTGACATTACCTTTGACCTCTTTTCTCTCGCTACTTGAAGCTCAATGACCTCAGGGCTTTGAATGCGATCACAGTGCTGTTCTGTGAGGTCCTGACTCTCTTCAACAGACGTTGTAAATGCTGCCATATGAAGCTGTTTTGCAGGAACAGCTGAGACCTGAGGTGGATGGGTAGGAACAACAGACACCCTCTCCTCTATCTCATGAGACTGAAGCACTGCTGCCTGGTGGGTCAGCTGCTCACGATGAATAGTTGCAGCAGAGATATCTGGGTCTCTCAGGGATCCCACTTGCTCACTAGGAATAATCTGCCTGTCCTCTGTGCCAATTGTATAAACCATCTGATCTGACCTAGCCCTATCCTGCCCTGGGAGGCTGACCTGATACAGACGAGATTCGGTTGCCTGTTCTGTCATTGAAACCTTGTAGCCTTTCTTCTGAACCACTGTCATTTGCTCCTGCTTGTGGGAAACAGAGACCGACTCCCTGAACACAACAAGCTCAGCACCACAAGACACATCCCCAAATGGGTTGGAGGCCTTACATGTATACAACCCACTGTCTTCCTGTTTAACACTTTTCATATTGATGAAGCCAGATCCATCTGGGTTGGCTATAATGATACAGTTTCTGCTGGGCTGGATCTGGAAAGCACCTTTGAACCACTTAACATCAGGGACTGGATCGCCACTTACTTTGTAATGAAAATGCACCTCTCCTCCTTCTGAGCACCTCACAGGCTGGATCTGAACTGTGAAAGTAGGGGGTTGACCTGTGACCTTAAACATCTTCTCAACCCATTTCTCGGCCTGACTGACGTCAGGCTTTTTCACTTCAAGGTATGTGGTGCATGTTGTCTTGCCAAATCTGTTGGTGGCAGTGCAAGAGTACTCGCCCTCAACCTCAGACGTGACCTTTGTGATTACTAGAGTGTACTCCTCCCTCTCCTCTATTAGCTTATAAATAGTAGAGGTCTTTATCACTTTTCCATTGTGAGACCACTGAACAGTCGGCTTTGGAAAGCCGGACACTTTGACAGTAAACCTAGCCGTTTCCCCACTGCCTACAACTGCTGGGGAGAGCTGAGTTAGGAAAACTGGTTTTTCTTTTTTCTTCTCCAAAGTGGAGGAATACCGTTTGGACTCTGGCTTGAGTTCAAGTGTTTTTGTTTTCTGTGGTAACTGGACACCAGTGTAGTAGGTTTCCTCTTGTTCTTCAACAGTGGTGATCGTGGTGCTACAATGCTCTGTCAGGAAATATTGAGCAAGACTGATAACAATATCCACAAGACAAAAGCTATACAGTGAATTTATGAAAGCAAGGCTGTCCTTCACTACAGAAATTCTTAGTCGACTAGTAATTGTGGGATTGTTTTTCCAAGTACTCATGAAGTTGAGTAAATAAAGAATTTTCATTAGTATTACTGACCTTCTGCAGGTGATTGTTGTAAAATCTTGTGAAATCTGGCACATTTTACATGTAATACAAATTACAAACACCTAATTTTTTGTCCACAATACAGAAAAATACACATTTCATTCTAAACATTCTGATAAACTTGTCGACTAAGGAATTTGAAAAGGACAGCCCTACGATATAGTAATATTAAGACAAAAATCTGAAATACTTGATTAATATTAACAGTAAAATACAGCTAATCAGATTCTGTAAGACCTCCTTATGTTTAAAGTAAGAATCAAAAGAGTGACGTAAACATAAACAAAGAAAACAAATGTGAATTCCCCCAGACGAAAACATGATTTTCACAGCCATATTTTTCTTTATTTTCGTTTATTTCAGTGGACTTTTTCAGGTATCATCAGAATCGGTGGTTGATGTTATTTTTCTTCTATAGCCTACCAGTTTTAGTTTTAGCTTTCCTCAAATAATATTTTTTTTGTTATATAATTATTACATTTAAAGGGACTACGAGGAGTTTCGGAAAGCGAAGTGTTTTCACACTACATTTCCCATGAGCCTCCGTGCACAGTGTGAAATTTATGGGCCGGCGCAAGGTCGAAAGTGAAAGTGTTTGCCAAGAATGTTTTCAATCAAGAACTAAAGTCGGAGGTTCGAAGACGATCAGATACCATCGTAGTTTCGACCATAAACGATGCCAACTAGTGGTCTGGTGGAATTATTCCCATGACCCGCCGGGCAGTGTCCGGGAAACCAAAACTAGGAAATGCTGGGCGAGTCGACCACTGAATAATAATATCAAAATAACTATAAAAACAAAACGATATATTTATAGAAAATTGACCCATTAACAGGTATGGGTAACGTAGATACATCCACATTAATATGAAACTCTTTTAGAGCCAAAAACAAACTCCTCAGGGTCTCTTTAATGACAATGATAACAATTTGAATCTCATACGCAAGTGAAGAAATACTACTGCTCACAGGAACATAGATAACATATCAATGTACATCCCATCTTCTGTTAGCCTGACTAACACCGGACCATACTTAGTCTCCAATGAGATTGAGTATGGGTCTGGGTAAAGTGTATTCACCTCCAACAATTTGACAAATGGACCATGTAAAAAAAGAAGAATCAAAACTCAACTTAAGATCATCAAATATTTTATTATATAAACTCTGAAACAAACCAACATGGCATCTGTACAAATAAACCATGAATTTCTATATCAATGTTCTTTGTGTTGCTTATTTTACTAATAAACACTACTTATACACTTATTTACATGACATTAAAACTTGTATTTAAATTTTAGAAAATTTCACAGTATTATCAATTTTAAAGTTAGTCATGAATCAACTTACTCTATTATGAATAATTTACTTTCTTTAAGAGTCTAAAAATATCTTTGACAAGCAACACACACGAACACAAGAAAAATCCCAAACAAAAAACAGCAACAAAATGTCACGCAAACAACTGAATCATTTCAAGTAAGCAAACTGACAGTATATTCTTTAAATTTTCCAGATTTTTTGTAAGATCACTGCTTAAAAATATTAATTTTATGATTATTGGGACTGTTTTTCAGATTCACTGATATGCGTTTATGTCTATGTTTGGGGTACATGGGATGTTTGCATCACACATATCTAATAGTTCCAGTTGTTATCATTTGTGATGCAAACTGATTTGAACATCACAAGTATGAGAACAGACTGTTTTTTTCTCTAGGCACACCACTTTGGATAAAACACAACAGATGCAGCAATCATAAACAAATTTTTTCCACCAGAACCTAAAACAAAACTTGAGAGTTTCATACAACTTACAATAAATGAACAAAAACTCGCCAGCCTACTGATCTTCGGGCATTATTCAACTACTGTTTTTTTTTTCAAGATATTCTTCATCACAAACAAACATTAGATGACCATACACACCTACATTAACCAAGATAACTCAAGGCTGGTTGCCCAAAGATAATGTAATCTTTCTGACCGTGTCTGGCCAGTCTTAGCTAACATGAGTGAGACAGACAAAAATAATCACTGATTCAAACCAAGAGAGCTGACCCCTCCAGGTTACTGTCTAAATACAAGCTGCGTTACAGTGGCAACAATACACCACACCTATCCAAAAGTGACAGTGAGGAAAAACTCAGTTGTAGACAGGTCACAAATGTGACATTTTTTTGTTTGTTCTTGTTTTTGTTTTTTCTTATCTAAGTTTGCTTGTAAGACAGTTAAATCTAATTGATGTTGTTTAGGAAGTTATGTTAATTTCAAATTCTCAAGAGACACACATTTGCATAGTGTTTTGTATCTTTGAGCAACCAGCCCAAAACCTCCAACCTTTAAAACACCTTAAGCAGTGCTGTGGTTTCAATGCATCCGGCTGTGTTTTGGATTATGCACTTGTATTCGCCAGCATCATCCTGTGTCACATTAGTAATGAGCAGATTGAAATGTCCTGCAGTTTTTTCCTGGATTATACACCTGCTGTCTGTGACTCGATCTCCATCTTTGTACCACTCCGCTGTGGGGTTAGGCTTCCCATTAACCAGACACTGGAGGATAACAGGTGTCCCTATTGCTGCTGTAACGTTAGTCAGTGGGATGATACATTTAGGGGGTGTCTCAGTCACCTGGAACTGGAAACTGCACATGTCGGAAGACTTCCCTTTGAACTCCACCTTGTCATCTTTTGCTGGCTCAGCAAATACATCAAAATTGATGCTAACATATTTTTCCCCTTGTTCACTCATTTCATTGTCAGTGTTGGCCACCAGTCGGACTGCCCGCTGTGACTCGTCTCCCTCTTGCTCAAACTCAAACTCAAGCTCAATTTCTGACACCTGTTCACCATCAAATGATGTGTTCCCAACCATTAAGTCAAACTTCTGTGGCTGAACTTTGGCACTTCCCAGAGACACAGCAGTCAACTCCCTGCCTCTTGCCTTTCCTGATAAAGTCTTAGCACTGAACACCACCAGAGAGGCTCTACACAGAGTCTCCCCAACAACATTAATAGCTCTGCAAGTATACACTCCACTATCCTGAGTTGAGACCTTACAAATCTTCAAGAAGTGGTTGTCTCCATCACATGAGTGCAAGTATTTTTTGTTATTGTGAGGAATTTTTTTGTCACCTTTGAACCAGGACACAATTGGAGATGGAATTCCCATCAGTGAGCACTCAAACATGACAGTGGTTCCCTCTGGGGTCTCCATGTCACAAATGGGATTAATGAACCTTGGAGGCATCTCAGTTACCTCAAAAGCTATTTTCAACTCATCATGCTCCTGGGTGATAAAGTCCACAGCACCCTCTTCATAAATGCTCGGTAACACATCCAAAGATATGATCATGCTCTTGTTGTCAGCTGTGTACTCAGGAATAGTGATGATTTTAACTTGTTTCTCAAATTCTTTTACCTCATTTTCATCCAATTCTACTTCAAGCAGAATCTCTTGAGGAGATGGAGAGCGAGAGGAATCATCTTCCTCCACATCAAACTCCATCACATGTTGATGAGTGACAGCAGGTGGAGCAGGCATGAACCTCACTTCCTGTGATACAACTACAACTAACGCAACACTTCTGGCTTCTCCAACATAGTTCACAGCCTCGCAGATATACTCTCCCTGGTCTGCTTTAGTGACATTGTGAATTGTTAGTGAGATGGTATCCCCATCTCTCTCCATTTTAACTCTGTCATCTGCCTCCAGTTGGGTTTTGTTGCAGAACCACTTCACTTCAGGTGATGGTAGACCAAACACCTCAGCACAGAATGTTAGTGAGTCATTTTCAAACACTCTCTTCTTAATGAGTGGTTTGAGGAAGGCAGGAGGAATTCCCTGTACTTTCTCCTGAAGGGCCAAAGACCCTCTGCCCCTGGAGAGGAACTGACTCTCATCCACATTTATTCCAAGATGTGTTGTTTCAATTCCCTCATAAGCAGGAGATGTCAGGAATTGAAGCGGTGAGAAGAACCTCTCACTAGAGCCTCCTGTTGAGGGTCTCTTGTGTTCTACAGGGGAGAATGGATACTCTTGAGGAGTCTTAAACCCACTTGGTGTATCAGAACTGGGAGTATGGAAAGACATAGGAGACTTGGGAGTATGGAAAGACTCTGCAATTGGCTGTGAGGCCTCAGTAGATGAGCCTGGGGTATAGAACCTCTCAGCTACCTCAGCTATCTCTTCACTGACAGTGCTGCCAATCTCTATAGACATCTCAGATTCAGGGGAAAGTGGCCTTCCCCAGTCAGACGGAGGGTTGTAGTAGTCATACACAGCACCGAAAGTTACCTCCTCTTCCTCCATGGAGCCAGCTGCTGCAGCAGCTCCCCCAGCTTCAGCTACTGAGGTCTTGTCTAAACTGCCTCTTTCCTGTCTCTGAGCGGGAGCATCCACAGGCAGACTGAGTGGTTTAACTCTGCCAACCATGTCTCCTCTAGACTTGATAATGAGTGGTTTTGGTTCTGCCTTTACATGCCCATCTTCACTCATGATTTGTGTATGAGGGTCAACTACATCATCAGCCACCACTCCCTCAGCCTCAGAGTCTGGCATACTAAGAAAGACACCACTGTCTAAAGAGGGCTCTGGGATAGAGATCAGCTCATTACGGACATGTTTATCCAAAGAGGGCTGTGGCATCGAGATCAGCCCCTCACTAGTAAGTTCCAGCTCCTCATCCACATGCTCCATCCCAGGCATAAGAGTAAATCCTTCAGTGCTTCTTTCAATGTCCTGTTTTTCCACTTCTGTCAACCCTTCCACAATGCTAACACCACCAGCAGTTTCAGACCTTGTGGATGGACCATGTTCCTCATGTTTGACAGATTCAGAAATTCTTTTAGGCTTAACAACTTCTTCAGCTATAGCAGAAGTTCTAACAGAGCGTTTAACCGCTGGACCTTTTTCTGACTGGAATTGAATGAAACTGCCAGTTCTGTCAAACTGTGTCGGCACAGTGTGCTCTCTTACTATTTCCCCTTCACCTGCCTCTCCTTGTACAGGTAAACAAACAGGTTTTTGTGGTTGAGGCCTGACCAGCTCAGGGGACTCCTGAACTTCCTCTACAAATTGTTTGAGATCACCAAGTAGTGCACACATCCCACTGTCTTCCTCCTGTGTGGAGGTAAACTGGGAGGGTTCAGAAGAGACAGATTTGCCTCCAGGTACAGCTTCTGCATGGACAAAGTCAGGTTTGGGTGCAAGTGCCTGCTGGTCAAGTGAACTGACCACTGCAGGTATAAATTCTTCAGGGAAAAGTGCCTCCGTTCTCTGTTCCTCTGAAGAAGTTGGAGTCACAAATGAAACCGGAGAGTCCGACTCAAATGCTTGTTTAATCTGAGACACTTTTATCACAGCGGCAGAAGCCTGCAGACCACAGCCAGATAAAGAAGGCGGCTCTTTAAAGAAACCAGAATTGGGTTTTGTGGCTTTAGCTGCTGGCTCGAAAGGAGCTTGTGAGCTCATTGTTTTAACTTTCACATGAGAGATGCCAGCTTTGTGGAATACATCAGCAGCAGCAGCAGCATCACCACCCTTTGAAAATTGTACAGGCTCTGCATCTTGAAGTGACACATCACAGAGGCTTGAAACTTCTCCCACTTTATTTCTAGCAACACATTTGTACACTCCAGCATCAGTGTAAGTAAAACAGTGGATATAAAGCCTGTACATTTTATCATCCACCTCAACTCTGTATTTTCCACCCATAATATCAAGACAAATATCATCACAATACCATTCAACTTCTACAACAGGCTCCCCTGTAATGAGACACTCTAATACAGCAGTGCTGCCTTCTGAACAAGTGATATTCTCTAATTCACTGATGACACGAGGAGCTTCACCAGCCACATCGAAGGAGAAAGTGAATTTATGCTTGACAGTCTGAGAAGCTCCCTCATCACTTGGTACACCTGAGGTTTTCTCTGTGTAAGCCTGAGGTATGTCATCAATGCCTTCCTCTGTCACCTCAGGGACCGGTGTGGCAGCAGTAATTCTGATTTCTACAGCTGTTGAGCTGAAAGAGTCATCCAACCGGTTGCGCCTATGGACCACTGCCTGAGGCACTTGTAGCGTTGCCTTCCCTGACTCCATGTAGGACATAAGTTCCTCCTCCTCCTCCTCTTCCTCCATCAGCCTCTCCTGGTTCTCCTCATCCTTTTCTAGCTCCTCTGTAACCACCACCTCCCGTGTGACACCTGACATTTTCGATACCTTTTTGTCCAAAATCTCAAGAGTGGCACTGCAGATGGATTTGCCATGTTTATTGGTTATTACACAGTCATATGTTCCCTCATGGTCTGTGGTTGGATAGAAAATGGTGAGCACTGACTTGTTTGATTTGCTTATGATATCGTAGTCAGGGTTGTGAGTTAAAGGATGGCCATCTTTGAGCCACGTGACTGTGGGTAGAGGATCACCATGGAACTGGCAAGTTAACTCTGTCATCTCACCGATTTTTACTTTAACTGAAGATATGTCTTTCACAAATGCTGGACGGGACCCTCCAGCACTTGTCTGTGTGTCTCCTTCTTTTACCCTCTTAGACTCGAGACTTTGGTAAACTCCCTCCCTTAAATTTGACTCCTGTTGTACTCTCTCCTCCTTCTTTATAGCTCCAAGTTCACGGCTTTCAGCGCTAATCTCACCTGCAAAACCCCTCTGATGTCTCCATTCGCTGCTCTCTATAGCAGTTCCTGTCATCTCTCTCAACCCCACCTCCTCTCTCATGTCTGAGCGCTGAGTGCTGGGCTTCTCAGCAGACATAGTGCACTCCCTGCTCCACCTCTCTGCCTCTGTTTCTAGGGCTGCTTGTGGACTCTGGCATGGGGAGCGTCCCCTGCCAGAGGGAAATTCTTGTGAAGGTTTATGAAGGCTCCCACCCTGAGATGCACTGGTAAATTGGGTTGGAGAGTATGCCTGATCAGGTGACCCTTCAAGACCCATGGTGTCTTTTACAGAAGTTGTTTTCACATCATAGGGTCTTTCAATAGGCGCACCTTCATATCCAGCAGCATGTTGAGCAGGTGAAGACTTTGTTAAGGTTTCACCAGCAAGTGGTGTGTGTGGGTATCGGTGGTGAGTGGGATGGCTTTCATCAGACACACCACCATGATGGGCTTCACTGGCAAATGATGAAATGGTCTCAAATGGCAATCTAGAGCCTGATTGTTTGCCTTGACTATCCAGAGCCCACTCAGACTCCAGTTCAGCTACTTCCTCTTGTTCAACAACGTCTTGTTGCCACTTCAAGATGCGTTGAGCCAGTGCCTCCTCCTCACTTACAAAGTATTCACTGTCCCTTTGCAACCTGGTTTCACGCCCCTCTGTCAGCAGCTCACCAGCAGGGGGCCACTGCAGAGTGTCAGCCTGCTGATCTTGGAAACCAGCAGGAACTGACTCACTCAAAAGGAACTTCTCTTTGGCGGTTCTTCCTGGGGAAGGTTTACTGCTGTGGCCCTCTTCAGGTTGTGGAATTTGATCTAATGCAGAGGCTTCCGCAACATTTCCTCCAGCCTGTAATGGTGAGTAACTCTCCACCCAGCTCGACTCTTGCTTTACAGCTTGCTCTTGTTCCATCAGAACATCCTGTTGCCATTTCATTATGCGCTGAGTTAAGGCCTCCTCCTCACTGACAAACTTCTCACTCTCATTCTTCAGTTCAGAGATGTTTTCCCTTGACAGCTGGAGCTCACGCTCTTCTTTTGTTTTTTCAAACAACATCTTCTCTCCTCTAGCTTTTGTTCCAGGTGACAACTCAGTTTTTATTTCTGCAGCTCTAGCTTTTATTCTGGGCGATTTTTGTGCAAGCATCAATGTGGTTTCATCCTGTTCTACTTTACTTTTTGATTTGGGAGACTCGGGGGTTGACAGGGTGGAGTGGCCTACAGTTGCTCTTTTCTCCACCACCTCCTGCTGGGAGTAAATGTTCCTCTCTGGCGCCATATACTGAGTCTCTGCCACCAGAGGCAGGTCCGTTTCAGGATGGAATGTCTCCTCTTCTGACATTTGCATGCCTTGCTGCCATTTCCTGATCCGCAGGGCAAGAAGTTTCTCCTCACACTCCATACGATCGGCCTCCAGGCTCTTCTCATAGTGAACCCTCAAAGAGTCATCTGCACCCTCCTCTTCATATGATTCAACTTGGTCTGTTGCTATGCCGAGTGGTGACGATCTGACTGGCCGTGGTCTGGGTGACTCTCTGAGTTTGTCTTTTGTTCTGGGTGATGACTCTGCTTCAACCTCTGCAGATCTAGCTTTTAATTTGGGGGATTTCTGCATTAATGGTATGAATGGTGCATCACCTGGTTTCTCTAGTCTGGTATCCATTGTGTCTGACATTGCAGACAAGGAGTGGGATGTTTCCACTTCTCCTCTGGCTTTTACTTTAGGTGACCTGGGTGTCGATGCAACTGCCCTTTCTGGATCTAACAACCTTGCTGTCATTCTGGGTGACTTATGGAACGAGGAGGGCATGGCCTCAGTTTCTGCAATTGCTCTTCCTTCTATCATTTCCTGTTGTGTGTAAATAAGCCCCTCGGGCTCCATGTGCTGTTTTTCTGTCGGCAGATCAGTGTCAGGGTGAAATGTCTCCTCCTCCTCTGATGCCCTACTCCCTTGCTGCCATTTTCTGATCCGCAATGCAAGGAGTTTCTCCTCACACTCCATCCGATCAGCTTCCAAGCTCTTCTCATAGTGTGCCCTCAAAGACTCCCCTCCACAATCCTCTTCATATGACTCAAGTGTGTCTGTTTTTGCTATATCTTCTGGGCTTACTGCTTCTCTAAGGAACTTCTCCCTGGTTTGTGGATATGCTGTTTTATCAGAATATGTGGCCACAGGATTTGTAGGATCCACGTTGTGGTCAGTAACAAAACTGTGACGCTGCAGCAATCTAACACCTGCCTGAGATTCATCTTTATCCTCCACTGACTGAGAATATTTCTCACTTGATCTCCTTTCTGCGGGTGGCAAAAATGTATCAACCAATTCGCCTCTCATGATCTGAATGGCCCTCGTTCTGGACTGAGGCTCAAATGAATGTCGCACACGAGGCTTTGAGGAAGCCCCACTTGAGGATTTGCCTTGAAACTCTCTCTCTCCTGAATCTAAAGTTCTGAAATGTTGGACATCAGGCAGAGAGGCCGGTTTGACTCTTAGTCTCTCAACATAATCAGCATAGCTCGATTCACTGGCAACAGATTCTAATTCAAACTCAGAGGAGGACATGGTACAGATAGAAAGTCTCTTCTTCTGTTTTACAGCTTTCTGAAGTGTGGAAAGTTTTGCTCGTACCTCATTATGAAGGCTCTCGGTGTCACTGAACCTTTCACTGTACCTGTCACTGCACCTGTCGCTGAACTTGTCACTGAACCTTCCACCAGTGCGCCGGTCACAGTAGATATCACTGAATCTGTCATTAAAGCGCTCAGACCTGTCAAACATGAGGGGAGGGGACGGGGCACGCTCAGAGGCCGTTTCCAAACGTTTAGACTCTTTCTCTGAAACCTTTTCTTTTGAATGAGAACCAGAACGAAAGTATACCGCACGCACCAAAGAGCTCTTGGATCGAGATCTTCCCTGATGGACTTTTGACATCTTGTCAAACGGAGACCCTACACACCGGAGCTCAACCCTTATCTTCCTCTCTCTCCTCTGCTCTGCCATGGTGTCTATGCTTTCATGGGCTTTGGCAGAGCGTTTAACAAAGCCCAGGTAGTTAGCAGACTGCTCTTCCCTCAGTGACACCAGAAGTGATGCTGTGGATTCGGCAGAACCCTCTGTGTTTAGCGCCATGACCTTATAACTACCCGAGTCCTTCTCTTTAACACTGTCAATAACCAGTCTGGTGGTGTGCATGTGCATTTTGCTGTCAGTGCAGATCTTGCGTCTACGCTCTTTAGGAACAGATCTGTTATTATGAAACCAGAGGATAGTAGGTGGAGGGCAAGCAACCACTTTACACTTTAACTCAACTGCGTCACCCTCCACTACAGATTGGAACTTGAGTTTCTTGGTGAAAGACGGTTTGATGTTGTCCGTCCACGAGCTGATGGATGAGGTTCTGCTGGAGCAGCGATTGGCTGACACCAGGCCATGGTCCAGGAAGTCCTCAGTGTCGGAGAAGGCTCCTCTCAGATGTCGAGCGCCAGTGACTTCAGTGCCGCCATGCTGCATTACTTGTTTGCTTTCGTGATAAAGCAGCTCTGTAAAAAGAAACGGACAACTGTCAGAACATCACAACCTTCAGGGGTAAAAAAGAGAAAAGGATTTGAATGAATCATTAATGGAAATATTAAATGCATGCTGGGAGTCACAATGCTATAAGAAATAATTTCACTCACCATATTTGTTCGAATAAACGCAAGACTTGATTCTTTTTATTAGAAACCTGCAGGAAGTTTTGATCCTTCGTCTGTGGAAATTTCTTCAAAACATAATTTTATTATTATTAAAAAAATGCATATTTCCAAGATGGGCTGCTAACATTCGCTTGTTTAACTTTTTGATAATTGCTTTGGCTTTTTACTAGAATATTCCTTACCTGACTTGCAGACAGGAGAATAAACGCCCTTTCTAATCCTTAAACTTAACAGGAAGTATATGATGCACAAGTATCAGTGAGGAGCAAAGCTCTCCAGAACAAATATAATAATCCAAAACTTAAACAAATGAAGCTGTAAAATTGGGTGAGAAGGCGTTTATTCGAACTAATATAGTTTACTGGTGTTATTTAGAAAGCAAACCACAGGAATCACATCCCACTATCTGCAAGCCAGGCTAAGGAATATTTTGCAGGAGGAAGGTATCAGTTCCAGATGCAGTACACCTCCATATCTTTTAAAGGGCATTTCAAATCCGGAAGCTTTAAAAGATACATATCCTGCGCCTTTTCTGGGAAAAGATCAGAGGAACCTTCATGCCAAAATGAAACGCACTTTAGGATGCAAATCGCAAATGTCCAAAAAAAAAAAAAAGAAAATTACAAGCAAGTAGAATCAGTGCTCGTCTGGGGGAAACCATGGAATATGATCAGAGTAAAGCAGGTAGAATAATACAGACCATAGGAACTTTCTATCAAGACACTTAAAGATCACATGCAACTGTGGAAATTCAAAGATCAATTAAAGGGACAGTTCAACATAATTACATATTTACAAACTCTAAAAGTAGTCTGTGGATGCAGGCCACTGTAATCCAAATAATCCATAATACATGCACCGACACAGTTGTTTTCTTTTCATTTTTTCTCAACAGTGTCGCCACTTGAAAACCACGTTCAGTGAGTCAAACCTTGGATCAAAGTTCACTGCTGACAGACTACTTTCACGGTCAAAAGAAATCAATCAAGTGAAACAGAAGTGTGGTCAAACTGTCTCTTTTCCACTGTGTGTGTGTGTGTGTGTGTCACCAATCTGCTGTGTGTGATAAATGAAATCTGATGTGACCTTACCTTTGACTTCTTCCTCAGTCTTGGTTTCAGTCTCTCTCACATGAGTCACTGTGGAGGAGGAAAGAGAGGACGGTTTTAGCTCGGTGTTGTCCTCTACAGGACCGATCAAGACGAAGCTTCCAACTTTCTCACTGTTTCTTTTCTGGACTCAAATGTATTTACCCTCTGTGTTTGGGTTATGCTTTTCTTGCTCACATGACAGGGGAAGGGAGCTTTATTTGTGCAATCCATTTCATATAATAGGGCAATGCAATGTGGTTTACAGAGCAATTAAATATAAAACATAAAGAAAAAAGAGAAAATACAAAAAGGTCAAATTTTGCATTTTCCATTATTGTATTGATTTGTTGACTTTTGAATGACTCCTTCATTTAACTCACAACTGATGGGATCCAAATGCATAAAGTAAACAGATCTGAGTCCATTTTGTCTGTGTTTCATATTTTCAGAGGTAAAACCACATGAACACAGAGACATCTGTAAGAACAAGGTGAAAAACTCAAGACATGAATCAGACAAAGAAATGTTTTTTTTTTAGAGTTTCCTGGAGGACAGAGGGAAAACAGAGAAGTTACAAATGTCAGTCTCCCTGAGCAGGAGAAGAGAGGAGGGTGAGGAGGACAAAGAGGATGGAGGAAGGTGGAGGACAGGTGAGTTTGTTCCTGTGGGGGGTGAGGAGGAAGGTGAGGAGGAGGAGGAGGAAGAGGAGGAAGAGGAGGTGATGATCCGAGGACTCAGACTGGAGGACTGGTGAGGTGGTTGGTTGGTGTCCGTGGAGCAGTGGGGTTAGTCAGATCTGGAGGACGGTGGAGGGATGCCCCAATGGAATGTACTACATTAAAGGAACTGAGTTATGAGTTTAAGAAGTAAAGTAAATATGATCACTCACTCAGTCATGTTCCAGATTCTGGGACTAACTGCTATTATTACTGCTATTCTATAAAGCTGAGAAGTGGATATTGATCGGGTTCTATATTGTTTCCCATGTGAGTCCTTGAGCAAACTATTGGCACAACTTATCTGGATTTCTCAGTGAAAAGTTTCTGATTTCTTTTTTTGTTTGTTCTCGACCACACTCCTGTCAAACTGTTCGCAGCTACACCAACAATCAAGTTAAAGGGACAACGAGGAGTTTCTCCGTCGGTAGAACGAAAAATTCTGCGACAATAAAAAAGTCTCATATTAATGTGGATGAATCTACGTTACCACTTGTTAATGGGCCCATTTTAGATAAATCTATGGTTTTGTCTCTATGGTTATTTTGTTATTATTAGTGGTGGTGGAAATGCTGGGCGAGCCGACCAGCGTTTCTTTACTTTCGGTTTCGTGGCGAGTCATGAGAATAACGCCGCCGAATCTCCGTTTATGGTGGGAACTACGACGGTATGTGATCGTCTTCCAACCTCTGACTTTAATTCTTGATGAATGAAAACATGAGTCTGTCTTGCGCCGGTCAAAGAATTTCACGGTGCGCGGAGGCTCATAAATGTAGTGTGAAGACACTTCGCTTTTCCAAAACTCCTCGCTGTCCCTTTAAAAGGCTCTGTTTAGATCTGGTTTTAGATTCACTAAACAATCTGATGGTGATCTCATCTGGCGTGCTGCTTTGGGACATCCCCTCTCATGCTTTATCCAGGGACAGTGGACGAGGAGGATTATTAATCGGGTGGTGTCAGAGGGAATCTGGACGCAGCAGACGGATCCGGATCAGCGGTTACCTTCTTCTTCTTCGTCTCCCCCGGTAACGGCGAGCGTTGCCGAGCAGGAGGCCTCTCCGGCGCTATTGGCCG
Source organism: Trachurus japonicus (assembly GCF_045865225.1). Lineage (NCBI taxonomy): Eukaryota > Metazoa > Chordata > Actinopteri > Carangiformes > Carangidae > Trachurus > Trachurus japonicus. Next base: position 35,614,403 of record NC_140927.1, on the reverse strand, counting down.
CCCTGCAGCTGTACTGCCCCGCGTGCTCGGGGAAAGCGTCCACTATGATGAGCGTGGCCGTGTTCGTCACCTCGTCGAAGTGAAACACCACGTTCTTGGTGGGACGCACCGGCCGCTGGTTGTGGAACCAGCTGATCTCCGGCTGGGGCAAGCCGGACACACATGCATGAAAGCGAGCCACTTCCCCGTGTCGGACCGTGCAGCTCGAGACCGGATGGATGAAAACGGGCTTTTGGCCGATAGAGGGTTTCTTTATGCTGGTGAGGCTGGTGGAGACGTGCCACTGAGGCTCGGCAGGACTGTCCACTGTGTGTTTTTGCCCTGAAAGGAAGCATGTCGGGTGACGTCATGTGCTTCATTAGGTTCACATCCAATCGCAGTCAGCAGTCAGGTCAGATTGAAAACACACAAGGTTATTTTAAATTTGATAATGATGTATGCTGCAAAAACTCAAACTCTTACCAAGAATATTTGTCTTATTTCTAGTCAAAACTAATCTCATTATACCTAAAATATGTATATTTATACATATACATACATAGTTATACATAAAAAGGTAGCTTGTTTTTAGTCACGTTTTACTTATTTCAAGTCTATTTTCATTTGAAATAAGTAGAAAAATCTGACAGTGGAGCAAGTTTTTCTTTCTTATTACAAGCACAAAAAACTTGCTTTCACTATCAGATTTTTCTACTTATTTCAAGTGAAAATTTGTTTGAAACAAGTGAAAATGATCTAAAAACAAGTTAATTTTTAGGTGATGAGTCTTGTTTTAAGTGGAAAGAGTTTAGTTTTGACTAGAAATGAGAGATTTTGACAAGAAATAAGACAAATATTCTTGGAAAGACTTTGAGTTTTTGCAGTGTGTTATGTATAAAGCAAAAATAGAATATTACCAGAAAATCTGAATTTATGACAAAAGTAATTCATGACTCACAAACTCTTTTTATTAATGCAAAAATGTCAGATTGAAACTTTGTTTGTGTTGTTTTTGTTTATTTTACTGTAAGACTGTTGCTTAGTGACTGACTGATTATTTCAGAATAATTAAGTATTGAGTGAGGGGCAGGAAATAGAAGTTGTATCTTCTCTCTACTCCTTTCCAACCAGGGAATAAGAAAGTACTGTGTTTTGGTCTGTTTATTATTTATTGTGAAATGACCTTGGCTGGAACAAATGAGCAAAACGAATGAGAGACAGATGTAATGTTTCCTATTAGAATCTCCTTGTGTGTTTTCACCTTCAGACCTGTGACTGGTGCTCACTGGGACGAGTGCCGAGTGTCAGTGATCAGCTGTCGACACATCCACAACTCAAACTAAAGGAAAAACCAACATCAAGATCTTCTCTCATTTATTATTAAATATATATATTTCTATTCAGTTTAGAGCTGGTGACCCTTCACTAAGTTGTCTGGCCTTAGTGGAAGCTGCAGTCAAATCATCTCACATTGGTTTTTCCTTCAGTCTGCTCAGGTTCAGATCGTTCAATCAAGGCAGGATTAGAAACTACACTGCAAAAACTCAAAATCTTACCAAGAATATTTGTCTTATTTCTAGTCAAAATGTCATTTCTAGTCAAAACTAATCTCTTTCCACTTAAAATAAGACTCATCACATTAAAAAGCAGCTTGTTTTTAGACACTTTTTTACTTTTTTCAAGCAGATTTTCACTTTAAATAAGTAGAAAAATCTGACAGTGGAGCAAGTTTTTCTTTCTTATTACAAGCACAAAAAACTTGCTTTCACTGGCAGATTTTTCTACTTATTTCAATTGAAAATTAGTTTGAAACAAGTGAAAATGATCTAAAAACAAGTTAATTTTTAGGTAACAAGTCTTATTTTAAGTGGAAAAAGATTAGTTTTGTCTAAAATTGAGACATTTTGACAAGAAAGAAGACAAATATTCTTGGAAAGATTTTGATTTTTTGCAGTGTAAACATCTGCAGAGATCATTTTCTCCAGGTTTTTTTTATCTTTACAGTCCAAACGTTTGTCTGTGAGGCAACAGACTCACCATCGAGTGTGAGAGTGGCGGAGCAGGAGGCGGTGCCGGCGTTGTTTGTGGCCACGCAGGTGTACTCGCCCTCGTCCTCGGGGTAAACTCTGGAGATCTCCAGCTGGCAGCTGTCGTCAAACTGAGACATCCTGAAGAAGTCTGACTGCTTGATCTCCTTCTCCTTGTGGAACCAGCTGATCTTCACGTCTGGACAGAGATAAAATGGAGGTTTAAGGGACAAAGTTTGGTGTTTGTGTTTGTGGCATCTTTTGTTTTCATGCTGTGCATTTGTTCTGAAAATATCTCATGTTTCAGTAGGACTTTTAACTTACCATCTCCGCGGACTCTGCATTGGAAGCGAGCCGGTTCTCCCTCCTGGGCCGAGGTGCTGGCGATGGGCAGGACGACGACAGGAGGAGCAACAGGAGCAGCTGAGTCTGGAGACACCACCTCTGACACTACAACACACACAAACACATAAATATTTCTTTGATTCTACGATATTGCCGATTCTCTCGATTTTTAGTCTTTAGCATTTTTAACATTTATCTGCACACAAATACTGTAGGAGCCTATAAATTAACATACTCCATTATAAAGTGAACTTAAACCCTTTTCAAAACCTGTACTCTCTGTATGTAAAAAAGGCGAACAAATGCACATTGCACAATATTTAAAAAAAAAAATCGATTTAAAAATCGTCAAAAAGATATCGCAATATTTATGTGAATCGATTTTTTTCTCCCACCCCTACACTGCAAAAACTCAAAATCTTTACAAGAATATTTGTCTTATTTCTTGTCAAAATGTCTACATTTTAGACAAAACTAAACTCTTTCCACTTAAAATAAGACTCATCACCTAAAAATGAACTTGTTTTTAGATCATTTTCATTTGTTTCAAACTCATTTTCAATTGAAATAAGTAGAAAAATCTGCCAGTGAAAGCAAGTTTTTTGTGCTTGTAATAAGAAAGAAAAACTTGCTCCACTATCAGATTTTTCTATTTATTTAAAGTGGAAAATTTGCTTGAAAAAAGTAAAAAAAAGTGTCTTATTTTAAGTAGAATTAGATTTATTTTGACAAGAAATGACATTTTGACTAGAAATAAGACAAACATTCTTGGTAAGATATTTGAATTTTTGCAGTGTAATAAATATATACATGTCCTGTCTGAGAAGCTCGACTGTACCTTCCACGTTGAGCGCGGCCGTGCTGGTGGCGGCGCCGCACTCGTTCTTGGCCTCGCAGTTGTAGACGGCGGCGTCCTCGGGGAAGACCTCGATCAGCAGCAGCGTGTGCTCGTTCCCGTCGTGGAGGAACTTGCACTTGAAGCCCGGGGACAGAGCCTGAGAGTCTTTGTACCAGGAGACCTGAGGCGGAGGAACGCCGCTCACCTGCACCGAGAAGCGCGCCGGCTTCCCGGCCTCCACCGACTGAGGCTCCATGTGACGGACGATCTGAGGAGGTTCTGGGACTGAGCCGGGCAGGAAAGGAAAGACCGGGTCAGTCCACATGGAGGAGAAGCTTTTCTCCCCAAATAATTCAAGAACATCTAGACAAAGTGAGACTGAACAGCTGCACAGTCCAGGACGACTGAAATCAGTCTGCAGACTCAAATATCATAACAACAACAGAGCCCAGACAAAGTGTTCACTTATTAAAGCTGCAACTAACGATTATTTTCATTATCGATTAATCTGTCGATTATTTAAAGGGACAACGAGGAGTTTCAGAACGAAAAATTCTGCGACAATAAAAAAGTCTCATATTAATGTGGATGAATCTCCGTTACCACTTGTTAATGGCTCCATTTGAGATAAATCTATGGTTTTGTCTCTATGGTTATTTTGTTATTATTAGTGGTGGTGGAAATGCTGGGCGAGCCGACCAGCGTTTCTTTACTTTCGGTTTCGTGGCGAGTCATGAGAATAACGCCGCCGAATCTCCGTTTATGGTGGGAACTACGACGGTATGTGATCGTCTTCCAACCTCTGACTTTAATTCTTGATGAATGAAAACATGAGTCTCTTGCGCCGGTCAAAGAATTTCACGGCGCGGAGGCTCATAAATGTAGTGTGAAAACACTTTCCTTTTCCAAAACTCCTCGTTGTCACTTTAAACGATTTATTGATTAGTTGTTCGGTCAATAAAATGTTGAAAAATGTTGAAAAACATCGATCAGTGTTTCTCAAACCACCAGACGACGTCCTCAAATGTCTTGTTTTGTCCACAAACCAAAGAGAGACTCAGTTTATTGTCATAAAGGAACAAAGAAACCAGAAATATTCACATTTAAGAAGCTGGTATCAGTTAATCAAACTGATTATTGGATTATCAAAATAGTTGGCAATTACTTTAATAATCGATTATTGTTGGATTAATCTGTAACTGTTGCAGCTCTACACTGTAAAAACTCAAACTCTTACCAAGAATATTTGTCTTATTTCTAGTCAAAATGTCATTTCTAGTCAAAACAAATCTCATTATACTTAACATATGTATATTTATACATATACATACATAGTTATACATAAAAAGTAGCTTGTTTTTAGACACTTTTGACTTATTTCAAGTCTATTTTCATTTGAAATAAGTAGAAAAATCTTGATATTGGAGCAAGTTTTTCTTTCTTATTACAAGCACAAAAAATTCCTTTCACTGGCAGATTTTTCTACTTATTTCAAGGGAAAATGATCTAAAAACAAGTTCATTTTTAGGTGATGAGTCTTATTTGAAGTATAATTAGATTTGTTTTGACTAGAAATGACATTTTGACTAGAAATAAGACAAATATTCTTGGAAAGATTTGGAGTTTTTGCAGTGTATTACTTATCTTAGATTTCACATTCATGTTTTCACACCCATGCTGTTGTGCTTACTGTTGACTCTCAGGTGCATGGTGCTCCGGTTCTTGCCGGCGATGAAGGTGTACTCGCCGGCGTCGCTCCGGAACGTCTCTGCGATGGTGAGGCGGTGCAGCTTCCTGATGGCCACGTAGCTGAAGCGCTCCTCCGCCGAGAACTGGATCTCCACGCCGTTCTTCATCCAGCGGCCCTCCACGTCGTCCTCGTTCACCTCGAACTCGAAGGTCGCTCTGTGCCTCTCCAGGACCTGAGAGAGAGAGAGAAGGAGGCGGCGGCGCTCAAGGTTTCTGACATCATAACTATAACCTATGAACATGAACAGTTGTCTAAAGGAGCGGTGGTCTGCTTAGTTATTTACAGTCTTTTAAAGAAACATGTTGGAAAGTCCTCCTCTTCTTTAATCAAAGGGAGACGTTCAGATTTTAACTTGAACATGATTTTGTTCTGCACAGTTAGTTTGACTGAAATCTTGCAATTATTTAATGCTAATAAGTGTTCAAGAATAAAATCAACTGTCAATCATCTTCACCTTTGTTCAGTCTGGAAATAAATTGTGTTTCTTCACACACATCCAGAGGACTGAATGAATGAATGAATGAATGAATGAATGAATGAATTTTATTTATTTTGGTATATATCAAGCTTATATAACCGAAAGGGTGTAGGTTGAAGCCAAAGCTTATATACCCCTACCCCTTTTACCTTAAATTTTTTTTTTTTTTAATTATACGCATTAATACAAAAGGATCAGATCACAGATATTTGAAATTAATCAGTACACTTAAATTTCTGATCACAACTAAATAAAGAATTGTACACAGCGCATAACCCAAAATAGTACAAAATCATTCAACTTAATTGAAATTATGTTGTTCTTATAAAGTCTTTTAAAGCCGACTAGTGTACAGCATAATTTAATATTTTCAGGACAGTTATTCCAGATGTTTTAACCCCTCTAACAGGTAGACAGGGATTTTTTTTTTTACAGTAGTTCGAGTCTTTGGTTTCTCAAATAATAATGGTCTTCTCAGGTTCTAACTGGAATCCTTCATTTTAAACAGATTCTGGATATCTGGAGGAAGAAGTTTATTTTTTGCTTTGTACATGGTTTGTATTGTAATGTAATCAACTAAGTCCCTGAATTTCAAAATGTTCAGGCGACTAAATAGTGGGTTGGTCTGCTCACGGAAAGGTTTATTACTGAGGATTCTTATAGCCTTTTTTTGCAATAAAAAAATTGAATTTGTATTTGTTCTGTATGTGTTTCCCCAGACCTCAATGCAATATGTCATATACTAAGGGGCAATTAATGAATAATATAATGTGACTAGTGATTGTTGGGAGAGGAAAGCTTGGGCTTTATAGAGAATTGCAATGGATGTTGACATTTTGGATTTGACATAATTAAAGGACTGAAGTGTAAAGTTCACTCTCTGGTTAAGTCCAGCGATCATAATAAACCCGTGGCTCGACCTTTAAACCTTGGATCACTCTGCTGACGTCCGTCTCACCGTGATTTCTCGCTCGGCGGGTTCGGAGATGCGGATGTCCCGACCCTCCACGGTCAGATGAGCTTTGGAGACGCTGGATCCGGCCACCACCGAGTACTCGCCGGCGTCGCTCACACGGACCGTCTGGATCATCAGGCGGTGGACGTACTTCTCTGCTGTCACCGTGTATCTGTCAACACAACACAACTTTATTTAAACGTTCCAATCACAGTCAGAACATTGACCATGGCATCAAGAAAATAATAAACAAATACAGTATGAGACATAAAGTGGATGAAGTGCGTAAGTCATTACATAAGTAACATAAACATAATAATAAAATAAATGAAATTAAATAAAAAGAAGGAAGAAAAGGGCAAGAGATATTACATTTCTCCAAATATTTCTTCAATTATGTTAACAGTGTGTATACATTTTTCATTATCATGTATTCTTTTAATACATTCAAAGTAGTTCTTGAAATCAATTTCAAAAACAGGAAAGAAAGATCGACCTTTGGAAAACTTGGCTTTACGTATGTGGAATTTTGCAATTAGAATAATCAAATTAATTAAGTGTTGCATTTTCCTATCTTTATTATTATAGTATAACAGTATATATTTGGCATTGAAATTAATTGGTATGTTGGAATGTGATGTGATGTAAGCTTAAATTTTTTTCTAAAAAAATCTGGGAAAAATTACATTAAAAAAAAAAAGGTGCCTAATCGTTTCCACTTCGGCATTACAAAATACACAATTAGCATCAATATTGACAAATTTCGACACAAATTTGTTAGTGGGGTAAATGTTATGTAGAATTTTATATTGAACTTCTTTGATATTATTGGAGATAGCAAATTTATGTGGAAGGAGCCATTAGGGCTGGGACGATATGCTTTTCTCCCGATTCGATTCTTCTACGATTTTTTGGATGGCGATTCGATTTAAATTGTGATTCTACAATATTGCCGATTCTCTCGATTTTTAGTCTTTAGCATTTTTAACATTTATCTGCACACAAATACTGTAGGAGCCTATAAATTAACATACTCCATTATAAAGTGAACTTAAACCCTTTTCAAAACCTGTACTCTCTGTATGTAAAAAAGGCGAACAAATGCACATTGCACCACATAAAAAAATAAATTAAAAAAAACGATTTTTGAAAAAAAAAAATCCATTTAAAAATCGTCAAAAAAGATAACGCGATATTTATGTGAATCGAGCCATGTTGTTTTCCAGTTAATGTCAGAGAATAGGAAGACAATACAAATTTTTCTCTAGGCGTGATTTTCCTTTTCCTGAAAAAATGATTCCTTATATGTTTATTGTTAGAATGGTGACTCATAATGTTTATACCATTAATAAAGAGGGTAAAGTCAACTTTCTCTGCCTCTTGCCTTTCAAAATGACCTTTTATCAGTTGGAGAACAGACTGACTCACCGCTCCTCGGACGTGTCCAGCTCCTGACCGTCCTTCATCCACATCACCTGGATGTTCGGCTCCGACACCTCACACTCAAAAATAGCCTTCTTCTTCTCCGTGATCTTTATGTCTTTGATTTTCTTGGTGAATTCAATCAAACGAGCTGAAAACAACAAGAACAATGTGTGGATTTGTGTGAGTTAAGTGTTTATTGTTTATCGTTCATTGAGGATCCTTTTCAAAAGTTCAAAATAAAACAACAGTAGCTACACAAATCCAGTTACAAAACATACACAGATCCAGTTACAATAAAAAGAAAGGGAAAAAAGGAAAGAAAAAGAAAGTTCTCAAAATGTTAACATGAAAGATTAACTCTTAAATCTGAAAAGTGACTTTACACTGCAAAAACCCAAAATCTTTACAAGAATATTTGTCTTATTTCTTGTCAAAATGTCTCATTTCTAGTCAAAACTAATCTCTTTTCACTTAAAATAAGACTCATCACCTAAAAATTAACTTGTTTTCATATCATTTTCACTTGTTTCAAACTAATTTTCACTTGAAATAAGTAGAAAAATCTGCCAGTGAAAGCAAGTTATTTGTACTTGTATTAAGAAAGACAAACTTGCTCCACTGTCAGATTTTTCTACTTATTTCAAGTAAAAAAAATGTTTGAAAGAAGTAAAAAAGTGTCTAAAAACAAGCTACTTTTTAATGTGATGAGTCTTATTTTAAGTAGAATGAGACATTTTGACTAGAAATAAGACAAATATTCTTGGTGCGATATTGAGTTTTTGCAGTGTAGGATACTTGCTGTGAATAATGTTTCGAATAAATAATAATAAACTGCTGGATAACCTATGAATAACCTTCAGCCATCCAAGACAAGAATGCATTCGGTCAACACTCGATCTATACACTGCAAAAACTCAAAATCTTACCAAGAATAATTTGTCTTATTTCTAGTCAAAATGTAATTTCTAGTCAAAACAAATCTCATTCTACTTAAAATAAGACTCATCACATTAAAAAGTAGCTTGTTTTTAGACACTTTTTACTTCTTTCAAGCTGATTTTCACTTGAAATAAGTAAAAGAATCTGACAGTGGATCAAGTTTTTCTTTCTTATTAAAAAACTTACTTTCACTGGCAGATTTTTCTACTTATTTCAAGTGAAAATTAGTTTGAAACAAATGAAAATGACCTAAAAACAAGTTCATTGTTAGGTGATGAGTCTTATTGTTAATTTTGACTAGAAATGAGACAAATGTTCTTGGAAAGATTTTGAGTTTTTGCAGTGTAAGAACAATCTAGAGTAAGTCTGTGTGTTGTCGTTGTCATGTTTGACGTTTTACCTTCGACGAACAGATTGGCGGCGGTGGCGGCGGAGCCGGCCACGAACTGGTACTCTCCTCCGTCTCCAAAGTGGACGTTCCTCATGGTGAGCGAGTGCGTGAGCTGCCGGCTGCGGACCTGACAGCGGTCCGACGACTTCACCTCCACGCCGTTCTTCAGCCACTTGTAGGTGACGCCCTCGTAGTTGACGGTGACCTCGAAGGTGATGGTGTCTCTCTCCTGAGCGTTCAGGTCCTTCAGCATGGAGGTGATCAGGATGGCTGCAGGGAAACCACACGTCAGGTCAGAGAAGAAATAACACGGAAAACCGCTTCATTTCTCAGACCACACCCACTTTACATTTTAAATGACTTTTATTTTACATATTTATTGGTTTTTTGGGGTTTTTTTTCTATATTATCTGCTTTTACCTTATTTGTTATTATCTCATCTTGCTTCATCTCTACGTCTTGAATACGTATTTATATATTTACACTGCAAAAATTCAAAATCTTACCAAGAATATTTGTCTTATTTCTAGTCAAAATGTCATTTCTAGTCAAAATAAATCTTATTATACTTAAAATAAGACTCATCAAATTAAAAAGTAGCTTGTTTTTAGACACTTTTTTTTACTTTTTTCAAGCAAATTTCCCACTTTAAATAAGTAGAAAAATATGACAGTGGAGCAAGTTTTTCTTTCTTATTACACGCACAAAAAACTTGCTTTCACTGGCAGATTTTTCTACTTATTTCAATTGAATATGTGTTTGAAACAAGTGAAAATGATCTAAAGACAAGTTAATTTTTAGGTGATGAGTCTTATTTTAAGTGGAAAGAGATTAGTATTGACTAAAATTGAGACATTTTGACAAGAAATAAGACAAATATTCTTGGAAAGATTTTGAGTTTTTGCAGTGTATTCTTAATGTTTTCTTGACAGTCTGAGTTTGTGTTGTGTTGTGAACAAATGTGCACTGGGAAGGCTACACATGAATTGCCCCTTGTGGGATAAATAAAGTTGTGTGAACTGAACTGCTTTGAATATCTGAGTACTGGAAGGTTGTTTTGGACTTTGCAGTTTGTTTTAAACATCAGTGTTAGTAAGTATCTAACGTCATATCCAAAAAATACAAAAGTTAACATGACTCCTCCTTGGACAATACTTCAAAATTGTGTATAATTACAAACTCCACTGTGTTAGTTCTACTGGGTCTGATTGGAACGTGGTCTCACGGTTGACGGTGAGCGTCGCGGAGACTTTGTCGTTCCCGCAGACGAAGGTGTACTCGGCGGAGTCGTCCCTGCTGGTGTTCATGATCTTCAGCTGGTGGAGTTTTCCTTGAACCACGATCCTGAACTTCTCGCTCATCTCGATCTCCACGCCGTCCTTCAGCCAGGTGGACGGCACGTTGAAGTGAGACACTTCGCACTCGAACGTGGCCACCTGAGTCTCCGGGACCTCTACGCTCTTCATGGGTTTGGTGACTCGCAGAGCTGCAGAATTAGACGGAAACATTAGGACTTAGTGAAACATATTCACTGTCTTATTGGGATCTTTTCATTGAGTGTGTGTGATGGTTCCTATCAAAGTGTTACGTACCCTCCACAGTGAGCACGGCGCTGCACTGCAGGTGTCCCACCACGGCCGTGTACTCTCCGGCCTTGCTGCTGTCCACGTTCTGCAGGATCAGCTTGTGGGCTTTCCTCTCGGACAGAATCTTACACTTCTCGCTCGACTTCAGCTCCACGCCTTTGAACATCCACTTGACGGGGATGTTGTCGTGTGACAGGCTCATCTCAAAGGAGGCAGTGCTGTCCAACAGTGAGGTCACGTCCTTTATCTTCTTCACAATCTTAATGGCTGAGAAAGAAAAAAAAAAGCAAGTCAAGTCAAGTCACTTTATTAAATGTCCCTTGTAGGACAATTTGGTTGCAACAGACATTCGGCATCACTTTTAAACAACATAGGACACACTCAGTAAAAAACATTTAAGATGTTCACGATGTAGGCAGCAAAGACACAGCAATAAAGTGCATTTGTAACGAATGGATATAAATATCAATAATAAAAACTTGGCTTTTTTAAGCAACTGATTGTTAAAAATCTCATCAAGAAGCCTAAATGTGACCCCAGCTATCTTAGATGCCACCCGCACAATACTCCGTAAGGAGTTTCTGTTTTTGTTGGCAAGATTCCCGTACCAACAAATGATTGAGAAAGAAAGAAATGACGGATTCAATAAAATAATTATAAAACATTGTCATCAGGCTCCTGTCTACCTGGAATTTAGCAAGCTTTCTCAAGCAAAAGAGGCGTTGCTGGCCTTTTTTGCACAGCATGTCACAGTTCATATCAAATTTTAACATGTTATCAATTATAGAGCCAAGATATTTGTAGTTGGTCACTATCTCAACTGGTTGATTGAGAATGATGCTGCATTGATGAGCTGGGGAAGGACGTCTAAAATCAATACAAACCTCCTTTGTCTTAATGACACTGATTTGAAGGAAGGCCTCTTTGCACCAAGATATAAAATCATCAAGAACCTGGCCATGACCATCTTCATCATTGCTAAGCAGGCTGACGATAACACAGTCGTCCGCGTACTTTATGATGGATCTGTTGGTGTGGTGGCTAAAACAATCATTTGTGTATAAAATATATAAAAGGGCAGACAAAACACATCCTTGAGGTGAGCCAGTGGAGGATGTAAGTTAAATCGACAGTGCACCATTTACTCTTACTTGTTGAGTTCTATTTGTGAGGAAATCAAAAATCCAACCCACAAGACATGTATCAAGGCAAAAGAAATTAGCAAGTTTGTCAGCGAGTTTGTCAGATAAAAGACGCCAGGTTATTTAAATGACCAACGATTTGTGCATTTTTAGGACTTGCGGACATTAATGCATATAAAACAGGCAGTAGAATAAAAAGCTTTTGAACTTAAACCATGCACCAGTTGTACTCACTCTCTACGTTCAGTCTGGCATTGGCAGACAGCTTCCCCAGCTTGAAGGAGTAAACCGACTCGTCCTGTGTGTTGCAGTCCTTCACCTTCAGCGTGTGCACCATGCCTTCTGACGTGATCTCGTACTTGTCGCTGTTCTGCAGCTCCACTCCGTTCTTGATCCATTGGGATCCTTTCACGTTGGGGTGAGTGAGCTCCAGAGAAAACACCGCCTCCTGGGTTTCTGTCACAGTCTGGTTCCTCAGAGTTTTCTTGATCTTCACCGCTACAAAAAGTAAACAAAGAACTCAGTCTGTAAACACCGACAACATTCTGTCTGATGCAAAAACTCAAAATCTTTTCAAGAATATTTGTCTTATTTCTTGTCAAAATGTCTAATTTCTAGTCAAAACTAATCTCTTTCTACTTAAAATAAGACTCATCACCTAAAATTAACTTGTTTTTAGGTCATTTTCACTTGTTTCAAACTAATTTTCACTTGAAATAAGTAGAAAAATCTGCCAGTGAAAGCAAGTTTTTTGCTTGTAAGTGCTTGTAATAAGAAAGAAAAATTTGCTCCACTATCAGATTTTTCTACTTATTTCAAGTCTGAAATGACATTTTGACTAGAAATAAGACAAATATTCTTGGTAAGATTTTGAAATTTTGCAGTGTAGGACATAGAACGTGGAGTAAACTGGAGAACTTACACTCCACTCTGAGGTTGGCAGTAGTCTTGGAGTTGGCCACCTGGTAGGTGTACTCTCCGACATCCTGCGGTCTGGTGATGACGATGATGAGACGTCTGACGGCTCCTTTCACCTCGCTCACCACGTTCTCACTGAAGTCAACAGCCTGACCTTCCTTCAGCCACTTCCCCTCGGCGTTGGCGTTGGCAACCTGACACTCCAGCTCGGCCGTCTGGGACTCGGCCACGGTGACGTCCTGTAGAGGCCGTGTGATGGCTCCACCTGGTGGCAGCACAAGGAAACGTAAGCTTTTATGACATATGCAGACATCCAGAGTCACTCTCCTCCCTTTGTTCAGCAGCAGTTTTGTTCTGCACTGCAAAAACTCTTATTTCTTGTGAAAATGTCTCATTTCTAGTCAAAACTAATCTCTTTCCACTTAAAATAAGACTCATCACATAAAAATTAACTTGTTTTTAGATCATTTTCACTTGAAATAAGTAGAAAAATCTGCCAGTGAAAGCAAGTTTTTTGTGCTTGTAATAAGAAAGAAAAACTTACTCCACTGTCAGATTTTTCTACTTATTTCAAGTGAAAATCTGCTTGAAAAAAGTAAAAAAAAAGTGTCTGAAAACAAGCTACTTTTTAAATGTGATGAGTCTTATTTTAAGTATAATGAGATTTATTTTGACTAGAAATTACATTTTGACTAGAAATAAGGCAAATATTCATGGTAAGATATTGAATTTTGTAGAACTTCAGACCTTAAAAATAATGTTTAAAGCAAAGAACAGATCATTACCAGAACATTTACAAAACTTGTTCAAACTGGAGGAAGGGGACAACAGACAGACTGAAGCTTGATGTTAAACATACATCTGCAAGGCTAAGCTTAAAACAAATGTGTATTTCTGTTGCAGGTGTAAAATTATGGCATTCACAAAGCAAGGAATTGAAAAGTTGTACAAGTATGTCTACGTTTAAGAAAATGTTTAAAAAAGAAAAGATAAGCGTCTACAAAAAAGAAGGAGAAAGAGAAAAAGATAGACGAGTGGTGTTTTGTTTGTTTTCTTGTTACAATTATGTTTCATCATCTTTAACATTTTGAAATACAGTATAATATTGGTGTTGAAGTAAGCCAATGGAATTATAACAACAGAGAGGGGCAGGTACTATAAGTTTTCTTCATCCTGCTCCTTTTCATTCATGGTGACAATGTGTACATTATGTAATTTTGTGCAACCTTGTGAAGAATGTATACCATGAATGGAATAAACCAAAAAATGAAAATGAAATGAAACTGAACATCACTGAGCACAAAGCTAAAAGCTTTTAGTGGTTGACATACCGGAGACAGTGAGGTTGGCGCTGGAAGTCTTCTCTCCAGCGTGGAACATGTACTGGCCCTCCTCGTCCTTCATGGTGTCGATGATGGTCAGGGAGTGAGCCTTGCCCTTGGACTCCATCTTGTGTTTGGGTCCGGGTTTGAGCTGGTGGGTCTTGAAGGTCCAGACCGGGTCGATCCCAGGGTGAGAAACTTCAACGTTAAAGGTGACATTCTGGGACTCGGAGCACACTTTGTCCTCCATGTGCTTCACAATGTGCACCTCTGTTAACGACAAAGTTACAGAGGTTAGAACAAGAAACTGGAAGTTGATCAAGAGCGACAGAAGGCTGAAGCTGGTCTTACAACAACAAAAACAATTTTATTTATATAGCACATTTCATGCGACAAGCGCAAACTCAATGTGCTTTCACAAAAACAATACAAAGCACAACATTACATAGCTCGTAAAATACGTATAAAAAAACAATAAGAAGAAAATATTGCAAATTAAAAACAATTTAAAAACTAAAAAACTTGTTAGGATAGAGGGAAATATTGCAAATAAAAAAACAAAACAAAACAAAAAACAATTAAAAACTAAAAGCTTGTGAAAAAAGAAATGTTTTTAGTCTGCTCTTAAAAGAAGATACTGTTGTAGCAGACCTGAGTTCGTAGGGTAGGGAATTCCAAAGAGAAGGACCATAATGACTAAATGTCTTACCTTCGACAGTTAGGTTGCAGCTGCTGTCGACCTTGCCGACGACCAGTTTGTAGTGACCGCCGTCTGAGGCGTAGGTCCTGTTGAAGACCAGACGCTGCTTGGATCCTTTGGCCACCATCTGGATCCGGTCACTGGGCGCCAGCAGCTTGTCATTGTGATACCACTTGACTGAGCTGATGTCCTGAGCGGAGATCTTGGCCTCCAGAACGGCCTTGGTGCCCTCAATGGAGGACACATCCTTCAGTGGCACCAAAATGTCAATAGCTGTGGGAAAATACATTAAAACGATGAGATGATCGGGGATGTTGAAGGTATTCTGATGACGATTACAGTTTGGTCACTGCAAAAACTCAAAATCTTTCCAAGAATATTTGTCTTATTTCTTGTCAAAATGTCTCATTTCGAGTCAAAACTAATCTCTTTCCACTTTAAATAAGACTCATCACCTAAAAATTAACTTGTTTTTAGATCATTTTCACTTGTTTCAAACTAATTTTCACTTGAAATAAGTAGAAAAATCTGCCAGTGAAAGCAAGTTTTTTGTGCTTGTAATAAGAAAGAAAAACTTGCTCCACTATCAGATTTTTCTACTTATTTCAAATGAAAATAGACTTGAAATAAGTGAAAAGTGTCTAAAAACAAGTTACTTTTTTATGTATAACTATGTATGTATATATACATGTACATATTTTAGGTATAATTTGATTTGTTTTGACTAGAAATAAGACAAATATTCTTGGTAAGATTTAGAGTTTTTGCAGTGGTGTCACTTAGATCTGACACCGATGCCGACTCTTACTTTGAACGTGGAGTTTGCCTGAGGTGGAAATGTCTTGGGCGGGAACCACGAAGGAGTAGGACGCGGCGTCGTCTCTGGTGACGTTCTCCACCAGCAGCTTGTGAACCAGTTTGTCGATGACGATGTGGACGCGGTCGGAGGCGGAGATGGCCTGGCCGTTCTTCATCCAGGTTCCTTCAACGTTCTCCTGGGAGAACCTCACCTCCAGCTGAGCGATGTCGCCCTCACAGACCGTCATGTCGGTCAGAGGCAGCATCAGCGTTACGGGGCGCACTAAAGGCAGAGGAACATTGTTATGATCACTTTTTTTTTTCCAAGCATGTGTTTATTAGTTTTGTTTGCAATTTACAGTAAATCAAACAGGACATTCTTACAAGCAAGAAAGAAAGCAAACTTTTTCTCCCTATTCTCCCTCCCTTCCCTTCTTCCCCTCACTAAATAATTAAATAATTAAAACATTAAAACTATAAAAATAAGATGAAAATAAAGCAAAAAGGATGGAATAATAATAATAAACAAGTAAATAAATAAATAAAAGTAGACAAATACTGATAATAATACTGAATTTCAAGGGTGTTTCTCAGGACATTATATCACACAATCTGCTCCCTCAGAGCCTTCTCCTGCTGAAGCAAATTACCAACATCAACATCATGTCTTAAAAAACGTATAAAAGGTCTCCAGATGTCATCAAAAACATGATGTTTCCATTTAATAATGTACGTTATCTTTTCCAAAGCCATGTTTGATGCCGTCTCTTTAATCCATCTTCCAATTCTGGGTGCATCAACGTTTTTCCAATTAAGGGAAATTATACGTTTAGCTTGAAATATACACATATCTACTAATCTAGATTCTTTACTTTGTAAATATGGGATACTTGGATATATGCCCAAGAGGAAAAGCTTAGGATCCAGTGGTAACTTCTTAGTTAATATTTTATCGATCATGTTGTTATGATCACATTTACCACAAAGGCAACACACACCCAGACCTCATTTAGAAGTCCAAGGGTAACTAAGGTAAGTAAACGAAGGTGCTTACATTTCATCTTCAGTGAGGCACTGGTCTTCAGATCTCCACAGACGAAGGTGTATTTCCCCTGGTCCTCTTTCTTGACATCTTTGACAGACAGGGTGTGTCGTCCACGGCGGGAGGACATGACGTATTTACTGCTGGGAGAGAGTTCCTTGTCTCCAAAGAACCAGCTGCCCTCAGCATCCTCACGGGACAGCTCAACCTCAAACTCCCCAGCGTAGGTCTCTGGTACCTCGATGTTCTCCAAGTATTTGATGAGCTCCAGAGCAGCTCCTGGGCACAGAACAACACCGAGAGCCGTTATCCATCAATCCACCAATCCACCAATCCACCAATCCACAAATCCACCAATTAGAACTATGTAATACAGTAGATAGGAAGAGTCTAGGTGTAAAGATTACCTTCTACGTGAAGCCTTGCACTCGTCCTGATGCTCTCATCTTCTATAACCACACAGCTGTACTCGGCATCGTCCTTCATTTCAATCACCAGCACAGACAGGAAGTGGACCTTTCTGTCTGAGTGCATTCTGTATTTGTCTCCAGAAAAGATCTCTGTGTTGTTCTTGAGCCACTTGACTTTGACAAAGGGTTCATTGGTTTCACATTCAAAGGTGAAGATTGTGTCTTTCTCGTTGGCGCTGGCGTTCTCCAGCTCCTGGGTAAAGTTGACTGCTGCCTTGCCTGCAACAACAAAAAATATGGCATGAGACTTTGAAATAATTCAGAACAAAACAGAAAAAACAAAAATCTTTGCACATCTATTTCTTAGGCAGGTGCGTCGGAGGGTGACAATTAAGTCCAAATTAGTAAAAGAAGAGTTCCCGCACACATGGCCAACTTGCAGAATTTATTGTATTGCAACGTTTCGGTGCTAGACCTGGTGCTAGACCTTTTTCAAGCAAAAATTTAGCTTGAAAAAGGTCTAAACGTTGCAATACAATAAATTCTGCAAGTTGGCCATGTGTGCGGGAACTCTTCTTTCTCTAAATAATTCAGGACAAAAGCAACGAGAACATCAGTGGACAAATAAATAGGTATAAAAAGGTATAAAGTGACTGCACCTTGCACCAGCAGGAAGGCGTGGCTCGAGGCCTCTCCGGCAACATTCGTGGCTTTGACCATGATGCTGGCAGAATCCTCGACTGTGACGTCTCTGATCACCAGTTCACACACGTGGTCTTCAGGCCAGTACCAGTAGATACGGTCAGACTTCTCCAGCTCGACTCCATTCTTGAACCACTGGCACTCGGGTTCTGGTCTGCCCACAACTCTGAGTCGGAAACGGACCTCGTCCATCGGAGCAACGGTTTTGCTAGCGATGCGTTCTTGGATCTTGGGTGCTTCCATGCTCGGGGAGAGCTGGACTTTCTCCGGTTTGATCGTGGGGATGGTGAGTTTGCCCTGTTCTTCCAACTTCTTCCTCTCGGCCTCTTCTTTCTCTTTCATGCGATGAAGCAGCTCCTCCTTAGTCTTCTTCAGCAGATCCTCATAAGACTCGTCCTTCCTGCGAGACTTGAACTCCACAGCTGAGATGGATTCGTAGAAGCCTTCCTCTGTCCTACGCTTGAATTTGCTCTTCAGTTCATCCGACTCCTCTGAGGATTTCTCGTGAATGATTCTTTGCGTCTTACGAAGCGTGACGACTTCCCTGTCCTGTGCGGCCTCGGCGGCTCGGTCGACCTTAACGACATCGAATCCAACTCTGCCGGCCTCGTGTGCAACCTCTGCAGCCTTAGCCTCGGGGGCGCGACGCAGCACGGATCTAAAGTCCTCTTTCTGTTGAATCTCCAGCTTCACGGTGTGCTCGGTGGTGCCCAAGGGATTGTCCGCAACCACCCTGACCTCTCCTGCATCGTAGGACTTGACGTCGACGATCTCCAAGTAATAAATACCGTCGTAACGAAGTCTGTATCTCTTGCTTTTGCGGATGAGCTGTCCGTTAAGGTACCAGTTCACCTTCGGAGCTGGATAGCCGGTCACTCTGCAGCGGAATCGCGCGACGCCGCCTTCGAGCACTCTGGCCGGCTCGGGAAGCAGGACAATGTCAGGTTTGGTCTTTTCACATTCATCATCAACGCTGACTCCTGCAGGTCCTCCCTCGTGAGCCAAGCGCTCCATCTCGTCAATCCTGTGCACTCCCTTCCTGCCTTCGGGAAGCTGCGATTCCTCAACAAGACCCTTCTCGTCCTTGACGATCAGCGTGGCCGAGGTCTGGTCGACTCCGAACTTGTTTGTGGCTCTGCAGGTGATAACGCCGCTGTCTCTAGCGTAAGCGACTTCATAGTCAAGGCTGCAGTAGCCAAACTCATTGACCATGCGCAACCTGTTAGCAGCTTCCAGGGGTTTTCCATCATGCAACCACTCCACGACCATGGTGGGGTCGCCGATAGGGGTCAGTCTGCACTCAAAGTGAGCTGGACCGAAGCGCTTCATTCTGATAGAGGTCAGCTTCTTCTTGAACAGAGGTTTCTGCTGCTTCTCTTTGTCGTACAGGTCGCCCTCCTCCCACTGCTCCTGGCCGTATCGCATATGGAGCGGCTCCAGCTCTGGAGCGGCGATCTCCTTGGCCTTGTAGGTTCCTTTGGGAATAATGAGCTTCCTCTCAGCTTGAGGGGCAGCAAAGTCCACCTCGACGTTGACTCTGCAACGAGTCGTGTCTCTACCAGCCTTGTTAATGGCTGTCGCTGTGTACCAGGCGCTGTCTGTGCCTGAGGCAGAAGGGATCTGGAATTTGGCTTCTCCTTTGGTACCGTCGATCCTGAAATAAGCATCCATTCAAATATATTGATCAAAACCATTCATTTTTCTATACAGTTTTACATTAATGCTGCAAATGGTTAGAAAATAGTTCATACACTGCAAAATTTCAAAATCTTACCAAGAATATTTGTCTTATTTCTAGTCAAAATGTCATTTCTAGTCAAAATAAATCTAATTATACATAAAATAAGACTCATCACATTTTAAAAAGTAGCTTGTTTTTAGACACTTTTTACTTTTTTCAAGCAAATTTTCCACTTTAAATAAGTAGAAAAATCTGACAGTGGAGCAAGTTTTTCTTTCATATTACAAGCACAAAAACTTGCTTTCACTGGCAGATTTTTCTACTTATTTCAATTGAAAATTAGTTTGAAACAAGTGAAAATGATCTAAAAACAAGTTACTTTTTAGGTGATGAGTCTTATTTTAAGTGGAAAGAGTTTAGTTTTGACTAGAAATGAGACATTTTGACAAGAAATAAGACAAATATTCTTGGAAAGATTTTGAGTTTTTGCAGTGTAGCTAGGGTTTCGGGTACATACTTGATGTGTGGGTGCTTC
Source organism: Trachurus japonicus (assembly GCF_045865225.1). Classification (NCBI taxonomy): domain Eukaryota; kingdom Metazoa; phylum Chordata; class Actinopteri; order Carangiformes; family Carangidae; genus Trachurus; species Trachurus japonicus. The sequence continues at coordinate 35,594,440 of NC_140927.1, read as the reverse complement.
TGTGGGGTGATGATGTCACTGTTCTTCAGCCACACAATGTCAGGCAGGGGGTTTCCCATGGCTTTGACAGCCAGTTCAACCAGAGTGCCCTGCTTTACAGTGATGTTCCTCAGCTTCTCAACAAACTGAGGGCGTGCTACACTTTCTCGAGCTGTGGAGAGTAAAATACGATTAAAAAAAAAAAGGATAAGGATAGCATTTAATAACAGATCAGCGAAGTCACTTGACTCAGTCTGAACTCTGCTCCAGACTTACCATCAACTGTAAGAGTTACAGAAATAGAGGTTCGTCCAGCTCTGTTCTGAGCAACAACTGTCCATTCTCCAGAGTCTTGAGGCATGGCCGGTACAATGATGAGGGACTGAACCCCATCCTCTTTAATCACTATCTTGTGGGTGTAGTCATTGACCACTTGTTGTCCTGGGCAGAGAATAAATGGTTTTACAAAGGGGCAGAAACAACAGATTAAAGGTCATTTCTGGAATATGTTGAGCCTTGTTCCTCTTACCATTGTGGAACCAGTAGGTTTCAGGCATCGGTCTGCCGACAACCTTCAGGTCGAACCTGGCTGTTTGCCCCTCTGAGCATTTGATTGAGGAAGGCTTCATGACAAACACCGGTTTGTAGAGTCTTTCCAGCTGAGCCTCGTCTGTTTCTTCCAGCCGGCGGGCGGGAGAACGTCCAGGAGAACGGCTGGAGGAGCGACCGGGTGAACGGCTCAGAGAACGAGGAGATGTGGACCTGAGGAGGGTGCAGAGAATCAGAATGAAGGTGATGATGATGAAGGATTTGTGGCCTACATCTGGGAACTTTGGTCTCCTTTTTCTCACACGTTTTGGTGAATAAACCACACTACACTGCAAAAACTCAAAATCTTTCCAAGAATATTTATCTTATTTCTTGTCAAAATGTCTCATTTCTAGTCAAAACTAATCTCTTTCCACTTAAAATAAGACTCATCACCTAAAAATTAACTTGTTTTTAGATCATTTTCACTTGTTTCAAACTAATTTGAAACATCTGCCAGTGAAAGCAAGTTTTTTGTGCTTGTAATAAGAAAGAAAAACTTGCTCCACTGTCAGATTTTTCTACTTATTTAAAGTGGAAAATTTGCTTGAAAAAATTAAAAAGTGTCTAAAAACAAGCTACTTTTTAAATGGGATGATACTTATTTTAAGTATATTTAGATTTATTTTGACTAGAAATTACATTTTGACTAGAAATAAGACAAATATTCTTGGTAAGATTTTGAGTTTTTGCAGTGTGAAAGATTTGTGGACTACATCTGGGAACTTTGGTCTCCTTTTTCTCATACGTTTTGGTGAATAATCCACACTAGCTGAACATCAAGTCTTACCTGATTCTCTGCATTGCTGGCTGTGGTGTGTATCTCTGAGGTGTGACGACTCCAGACGGCTCCACATACAGCTTCCCAGAACTGACGGCATTTCCCTTTAGGTTACTGGCGAAGGCGGTGTAAACACCTTCATCCTCTGGCAGCACCACAGGCAGGCGAAGACTAGCTCGTCCATCCTGAAGAACTTCCATCTGGTAACGGCCGCCAGCTCTGATGCGCTGGCCGTCTTTGTACCAAGCGATCTGAGCATAACATGAAAACATAAATTCTCAGCATCTCCAAAGTGGAAAGGAACTTTTAAATATAAAATTATAGTCCAGTCATTTTAGGCCAAAAAAGGGGTCAACGTTGAACAAATGACTGCAATTTTTCAAGATAGCCACATCCTTAGTAGAGCAGCATCTTGAAAAATTGCAGTCATCTTGAAATTTAAAGTGGTTTCTTGTCGAGTGACCGATGGAGTCAACTCATTCCAATTTTCATGCTGGTACCACCACAGCACCTTTATATTTGTGCCGTCAAAACTGTGGAATTTATGCAAATGTATGCAAATTTGCTCATGTTAACAAAGAATTTCAAAAAACTTGTAATACATTTTTTGTTTGTCTTAATGTAAGTAATCAACTCAGTAATTTTCATGGAGATATCTAAAGGTTAAAAATGTTACCCTATTCACATGAGAAAAATAATGAATAGGCGTATGAATGGGATATGTTTGGGTGTTTTTCTAAACTTTCCCCTGATGGGATTCTTCTGGGCTTTTTTTCCCTCACTCAGGACATGTTGAGGATACAAAACCAGTTGAGTTTGCTTCTGTTGCAATTTGTTCAACCTTTTTTCATTAAAATGACTGGATTATTATAGTCACATCTGATTATAGGAGATGCGTTAAGTCACTTGGAGTTCAGGCCAAAATCAACTAACTGGTATGGGCCCGTGAGCAGGAAAAACTCAGTACCTTTGGCAGTGGCGTTCCAGTCATCTTGCAGTGGAACGTGACGCCCATCCCGTCCATGATCCTGTAGTTTTTGACCGGCGTGTCAAACACCGGTTGCACGGCCTCGTCTTCTGCTGCAGTCACCATCAGCTCTCCGTCCTCTGTCACAAGCTCCCTGTAGGTAATCATCATGATACGCAGCTCAATCTCCTGGATGATCCTCTCTTCAAAGGCTGAAATTAGGAATTCCTGAAAAAAACAAAAAAAAACAATTTAATGTTTAATGTTTAATTTAAATCTGGCATTACTGACACTTGTTCACTGCAAAAACTCAAACTCTTACCAAGAACATTTGTCTTATTTCTAGTCGAAACCAATCTCATTATACTTAAAATAAGACCTCTCTTTCACTGGCAGATTTTTCTACTTATTTTAAGTGAAAATTAGTTTGAAACAAGTGAAAATGATCTAAAAACAAGATCATTTTTAGGTGATGAGTCTTATTTTAAGTGGAAAGAGGTTAGTATTGACTAGAAATGAGACATTTTGACAAGAAATAAGACAAATATTCTTGGAAAGATTGTGGGTTTTTGCTGTGTTCATTCCAGAACTGTGGATCTTTAGACAGAAGTACCGTTTCTGAGACAAAGCTCATGGGCGTCGTCACCCTCTTCTGTTCCATCTCATATTGGCTCACGATCACGGTCGGCTCCTGAACCACAGTCGTCGTCACTTCGGTTTTGTATGTCACATCATGCTGCTTCATATAAGCCTCATATTCCTCTGTAAAAAAAAAACAGATGAAGAAACGCTGTGAGTCAATGGTCTAACAAAGACACATAAGCTGCGTCCTGAAGTCAGGCATTCAAGACGTGGAAAATCACGAAGGCTGCGCTACCTTCCTCCAGCAGGCTGGCGGAGGCCGAGGCTTCCCCGTGGGGGTTCTTGATAAAGACGGAGTACTCTCCGGCATCGTCAGCAAATGTCATGGAGATCTCCAGTCTGCATTCTCCTGTCTCTTTCTTGTAGGCGACTTTGTATCTGATGGAAAATAGAAAACAATGGTTAAAATCTGTAAACAGAGACCAAAGACAACAAAGGTTGACGTTGTTCTTTGGTTGAACTTTTCTATCAAATCAATCACTTGATTAGTCATGGAAGTTAAAACTAATTTCAACAGAAAAAGGGTTATGATGATATTTAATTTGGTTTTTTAGTATTGTTTTTCTTTTGCATAGTTAATTAACTGCATCATGAGCACATGAGAACATCACATATCACTGCAAAAAACTCAAAATCTTTCCAAGAATATTTGTCTCATTTCTAGTCCAAACTAATCTCTTTCCACTTTAAATAAGACTCATCACCTAAAAATTAACTTGTTTTTAGATCATTTTCACTTGTTTCAAACTAATTTTCACTTGAAATAAGTAGAAAAATTTGCCAGTGAAAGCAAGTTTTTTGTGCTTGTAATAAGAAAGAAAACATTGCTCCACTGTCAGATTTTTCTACTTATTTAAAGTGAAAATCTGCTTGAAATAAGAAAAAAAGTGTCTAAAAACAAGCTGCTTTTTAATGTGATGAGTCTTATTTTAAGTAGAATGAGATTTGTTTTGACTAGAAATTACATTTAGACTATTCTTGGTAAGGTATTGAGTTTTTGCAGTGTAGTTTAGCTCTGTTGATCAAGTTATTTGGCAGATGTGTACCTGTATCCAGTAGTGAGGGGGACGCCGCTCTTCTTCCAGATGATGTGAGGTTTGGGGTTTCCTCCGATCTGGCAGTCGAAGAAGACGCTTCCTCCCTCCACCAGCTTCTGGATGGTGGGTTTGTGGATGAAGAAGGGAGCAGCAGACTCTCCAGTAGTAGTCACCTCTGCCACCATCTGCTCCTTTGTCTCCATAGTAACGCTGGAGGAGGAGAACAACAGCTCAACATCAAATTCACACAAATTCGCAGCTGTGGAAACTCTGTGGAAATGTATCATGACTTTTCACTCACGTTTGCTCTTGTGCGATTCCAATCGCAGTGACGGTCGTCTCCTCTCTGCTCTCAATTTCTTCAGACACTACAACAGAGGGTTGAATGATCAAACTGATGATCTGACTCTTTCACACCTACAGTTTAAATTTTGATGTACTTGAAGTCGTCAATTTATCTTCAACATCAACTTTAAAGGGACAACGAGGAGTTTTGGAAAAGCGAAGTGTCTTCACACTACATTTATGAGCCTCCGCACCGTGAAATTTTTTGACCGGCGCAAGACAGACTCATGTTTTCATTCATCAAGAATTAAAGTCAGAGGTTGGAAGACGATCACATACCGTCGTAGTTCCCACCATAAACGGAGATTCAGCTGCGTTATTCTCATGACTCGCCACGAAACCGAAAGTAAGGAAACGCTGGTCGGCTCGCCCAGCATTTCCACCACCACTAATAATAACAAAATAACCATAGAGACAAAACCATAGATTTATCTAAAATGGACCATTAACAAGTGGTAACGGAGATTCATCCACATTAATATCAGACTTTTTTATTGTCGCGGAATTTTTCGTTCTGCCGATGGAGAAACTCCTCGTTGTCCCTTTAATTTTGTATGTACTTCTTAACTGTGTATTGTTTTTGTTGTAACTGTAAAGCGCTTTGTGACCTTGGTCTGTGAAAGGCGCTGTACAAATAAAGTTTACTTACTTACTTACTAAAAACTCCTGGGTTATTTCTTTAACCCAATTTCTGGGTTACTTGTGTTAAAATTATGGGTTATTTTTCAGAGAGTAACCCATTTTCTGGGTTATAGAGCTAATATTTTAACCCAATTCTTGGGTTGTTTGGGTTATGTACCATTTATGGGTTATTTTTCAAACCCATTTTCTGGGTTACACACTAAAAACTCTTGGGTTATTTCTTCAACTCAATTTCTGGGTCGCTTTGGTTGGGTTAAAAATTTGAGTTATTTTTCAAAGAGTAACCCATTTTGGGGCCGATGGAGAAAAACCTTGTTGTCCCTTTAATTTTGATAAGAAAATAGGTCAAAACTAATCAACATTTTGTCCCAAAAAAGAAATAAATGATGAAGCATACAAGTCAACGGTTAAAGCTATGTGTCGGGCCGTACCTTTGACGAGCAGGTAGCAGGAGGTGCTGACGGTTCCGGCCTCGCTGGTGGCCGTGCAGGTGAAGCGTCCGCTGTCTTCAGCGAACGCCTCGCGGATCACCATCCGGGCAAATCCGCTCTCGTAGGTGATCTGGAAGTCGATGGAGCTCTCGATCTTGTAGTCCTCTCTGAACCACATGATGACCGGAGCGGGCTGACCGCTGATCTGACACTCCAGGGTCACCGACTCACCCTCCGTCACGTTTGTGTTTTTCAAGCCCTGAGCGTGAAACGGTGAAACATTCAGACACCGAGAGCAGAGACTGAAGCTGTCCATCCCTTCAAACTGTTGACACATTTTACTAAAACCTACAAATATCAACCTCAAGGTAGCACAAGTGGAAAAGTCAGGATGAACACTAGGTGAGTTTCTATTTCCCCTAGAAATGTGCAAAACCTAAATATCACAATAAAAGACTGGTAATGGAAAAGCCTACATTCCAAAAAACCTCTCATAAACGTATCCCCGGTCATCCTGAAATTATGTTTCCATAGTTTGTCTGCGAAATTCTCATTCATCCTCTCCCAGAAATCCCTGATTCATGGGCTTTTCTATTGACACACATGATATATATAATCTAATAATATAGTATATAATATGATATATATATATATATTTATATATATATATATATCATATCAGTGAAGTCTCGCAGGACGAGTCTTATGGGATATCACGAGACTAGACTTTACGAGAGTAACGGCTTGTTCGCAAAAACACCTTTCAATGGAAGCATCTGCAAATACACTGCAAAAACCCAAGAATATTTGTCTTATTTCTTGTCAAAATGTCTCATTTCTAGTCAAAACTAATCTCTTTCCACTTTGAATAAGACTCATCACCTAAAAATGATCATGTTTTTAGATAATTTTCACTTGTATCAAACTAATTTTCACTTGAAATAAGTAGAAAAATGTTCCAGTGAAACCAAGTTTTTTGTGCTTGTAATAAGAAAAAAAACTTGCTCCACTATCAGATTTTTCTACTTCAAGTGCATATATGCTTGAAGTAAAACGTGTCTTAAAAACAAGCTACTTTTAATGTGATGAGTCTTATTTTAAGTAGAATGAGATTTGTTTCAACTAGAAATAAGACAAATGTTCTTGGTAAGAGTTTGAGTTTTTGCAGTGTAGGTTTTTTTTTGCAAAAACCTGCAATGGAAAAGCAGCTACTGTGTGTAGGATTCAAAGATCCTCACAAAGTCTCATGGGTCAGGACCAACGCTTCACCCACAGAAAAGGCTTTTAGAGTGAAGGAGGGCAATACACTGCAAAAACTCAAACTCTTACCAAGAATATTTGTCTTATTTCTAGTCAAAACTAATCTCATTATACCTAAAATATGTATATTTATACATATACATACATAATTATACATAAAAAAGTTGCTTGTTTTTAGACACTTTTTACTTATTTCAAGTCTATTTTCATTTGAAATAAGTAGAAAAATCTGATAGTGGAGCAAGTTTTTCTTTCTTATTACAAACACAAAAAACTTGCTTTCACTGGCAGATTTTTCTACTTATTTCAAGTGAAAATTAGTTTGAAACAAGTGAAAATGATCTAAAAACAAGTTAATTTTTAGGTGATGAGTCTTATTTTAAGTGGAAAGAGATTAGTTTTGACTAGAAATGAGACATTTTGACAAGAAATAACACAAATACTCTTGGAAAGATTTTGAGTTTTTGCAGTGGGAAGTACTTACAGCAACGAGGGTGGGGGGGACAACAGGCTCCTGGGCTCTGGAGGGGACAGCAACTGCCTCCTGAGGAAAAAACAGAACACACAACAGGAGTCAAACATGGTCACAGAGGTGAAGGGTGAAGCTGAGGTGGGTGGTGAGGATGGAGGGACGAAGCCGGTTAGAACAGATAAAACCCTGCAGAGAGAATGGAGGGACCAACAGGTGGAGACAGGAAGAGGAGGAGTCTTCATGAGGCAGGTGAAGGGCAGCGTGTGATTGGCTGCAGTGAAGTGGAGGGAGGGGGCACTGGTGACAGTTAAAGGGATAGTTCACCCGAAATTTAAATTTCCCTCATTATCTCCTCCCCCTCATGTGGACTAAGGGCTGGGAGAAGTTTCAGAGTCCTCCGTGGCTTCTCTGAGTTACAGGGGGTCTCGGCGTAGCAGTGCATGTCCATATAACGGTTGCAAATGGATACCAACTGTCTTCGTAACAAAAAGACACACCAAAAAACATCCAAATACCTCCATGCTGTTCGTATGTAATGTCCGTCTAAGCTTGAAATATACACTTATTTAATTTTTTTCGTGACAATTTCGCATTTCGGGGCTTCAATACAAGAGGGACATTACATACGAGCAGCATGGAGGTATTTGGATGTTTTTTGGTGTGTCTTTTTGTTACGAAGACAGTTGGTATCCATTTGCAACCGTCATATGGACATGCACTGCTACGCCGAGACCCCCTGTAACTCAGAGAAGCCACGGAGGACTCTGAAACTTCTCCCAGCCCTTAGTCCACATGAGGGGGAGGAGATAATGAGTGAAATTTCAATTTTGGGTGAACTATCCCTTTAAGTTGGGTGAAGTGAAAGAAAGAAGAGGGGTGGGTAGGGGGGCGTCGGGTGGGACCAACCTGAGGCTCCCAGTCCTCAAACTCCTCTTCGCTGACCGTGTAAGCGGCGTGTAACTCGACCTGACTCTGATATCTGACGTCTCTGAACGGCGGGGGGAGGGGCTCCGCCGCCGCCACCGCCGCCGGCCTGCGGGACGGGCTCGGGCTGGGGGACTTGACGGGCTTGATGACCTTCCTGCGGGGGGCGACGGGGGAGGAGAGCTCTTTGTGCAGAGTGGCGATGGCGGCGCCGGCGATGGACACCTGACCGGGCCAACCAGAACCAGAACCAGAACCAGAACCAGAAGGTTAGCCACCGGGACAAGACGACCTCGGGGGTTAGTGAGAGCCGTGGAGGTTGGGTGAATGGTTGGTTGGATTTTAATTATGATGAACAAAAAAAGGCTTGCGCACATCCAGAAGTGCAGCCAGGTGCTGAGTCCAGGGAGACGAATATCAAAAAGAAGAAAGGACTCGCCACAGTGTAGGAGCTCCCAAATGTACAAACATTTATTAGAAGACAATATAAAAAGGACAACGTTTCGAGCAGTGCGCTCTTCGTCAGGTCAATTAAGACAAATGCTTTCAGGTGTTCATTAAGTAGATACACAGGATCCACCCATGGGCGTGGGTGAGTGAAACACCACCAGGTCTGACAGTAAGTGACGACATGGTCATTAAATCAACAATAAAAATACAGTGTAAAGTTATACATAGACGCATGTCGGCCATTTTTTAATGAAAATAAGCAAACATATGCAAAATAATATGAATCCGGATGAGAAATAACTTAAATAAACAAAACACACCTCTTATCTATTCCCACAAAAAAAGAAGAAAAAGGAGAGGGAAATGCATATACAGAGAGGTTCCCTGCTTCAATTAATACATCTATGAATTTTAAGGGGTCTGGGGTGCCCGGAGTAAAAATTATATAAATCAACAAAGGGGTTCCCCTTCCCTATGTAAGAAGGGAAAAAGTAGCAGTACAGGAATAAACATATTCTATATAAGCATAATGGCCCAAACAAAATCGAAAACCAAATACAGAAGAATAATAGTGCGCTAATAGAACACCTGAAAGCATTTGTCTTAATTGACCTGACGAAGAGCGCACTGCTCGAAACGTTGTCCTTTTTATAGTCCTCTAATAAATTTTTGTACATTTGGGAGCTCCTACAGTGTGGCGAGTCCTTTCTTCCTTTTGGATTTTAATTGTCACATTTTGCAGCATGGGATTGTGCAATGCGGCGAACTGAACGTATGGTGTGTGTTTGTTTTTGTTTAATTTCATTATTAACATTATTTATTCTAGCTATTCATCTTTATGCAAATTTACAGTATGGTTTATGGTTGCACCGTCTGGTTTGGCATTTTAATTTTCATTGTACGTGTGACAATGAAAATAAAGGATATTCTATTCTATTGTATTGTATTCCCTTTGGTGTGGGTCTAAAGAAACTCAACTCTATTTTATTTTATTTCAATAACTTTGTCTATACAAAGTCACAAAACAAAGATCAGACTGTTACAGTTCATCAAAGTTGTTTGTATTCAGTTTATAATGAGATGTGACAAATAATCACATTTCAGAAACAAGTGTTTAGTCTGATTTATTTTAAATAAAGATGTCAGATGACCTAAGTCTGACTCTGTATGATAACACTACTGCACAACATCAGAGCCAAAATATTGTTGCATAAAGAAACTCCACTCTATCTTATTTTAATAACTTTGTTGGTACAAAGTCACAAAACAAAGATCAGACTGTTATAGTTCATCATAGTCAGTTTATAATCTGATGTGACAAATAATCAAATGATTGTGATTAGTTTTAATAAATCAAAACAGCGCTGGTCTGATCTACTAGGAGGTGAAGCTGAAAAAGCAGAAACGTGTCAGGAAAACAGGGAAACGACTTGTCCATGTTGTTTCTGCTCCAAATAAAAAAAGATGATGAGTCATGTTTTAGGATGGTTTCGCTGTGGGTGAGTCACACCACATCACAACACAGTGGAGGCTGCACGTCGTTAAGATGCGTGTGTGTTAAGGATGACATGGAGGTTTGTGGACGGCTGCAGCCGGCCGGCCGGTCGGCCCGCTGCTCTGCTCCTTACCTCGTGGCTCGCTTCGTGTTTAGGGACAGAAACTTTAGAAACAGTGAAATGAGGGACTGAGGACGCGGAGGCGACACCAGAGTCGACCTGGGTGGAGATTTCTGTTGTTTTCTGAATCTGGAGCAACCAAGAGAGTTTGATGGAGCAGTTAAGAGAGCTGAGACTGAGCACCATCAGATATCACATCATGGCTGCACTGCAAAAACTCAAAGTCTTTCCAAGAATATTTGTCTTATTTCTTGTCAAAATGTCTAATTTCTAGTCAAAACTAACCTCTTTCCACTTTAAATAAGACTCATCACCTAAAAATTAACTTGTTTTTAGATAATTTTCACTTGTTGCAAACTAATTTTCACTTGAAATAAGTAGAAAAATCTGCCAGTGAAAGCAGGTTTTTTATGTTTGTAATAAGAAAGAAAAACTTGCTCCACTGTCAGATTTTTCTACTTATTTAAAGTGGAAAATTTGCTTGAAAAATGTAAAAAGTGTCTAAAACAAGCCACTTTTTAAATGTGATGAGTCTTATTTTAAGTATAATTAGATTTATTTTGACTAGAAATGACATTTTGACTAGAAATAATACAAATATTCATGGTAAGATTTTGAATTTTTGCAGTGTGATATGGACTGAGGAAAGACCTGGACTCTGTGCTGCTCTGAGGTCACGGCGGCGACGGCGGCCGGCAGTTCAGCGGCCGCGGTCTTGGCTACAACAGTTTTTTTCACTGTTGCAGCTGTAGCCGCCGCCACCGCCGCCGCGTGCTGCTGCCTCATGGTCGCTGCCTCCACAGCCTCCTCCTCTTCAGCTCGACCGCCCTCGGCATGCACCGGCTGGCGGACTCGAGCCAGGTCGACGGCGGCCACCACCGTGGCCACCGCGCCGGCTCTTTTCCCTCCCCCAGCCTGGAGACACAACAAGCAGCACATAGATCTCAGCACATCCATGGCAACAAGACAGAAGAAAGAGCCGCAGCGCGACCTGAAGACCAGACATTTAAACATCTGGAACCACCAACAGCTTCATGCAGCTGTAGACTGAAACATGCACTTTACTCTCATCATGCACTGCAAAAACTCAAAATCTTTCCAAGAATATTTGTCTTATTTCTTGTCAAAATGTCTAATTTCTAGCCTAAACTAATCTCTTTTCTCTTAAAATAAGACTCATCACCTAAAAATTAACTTGTTTTTAGATCATTTTCACTTGTTTCAAACTAATTTTAATATGAAATAAGTAGAAAAATCTGCCAGTGAAAGCAGGTTTTTTTGATCTTGTAACAGGAAAGAAAAACTTGCTGCACTGTCAGATTTTTCTACTTATATCAAGTGAAAATCTGCTTGAAAGAAGTAAAAAGTGTCTAAAAACAAGCTACTTTTTAATGTGATGAGTCTTATTTTAAGTATAATGAGATTTGTTTTGACTAGAAATTATATTTTGACTAGAAATAGGACAAATATTCTTGGTAAGATTTTGAAGTTTTTGCAGTGTGAGTGAAGCTCAGATACAGTCTACAGTCTGATGGTGGTCAGAGATAAAAAGCTGTCGTCATGGAAACAAAGAGTCACGGAGGTCGACAGTCGACAAACAGGTTCCTTGAAAATCTGAAGTTCAGTTAAATTAACAGAAAATGGAGTAAAACCTGAGTGAAGCTCACGCGATGGAGAACATTGAGGAAACCATGGAGAAGTTGATAAAGAGGATGAAGAACTCAATGGGGAACACAATGGAGAAGATGATGGAGAACACGATGGAGAAGATGATGGAGAAGATGATGGAGAACACGATGGAGAACACGATGGAGAACACGATGGAGAAGATGATGGAGAACACGATGGAGAAGATGATGGAGAACTCAATGGAGAGCATGATGAAGGACATGATGGAGAAGACAATGGAGAACTCAATGGAGAGCATGATGGAGAAGATGATGGAGAATACGATGGAGAAGATGATGGAGAACTCAATAGAGAGCATGATGGAGAAGATGATGAAGAACACGATGGAGAAGATGATGGAGAAGACGATGGAGAAGATGATGGAGAACTCAATGGAGAGCATGATGGAGAAGATGATGGAGAACACGATGGAGAAGATGATGGAGAAGATGAAGGAGAACTTGAAGGAAAACACGATGGAGAAGACGATGGAGAAGATGAAGGAGAAGATGAAGGAGAACTTGGTGGAGACTGTGAGAGGACATGATGGAGATATGCCACTACGTTATAACATGAGGAAGGTTGAGCCTCCTCATCATCTTCACAGCTGGCGTGTCCCTCTCTTCTTCATCTTCTGAACGTCACAGTTCGACCGTTTCGATGATCAATAGCGGCTGGTAGCTTGGACCATGTGGTGTCACACAGGGTTCAATTCCTGTGTGACACCTCTTTAATTTAGCTTTAATTAGCTTGGTTCCACCTGGTTAATAACTCGATCACTGTCGTAAGGTGTCGTCGTTTCACTGTCAAACATCTGGGTTGATTAGATTAAACCAAAAACCTGACACCATAAAAACTGCACCTTAAATCAGATGTGATGACAGCAACATGAAGCCAGGATGTGAGGCTGTCCTGAGGAGGGAGGGGGTGTGTGGGAGGGGTCAGGGAGGTGTTAAAGGGATAGTTCACCCAAAATTGAAATTTCACTCATTATCTACTCCCCCTCATGTGGACTAAGGGCATGTCCATATAACGGTTGCAAATGGATACCAACTGTCTTCGTAACAAAAAGACACACCAAAAAACATCCAAATACGGAGGACTCTGAAACTTCTCCCAGCCCTTAGTCCACATGAGGGAGAGGAGATAATGAGTGAAATTTCAATTTTGGGTGAACTATCCCTTTAAAGTGATGGAGGTTCATCCTCAGGGAGCAGGAACGTGTTCGACTGATGAGGTGACAAAAACATCCAGGGAACAAAGAAGGAAAAGTGAAGAAAAAAAAGTAAAGATGGAGGGACTGGGCGGCTGGTGGAGGGGGGGTGACAGCAGACAGGCGTGAAGGGGGCGGAGTCTACCTGCTCGCCAGTCACTGCAGCCTCGGACGGCCCCCGGCCACGAGCCTGATCCACGGCTGCCACCACAGTAGCCACCGCCACGCTCTTATCGTCCAGGGCAACAACATGCTCGTCCTGACGCGTCCATGACGACACATGAACACACGATCACATGATCACACAGTCACATGAACACATGAACACACCACAGAGCGTTTCACCTCAGCCACTGCCTCTGTTAGTCCAGTTAAGGGCCTTTCACACCGAACGCGGTATGCGCTGCGCCCACCGCGGGTCACGGCGCAAACAAGCGGCAGCGCGCACATACGTGGTGGCAGTTGCTCAGCGACCGAACAAACAAAACAGGATTTGGAGGGATATACAGTATGTCATGGATCTATTATAAGACCATGGTATATGTTTGCCAGGAGCTACAAAATGACAGCTTCCAGGTGTAATTTAGCGTCAGGCTCAGCAGGGAGCAGTTTAACAGCCTGTTAGAGAGAGTTGGTACTCACTTCATGCTGAACTGAACGTCCGGCCGTTTGTTTTCACTCTGTGTAGCTGATGTTCATATCTGGCCCTCTGCGTTGTGTTTCTCACGGCCTGCCCTAGGTGGGGTTCGATCCCATGATCTCCCGCACCGGAGGCGACGATGCTAACCTCTTCTTTTATGGGTGGAGTGAGTGCACATCCATTACATCTGCAAGCGGCTGATTTTTTTTCAGACTCCACTACATCCTCTCCTATTGGATGCGCCGAGATGTCGTCACAGCGCGCTGCGGCCAGATTAAACATTTTTCAATTTGGGAGCAGCGTGCCGCGGCGGCATGCGCCCACCTTGCATGCCGTTCAGCTCGGCGCAGAGCGGTTCGCCCGTGCGCCGCGGTAGCACATACGCAATGAATGGGTCTGCCACCGCCTTCTGCCGCTTGCCGCGTTCGGTGTGAAAGGCCCTTTACTCTGGTGACGCCTTCGCTGTCACCCAGTCACACTCACACTGCTCACCTCTCTGCTCGCCGTCACCTGCTGCTCCCAGTGCTTCTCCACCTGCACCTGGCTGGCGCTGGCGGCGCTGACGGCGCTGCTGGCGCTGGCCATGCCGGTCATACTGGTCATACTGGTCATACTGGTCATACTGGTCATGCCAGTCATGCCCGTCATACTGGTCATACTGGCCATGCCAGTCATGCCGGTCATGCTGGCGTAGCCGCCTTCAGCCACAATGTCTCCCTGTTTCCATGGCGGCAGGACCTCGGCACCGGCCGACACCTGAGAGAGAAAGAACTTTCATTTTGACTCAGGTTTATTGAAATGAAGATGTTTGTTGTCTCCTGATGGATGTTTAACCATATTGTGATCCAGCATGTATTCAGACCTGTGGCTCGTTTACTTGGTTCAGATTCAGTGGCTAAAATTATACAATAGTTGCATTTTTCTACTGGGTCATTTGTGTTCACACGGTAACAGTCCCAAACGTCCAAAGTTGTAAACAACCAACTGTTGTTTACAACAGTCGGAGGAGGAGGTTACCCGGAAAAAAAATAAAACCATGGAATAGAGGTCTCAATGGGCTGGAAAATTAAAACCCGACCCGGCCCCTTACCGGGCTTGAAGCCCAGACCCAGAAAAAAAAGGAAGCCAACTTGAAGCATCCTGTATATTTTCGGCCCCAACCAGTGTGTCTGGCCCTTTGAAAACCATGCAACATCAGCAACGTGTTGAGTCGGTTGCTGAGTCGATGGCGGTCTCACTGCAAACGAACGGCTCCAGGGCTCGAATGGAAACGAGCCGAGAGGAGACCAGGCCACTCCTTCTTGGTGATCTCGGCCACTTGTTTAATCCTGCATCCGAATGCGATTGCTTAGTTCACCTTTGCCAAAACGAACCGATCTTTGGGGTTAAACGCTCCCTGTTTGGGAGCAACTGCTCCAAACGAGCCAGGTCTGAATACACCCTTCGACTTGTGCAGTGAACCTGAGTCTCACCTGTTTCCTGGTCATCACCGGAGACTTGACGGGCCTGATGGGGGACACTGAGAGCCTGGAGGAGGGAGAGACGGGTCTGCACAGAAACACAAACAACAGAGAGTCAGAGTTTGAACCTTCAGTTTCTGTCAGATCTAAACTTTATTTATCTTTACTTATTTATCTGCTTATTGGTTGTCTATTGTTCTATTGTCTTAAGTGTTTGGTTTTTTTAGCTCTCGCAAACCCTTTTCCAATGCGGTCTTCTTCCACAAATGGCAAATAAACTGACTCTGACTCTGACTCTGACTCATCCGGTCGAGTTGACGAGCATGAACATGGGGAAAACCTAAACATTTATAGTTGAGGGAAGGTCCACTTCTGGGGTGTGATTAAGAGGTCTAATCAACACAATTTAAAATACAAATGGGTTTGAGTATATCATGAGAAAGTGAGAGGTTGGGTGTCTCCGAAACTTAAAATGCAATTACAAGGTTTAGACATTAAAATACACAAATGGGTAACAAACAAAAGAAGATCTGATACCTTGGAGGGACGTCACAAGTGATTAAAACAAAGGAATATTCAAATTTATCATTACAAGTCCTACCTGACAGGTGTGGGGGTGGGACCTTTCACGTGTCTGACGGGCGAAGGTGACTGCTGGCGCCCTCCTGACACCTTGGAAACGAAGGACGGCGGGGACTTGGAGGTCGGTTTGGGGGGAACCCGCGGAGGGGTTTTGTGAGCCAGGTGTTGAGTCATCATTCCTGCTTGTTGGTGTTGAGTCATCATTCCTGTTTGGTGTTGAGTCATCATTCCTGCTTGGTGTTGAGTCATCATTCCTCCTTGGTGTTGAGTCATCATTCCTCCTTGGTGTTGAGTCATCATTCCTGCTTGGTGTTGAGTCATCATTCCTCCTTCTACGTGCATCTCCATCATGGAGGAGGCCTGGAAACTGGCCTCCATTTTCTGGGAGTGGGGAGCAGCATGAATTATTAATTTCTTTATCTTTAAACAGAAAAAACAAAAATCTTCGCACATCTATTTCTTTGGCAGGTGCGTCGGAGGGTGACAATTAAGTCCAAATTAGAAAAAGAAGAGTTCCCGCACACATGGCCAACTTGCAGAAGCAAAAGATTTAAATTTTTTTTTGCTTGAAAAAGGTCTAGCACCGAAAAGTTGCAATACAATAAATTCTGCAAATTGGCCATGTGCGCGGGAACTCTTCTTTATCTTTGAACAGTAATTTTAAAGTCGTCTCCAGGTTCTCCAGACCTGCAGGAACCTTGGTTCGGGTTCCCTCAGTGTGTTCATTCATCTCACCTTCTGCACTGTGGTCTGAGAAGTCGCCATCTGGGACGTGGACACGACTGTCTTGGTTTTCTTCATGGGGACAACTTCCACACCTGCACAGGTACACAGGACACTCAGTCATCTGAGATCTTTATCACATCTGTTAATTAACAGTCGTTTACACGCTAAAAACTCCTGGGTTATTTCTTTAACCCAATTTCTGGGTTACTTGTGTTAAAATGATGGGTTACTTTTCAGAGAGTAATCCATTTTCTGGGTTTTAGAGCTAATATTCTTGGGTTGTTTGGGTTATATACCATTTATGGGTTATTTTTCAAACCCATTTTCTGGGTTACACACTAAAAACTCTTGGGTTATTTCTTCAACCCAATTTCTGGGTTGCTTTGGTTGGGTTAAAATGTTGACTTATTTTTCAAAGAATAACCAATTTTCTGGGTTATAAACACATTTATAATATGAACAATCACCCGTACATAGTTTGCCTGCCTGATGTTTTACTTTTCACAACATTGTATTCAATATAACCTAACCGGTAACACTTTACTTGAATAGGTATTCATAAGATTGACATAACACTGTCATAACCATGACATAACAGCTGTCATAAACATCAATGAATACTTATGACAGTTGTTATGTCATGGTTATGACAGTTTCATGTCAATCTTATGAATACCTATTCAAGTAAAGTGTTTGGGTCAAGTAGGACCAAGGAGTTTTTGTGTGTATCTAACGAACATCTGAGCGTCTCACCCTGAACCAGCAGCTCGGCGGTAGAGGTGGCTCGTCCACTGCTGTTGGTGGCGGTCACGGAGTATGTCCCAGAATCCTCTGGGAAGGCCTCGGCGATCAGCAGACTGTACAGGTCTCCCTCCTGGAGGATCCTGAAGTCGGCCGAGCTCTGGATCTCGGCTCCCTCTCTGTAGAACTGGACCACAGGTGCAGGGATACCTGCGACTCTGACGTCCAGCCTCACCTGGCTGCCCTGTCTCACTGTGGAGCTCTGCAGTCTCTGTAGGAAGTTTGGAGGCGCCGTCTCCGCTGCACACGGACAGGTGAGGACAGGTGAGTTAGACTCAAAGGACAGGTCAAAAGTTTTCGTATAATAGCCGTCATAGGCTTCTACAGATTAATCTCATTCATAGAATTTATTTCACACCAGAGAGACTCCATAAAATGAACGGTACTATTTCTGAACTTTGTCCTAGGTGTAAGGTCGCAACAGGAAGTCTTATTCATATGTTTTGGGACTGTGTAAATTTGAAACAATTTTGGGATCATATTCTGGATGCACTCAAGGGCATCACAGGGATTGAGATTCCTCACTCACCAAGATTGATTTTGCTAGGGGATTTATCTGTTTTACCCGCTAACAAGATAAGGAAAACACATTGTATTAGGCTATCCCTAATTGCTGGAAATAAATGTATTGCCATACTGTGGAAAAGTGAAAACCCACCCACTGTCTCAATGTGGCTTAAGGAAGTTGCATCATACATGGCCTCTGAAAAAATTATGTTCAATGTGAAAAAGAAACCCCATCTTTTTGAAAAATGCTGGAATGACTTTAAAACATATCTTGATAACTTCTCACAATTAACTGGTTGCTGTCAATGGTGTAGCGGTAGTTGTTGGCTGTTGTACGAGTCTACCTGAGGCCTCACCTGTAACTAGGAGCTCGGCGGTGCTTGTGGCTTGTCCAGCGCCATTGGTGGCTCTGACAGAAAATCTTCCGCTGTGTGCGGCGGTCACAGCGGGGATCCTCAGAACAGCGCGGCCGTCGCTGAACGAGATCTGAACGCCGGGCAAAGCGGCGGCGGAAAGAACCTGGCCATCACGGAACCAGCTCACCTCAGGAACTGGAGAACCTGCAGTGGAGAACCACACAACCCAGAGATCCTCACTGACTGGCTCAGATTACACTGCAAAAACTCAAAATCTTTCCAAGAATATTTGTTTTATTTCTAGTCAAAATGTCTAATTTCTAGTCAAAACTAGACACTTTGTACTACTTTCAAGCAAATTTAACTTATTTAACTAACTAATTAGTTTTGACTAGAAATTAGACATTTTGACAAGAAATAAGACAAATATTCTTGGAAAGATTTTGAGTTTTTGCAGTGTAGATTAGTGAAGAGTCAACAACATGCAATCTGAACACAACACCTTATTGTGGAAATCTGTCAGACAGGAAGTGAGTGGACAGGAAGTTCCTTACCACTAACTTGAGCCTCGAACGTCGCAGCACTACCCTCAAGTGCTACGACGCTCTGCAGCGGCTGTGTGAACGTTGGCGCCTGTGTTGACATGATGGTCGGCACCCTGCAGAGACAAATAAGACAAATAAGACAAATGAAATCACATGATATAAACACACTTTAGATTTGTCTCCATGAGGAGGAAGCTGATTGGTCCAAACTCTGCAGCAGGACAAGTCCAAACGCCTTCAGAAACCAGTCGAACCAGATCTGGTTCCGTCACCAAGACAGACGAACAAAGCTCAAAAATGAAAACTATTCATGGGTTTTATTTTGAAAAACTGGGCAGCGTCTAACTGCCCAATCAGCTGCTGCTCATCAAATTTAGTGGTTAATTCACCCTTTGTTGGCCTTCTGATTGGTCTTCTGATCCACCAATCAGAGCGCTTCTCCCCATGTCACGATTTGTGCAACGTTCTAAGGTTGGACAACACTGGGATTAAACCGTACGAAACGAAGCAATTTTTTCGGCAAAAACTACTTTTTAATTTTTAAATATGGTTAAAAGCTTTACCGTAACACTACTGTTGCTAATGTCTTTTGAACTTTGTGAAGTTTTACGAGGAGAAACGGGTGATGGGCGGAGATTAAGCATTAGCTAGTAGCTAACGTTAGCTATTGTCGTTAGCTAGCTAGCTATTGTGAGTGACCAAAACAATGATTTTTCACCACTTTTTGGAAATGTCATGTAATGCCCGTTCAATCGCTCATTAGCCACGTCTGTCTTCTATCACAGACACTGTTCTTCTGATAAGTTAAGATAAGTTCAGTCAAATTTTTCTTATAAGCAATTTAAATCTGCCTAATTTTCAATGGTTTCCAAAGGGAGTTTCGTGACCATTGTTTGACAAACCTAGCAACAGTAATCGGGGAGGGCAGGACTTGACGAAGGGTTAATTGGTTAATTGTTTGTCTAATGTGACAATCACAGTTGTAAAGTGATGTTTTTATTTAATTTATTTGTTTATTTGTTAATGGGGCACTGCATGTTCATGAACATACAAAAAATAATTTGTTGTCAATATGCCAGATTTAACTCAAGAGCTCCCCTAACTCACACATAAAATTTCAGTAAGACAAAACTGTCGATTATTTAAACAAACACAGTTGTTTGGTCAATAAAATGTTCAGAAATGTTGAAAAATGTCAACCAGTGTTTCCCAAACCACAAGATGACGTCCTAAAATGTCTTGTTTTGTCCACAAACCAAAGAGAGACTCAGTTTACTGTCATAAAGGAACAAAGAAACCAGAAGCTGAAATCAGAGAATCTCAACTCAAATGATTAATTGATGATCAAAATAGTTGATGATTAAAGTAAAATAGCCAAGCTAATGTGCTGGTGCTAATGGAGATCCAATAAATAAACAAATAAACAAAAAATTAAAGTGCATTATCAGGCAGTATCTGTTATAAGGTGCTATTTTCAAAGTGCATGGAGTAAAGTGCCTTCTGTTGTAAATAAAAAATAACAATAAAACTACCCTTAATGTTCACAGAGCTGCTTTTTACTGAACCATGTTTTTACGGTAACTGTTTTCTTGCATGTTGTGCTTCCTCTTATGACCAGCGGTAGCGTGTTCCATGATGAACGACCATAAATCGATAAAACTTTCTATGCAAATGCTGTTTTCCTGAGCTGGACCTCACAGTCGCCCCCAGGGGCCGACCCAGACACAAATCCACTCAACACAACGATCCACATGGATATAAAAACCTCAGCTGACACCCGACCTGCTGACAGCCAGACCCCCGCTGTGATGAAGTCCTGGTCCTGGGTCTGACTCTGACCCCCCCTCAGGGTCTATATTTATATTTAGCAGCCGTGTCCCTGAGGGGGGTCCGGGCTCCGCGGGGTCTGGCTGATAAAACCACCACCAGCTGATCCAGTCCAGAGCTCACGGCGGATTAAAACACCTGTTTAACAGCAGAGGAACTGGGCTCAGGTTTCAGACCTTGTCCAAGTTCAGGTCTTAAAGAGGATTGTTGAAAATTAACTGGTGACATTTTAATAAAACATTACCATCAACAAAACGCTGAGATTGAACGGATCAGGTTTTAAAAACAAACAAATAAATAAATAAATGTGAGCATCTGGCTCAGACTTTCAGAATAAAATGCCACCACACACACACACACACACACACACACTGCAAAAACTCAAAATCTTTCCAATTTTGGTCAAAACTAATCTCTTTCCACTTAAAATAAGACTCACCACCTAAAAATGTACTTGTTTTTAGATCATTTTCACTTGTTTCAAACTCATTTTCAATTGAAATAAGTAGAAAAATCTGCCAGTGAAAGCAAGTTTTTTATGCTTGTAATAAGAAAGAAAAACACAGTCAGATTTTTCTACTTATTTAAAGTGGAAAATTTGCTTGAAATAAGTAAAAAGTGTCTAAAAACAAGCTACTTCTTAATGTGATGAGTCTTATTTTAAGTAGAATTAGATTTATTTTGACTAGAAATAAGACACATATTCTTGGTCAGATTTTGAATTTTTGCAGTGCAGCAGCAGGTTTCCTCTGCTGAAGTGTCCTCGAGCAACACTCACTTGAAGTAATGTGTGACCAATCACCATGAAGTAAACCTCACATTTTAACACATCACTGTGACTCACTAACAATAAACACAATGGGCACAACACACACACACATTATAAACATGATGTCACTGAGTCAGAGCTGCTGTCAGATAAAGAGATTCAGTTCATTATCGTCACAAAAGCAGAAGATCCAACAACAGAACGTCCACTAACAGATAAAACCACCAGATCAGATTAAATAACCTCATTAGATATAATCTGATTGATGATCTGTAATCAAAGATCTCAGCACCATCAATACTCAAATTATTTTTTACAAACATTTGTTTCCTGAGTCGTCCATAAAAATTAAAAACATCCATCAATCTCACAAAATTCAGGAACATGAACTAAATAATTGGCTCCGCCCCTTTAATTAGTCTAACAATCTAATTGGTTCATCACTGGCTGTCACTAATCCAAACAAACAAACAATCAATCAATCAATGAGTCAATCAAAAACCAGTGAGTTTCAGCATCTTAGATCAATTGATTCATTAATCAGTAGATTTTTAAATGATATTTCATTAAACGTTTTCCTGCTTTAAACCGAACAGAAACTCGTCAACAACACAAACTGATCCCAGGTCGACGACGTCACTGCAGAGGTTCAGAGACTGGACGACACGACACGACACGGTCACAACAACACAAACACACAAGTCCAACTACACAGTGTAACAACCTCAGAGGTTGAAGGTCGTCCTGATGGTTTTGATGTTTGTGGTCCAGGTTTAATCTGATTTACTCTGGTTTGAGTGCTTTCTCCTGATTGGTTCCTCATTGGTCCAATCTGGACATGTGACTCCAGTTGGGCCCTGACTCACCACACCTGGTCTACATCCACCGACCTGGACCTGAATGCCCTCACTGCAAAAACTCAAAATCTTTTTAAGAATATTTGTCTTATTTCTAGTCAAAATGTCTCATTTCTAGTCAAAACTAATCTCTTTCCACTTAAAATAAGACTCATCACCTAAAAATGAACTTGTTTTTAGATCATTTTCACTTGTTTCAAACTAATTTTCAATTGAAATAAGTAGAAAAATCTGACAGTGAAAGCAAGTTTTTTGTGCTTGTAATAAGAAGGAAACACTTGCTCCACTATCAGATTTTTCTACTTATTTTAAGTGGAAAATTTGCTTGAAAAAAGTAAAAAGTGTCTAAAAACAAGCTGCTTTTTATGTGATGAGTCTTATTTTAAGTATAATTAGATTTATTTTGACTAGAAATAAGACAAATATTCTTGGTAAGATTTTGAATTTTTGCAGTGTGGACCTGGACCTGGACCTGAATGCCCTGCAGCAGCTTCATGAACTCAGACATGATAAATATGAATGAATAAATAAATTCAGTTCAGTTTCAATGTAAAATCCTTTTTTTTTTTTTTATTTTGTCCTAGTTTTTATTGATCTTTTACTGTTGTTTCAAGTTTATTTTACATTCTTCCTGTCAATTTGAACCAAATAATGCAATTAATCTATTAATAAATTCATCAATTATCAGACATGTTACATTAGAACTCAACAACGTTATTATTATTTTTTTAAATGCTGTATGGTCATTTTAACTGAAGAGAATGAAATAACTTTACTGAAAATTTTACTTTAAAAATCCTTAATTCATTTACTCATTAACACCAAAAGGTCAATCCCTGAATTTTACTTTTGTAAATGTTTTCCAGATTTAAAATAGTTTCTCAATATTTTGTCCATTTAAAAACACATTAAAAACAAACCCTTGACATCGATATGACCACATACTGATCATTCACAGATTGGTCGATAATTCCAATGATTGATGAGTTCCGTGTCAGTAAAGAGATTATGGGCTGTGAGTGGAGTCGGGTTTCGGTGAATCCCTGAACCCGACACAGAGCAGATCTGGTGTCGGCTAAATTCATCCGGTGACTCCATCGCGTGCTCACGGAGTGACTGGATGGGACACGTCCCGTCACCGTGGAGACGGATCGGGGTTAAAGAGGAAAAGGTAATTTATTCTACTTCCTGTTTCATTGTCACCAGAGAGAAACACCGAACGTTTCATCAAGGTTCCAACGTCAAAACGCTGCTCACACATCAACACAACAGTGGTAATAAAACAGAATAAACACTACTACACTATAAAAACACCAGTGTAAAACTTCATCTCTTTGCTTTATTATCTGGCGACGCAGCAAAATGAATCCTTAAAAGGCTTTTTTTTTCTCCTTTAACTCGTCTGTTTCTCATGTTGTTTTTGCTTTTATGTTCTTTTTCTGTTGGTTTGTAAAGTTCTATTATTTTGAAAACTCATCAGCTCCTTTAACGGTAGCCTAGCTATATTTGTGTTGTTGTCTTGGAAACGGATGAAAAATAAAAAGTTCTGCACTTTTTGTTTTTCGTTGTATTTCAACAACTTTTATTTATTTAAGTCATTCAGCCGTGAGTTTTGGACTTTTTTTAAACGTTTGAAGCTTCAGACCACCTCCTAACACAGAGAATGTAACTTCTAAATTAAAATCCTACATAGTTCATGTGTTAAACCTTCGTAACAACTGTTCTGTGAACGCTCTCTCTCCACTTTGCTTCAGACTGAGAAGTGAACATGTGTCTGTCAACTGTCTCACACCTTTGAACTCACTGTGCTCTTATTTCAACTCTCACACAACAAACAGCTCTGAAACAACAAGTCTCCACACAAACACTGATCTGGAAATAGCTTCCTCCTTCAAAATAAAGTTACAAATTGGAAACTTTCCATGGGATTTGTGGGAAATTATGGGAATTATTGGGAATTAACTGGAAATTGGGGGTCATTTAAACAAACTGTATCATATCCAAACATAAATGTAAATATTTTGTTTTGTCGTAAGCAGACATCCATGATAATACGATCAAAAAGCATGACATTTCAACAGATTTATTTGTGGGTAGAACTTTATCAACTTTTAATTCTTGTATGAACCCCCCCCCCCCCCAAAAAAAAAAGTCTGGTTGTTTTAGCCAAGATTTTCCCCTGTTAAGAGCCAACCTTCAATTTATTTTTTTTAATTTTCAGATTTATTCCCGTTTATTCCCGTAGCTATATTCCCATTAATTCCTACACTGCAAAAACCCAAAATCTTTCCAAGAATATTTGTCTTATTTCTTGTCAAAATGTCTCATTTCTACTCAATACTAACCTCTTTCCACTTAAAATAAGACTCATCACCTAAAAATTAACTTGTTTTTAGATCATTTTCACTTGTTTCAAACTAATTTTCACTTTAAATAAGTAGAAAAATCTGCCAGTGAAAGCAAGTTTTTTGTGCTTGTAATAAGAAAGAAAAACTTGCTCCACTATCAGATTTTTCTACTTATTTCAAGTGAAAATCTGCTCGAAAGAAGTAAAAAGTGTCTAAAAATAAGCTACTTCTAATGTGATGAGTCTTATTTTAAGTAGAATGAGATTTGTTTCGACTAGAAATAAGACAAATATTCTTGGTAAGAGTTTGAGTTTTTGCAGTGTAGGCTATATATTCCTGTTAATTCCCATGGAAAGTTTCCAACTTTGAAAATTCACGGAATTTTGCAACCCTACTCACACACACACACACTCTCTCACTCTCTCTACACTCTCCTTTTTTAAATCTGAGCCTTAACGACACACCAGCAGCTGTTCACACTCCTCCACAATAAAAGCCCCACTGAGGTGTCTCTGCTCTGTCAGACACTTCCCCACAGAGCAGGAGGGGGCAGGTGGGGCAGGTGGGGGTATGTGGGGGTACACTGCAAAAATTCAAAATCTTACCAAGAATATTTGTCTTATTTCTAGTCAAAATGTCATTTCTAGTCAAAACAAATCTAATTATACTTAAAATAAGACTCATCACATTTAAAAAGTAGCTTGTTTTTAGACACTTTTTACTTTACTTTTTTTCAAGCAAATTTTCCACTTTAAATAAGTAGAAAAATCTGATATTGGAGCAAGTTTTTCTTTCTTATTACAAGCATAAAAAACTTGCTTTCACTGGCAGATTTTGAAAACTGTCTAAAAACAAAGTGATGAGTCTTATTTTAAGTGGAAAGAGATTAGTTTAGACTAAAATTGAGACATTTTGACAAGAAAGAAGACAAATATTCTTGGTTTTTGCAGTGTGAGGTGTCCCTGCTCCGTCAGACACTTCCCCACAGAGCAGGAGGGGGTATGTGGGGGTAGATGGGGGGGGGGTTATCTAAGACAGGACACCAAGCTCTATAAATAACTGCCCCCCCCCCCTCCACCACACCTTCCTGTGATTGACAGCCACCATGTGCACATAGCTGGAGCAGCAACTGATAGCCCCCGCTGCTGATTCCCTTAAAAAGCCATCGCCGCCCAGCTGAGTCCACTGTGATGCTCTCAGCTGCTATTCTGGGATGTCCCATTATAACCTTCACCACGGAAACCAGCAGAATATCACAGAGCGCTTAGCTACTTCACTTTATGAAAAGTTGAGTAAAAAAAAGTGAGTGAAGGGCGGAGCCAGGTGTGTGTGTGTGTGTGTGTGTGTGTGTGTGTGTGTGTGTGTGTGTTTCAGTCAGTCAGTCAGTCAGCTGCAGCTCGTCAATCACATCACTCTGGAAGGAAAACTTTAAAAAGACACTTACTTGTGAGCACAAGGATGCCTGGGAATGCCCAGAGAAGGGCGGACTGCAAAAAGATCAGAAACTCTTTATCCAGAAAATTCCAAAATCAAAATCCAAAAAAAGGGAAAAGAGCTTGAGCCTCTAAGGGAACCCCACACACAAAAACAAAACTACAGGCCTTGGCGCCGTGTAGTTTTGTTTTTCCTCCAGACAGCAGCAGTCCCTCCAGCCGAGGCGTCCAGGCCGGGAACGCTGACTCTGCTCAGAGCGGAGAGCCGGGCAGCGGGGGGCTTTATACCGCTGTGACATCACAGAGCTCGGCCCGCGCCATTGGTCAGCCCCCCCCCAACCCCAACCCCCCCCCATGGTGCTGCAGGGAATCATGGGAAGGCCAAGGAGCCATTTTATGCAAGTTGTCACACCTGTCAGATGGTTTACCTAAGAGACAGAGACAGAGACAGACGCTTCCAGATTCACTCAAACATAAACATCCTTCATATTATTATTATTAATATCATTATTATTATTAATCAATCCAACAGTATTGGATATCCACCTGACTAACAGCTCTCCCTCCCTACCATCTTTAAAAGGAAATTAAAAGATCATCTGTTCGCCATGGGATTGTTTTAATACTCTGTTGTTGTTGTTTTTTTGTTGGTGTTTTTTTTTTTAACAGTTGCCATTGTAATTCATCTTTTGTTTCATTCTCTCGATTCTTTTGATTCATTTCAATTTATCTCTTGAGCCATTGCTTAATTACTATTTTTGTTTTTTTTCTCTCATTAATTCATTTGTTATTTTATTTCGATAAGATACATTTAATTGTACTTATTTATTTTATGGTGAGGTTCTCGATAAGCCGTCCTAGGGTTTCTAACCTCTCTAGCACTGTTTCATTGTAGTTTATCAGCTATTCTTCCATGTGATATACTCCTTGTTTGTAATATTTTAAAGTGCAAACAATAAACAAACAAAAAACAATGTGACAGTAAACAAACAGCAGAAATAATAAAACAGCAACATAACTCATTTTATCCGTCAATAAAACATGTTTATATCCTTATGACAGTTTTATTACAAACAATCAGATCAAGTGAGAAAAGAGTAAAGTGATTATAACAATAAAGTCAAAGTACTTGTCCTCGGGTTGTGAAACACACACAACACACGTCCTTTAATCTTCCTCAATAATCACTGAAATTCATATTCAGAATATTTTGTTGATCATTATCTCATCATCAGAGCAACAATTGTGGATATTTTCCTGCTTCGGCTACAGGTTGTGTAAAATGATAAACTATTATTATGACTTAAGGAGCTGTTTCTTCCTGTCATCAGTTCAGTGGCAAATTAGACTTTTGTGTGAAATCAAAAATGTTTATTGCTCTAAAGACATTTATGTTCCAGTTAAACAGCAACAACTCTGATTCACTGACTAAATAACGATTAAAAACAATAATGAAAACGAACATGTAGGTCTCATCAGCAGGTTGAGCCCAGTTCCTGTCTGAGGTGAATCATCATGTTCAGACTGTGACACTGAATTTATGAATGTAGTTTCTGTTTCCTACGTGGCTCTCTGGGGCTTTTATTGTGGAGGGGAAACAGGAAGTGGCACTGGATCAGATCAGAGTTCTACACTGCAAAAACTCAAAATCTTTCCAAGAATATTTGTCTTATTTCTTGTCAAAATGTCTCATTTCTAGTCAAAACTAATCTCTTTCCACTTAAAATAAGACTCATCACCTAAAAATTAACTTGTTTTTAGATCATTTTCACTTGTTTCAAACTAATTTTCACTTGAAATAAGTAGAAAAATCTGCCAGTGAAAGCAGGTTTTTTGTGCTTGTAATAAGAAAGAAAAACTTGCTCCACTATCAGATTATTTTAAGTGAAAATCTGCTTGAAAGAAGTAAAAAGTGTCTAAAAACAAGCTGCTTTTTAATGTGATGAGTCTTATTTTAAGTATAATGAGATTTGTTTTGACTAGAAATGACATTTTGACTAAAAATGAGACAAATATTCTTGGTAAGGTATTAGATTTTTTGCAGTGTGACTGATCTGAGCTCAATAATAACACAGAAGTGGCTCAGTGGACTCCATTACCCAGGATGCACGTGCGAGTGTCAGTACGTCAGACCAGCCAATCAGATCACTGACACAACTACTGACCAATCACCTGTCAGATCAATGTATTGGTAGTGTTATTGGTCTGTCAGCTACAGTTTAATGTTATTTCACCAGATACAAGTTCACATTAAAATGTTAAGGTGTTCTGGTTTTGTTCCAGGCTGAAAGAGTTCTGGGCCAAAGACGTTTTTAAAACTTTTTCATCCAAGGGATAGTTCAATATTTAGTCAAATTGTCCCATTGCTATAATCCCTATAGTCATAGCAGTAGGTTTGTTACCTTTAAAGCAGAAGTAAGCGATCCGGTCGTTATGGCTAATGCTGCGTTCCAGGCAGGCTTTTGAAACCGTAAATTACAGCTTCAAGTCACAACTTACGACTTTGTAGCGTTCCAGGCAACCCACTCGTGTTTTTCCTACCTGTTTTATCTGTGAAAGTCACTATAACGGCCACTCGTAACTTCCGACTCGTGAACTCGTACCAGATCGAACTGGTACGACTTCACAGGTCGGAAAAATACAAGTTGCCTTCAACGCACCATAACAGTCCTCGTCCCTACGTCACCACATTCACGCGCATCCCTTGGCTGCACACACAGCCCTGCATGCCGTTCCCTCTCCTCATTGGATAAAAATTGTAGGATACGAGAAAAGTTTTCTCCTCGGCCCACAGCAGAGCAGAGTGACTGACAGACCCGTGTTTCGGTCCAAACACTCCATGTAAGTGATTGCTGTCGGAAGATATAACTATTTAAGACTTATATTAACACAAACATATCACTTACTTCTGCTTTAATTGTCGGTGCAAGCTATTTTTAGAACGGCGGAGCAGAGCCGTGAGCTGCTCAGAGCTACGCTACGGAGGACGCTCATTATGGGATTTCTTGGTTTCCCTCATCAAACTCATCAAATACACACTAGAGAGAGTTGTTTTAGAGGGAAATACAGAGACTGCTTGATGAAAAACTGTCCCTGAAGGCAACGCGCATCAGTGGTTTTGCATGAATTTCCCTCTAAAACAACTCTGTGTGGTAACCAAGGGGGCAGTTGTCGGTCTGAGAAGTGAAGCTCACTTCCGCGTTCAAAAAACTGCAATCCCCTCGAATTCCTCTGGGGGCTGGTGTCAGAAGGGAGCATTCCCCATAGAGCCCCATGTTAAAATCGCCGACTTTACATCCTCAGTAAACATGTTAAAAGCCTGGTGTCAGAACGTTTTTTCGTCTCAATCGATAGTTTCTACCCCCGCACACACTCTGAGGGGGGTGAATTTTTTTTTAACTCTACCGTTTTACTGTTATAAGGTTAAAACTCTGACCAATTAGGGCGCGGAAACGTTGAGTGACAGGTCCGAGCAGCTCCGGAGACAGGCTGCTTCGAGGCCAGTGGGCGGGTTCTCGGCCGGCCAATCCAACATGGCGCTGTCCAGGCCGCCATATTTGAGTCACAAAAACGACTCCCCAAAACCAATGGGTGACGTCACGGACGCTACGTCCATTCTTTTTACAGTCTATGGTGGTAACGTTGTGTTATTATCTCATAGCGTAGTGAATGTGCAGCTCACAACTTGTCCACCAGAGCGTTGTGGAGTTGTTGGATTGTGTATTTGATGAGTTTGATGAGGGAAACCAAGAAATCCCATAATGAGCCTCCGTAGCGTAGCTCTGAGCAGCTCACGGCTCTGCTCCGCCGTTCTAAAAATAGCTTGCACCGACAATTAAAGGTAACGAACCTACTGCTATGACTATAGGGATTATGGCAATGGGCCGATTTGACAAAATGTTGAACTATCCCTTTAAGGTGGCACCAGGGGAAGCACAACTAGCCTAACAATTACTCAAAGAAACAGCTTTCTCCTCATTGTTGGCCAGGAGACTGATCTGACTCAGGGTCTGAGAGACCCTCTTAGTCAGAAAAGCCGAAATGGACAAAACACATTTCCAAAAGTCGGACAGTTCTGAATTTTTAATATATGGTTCGGGGGCCCAAGACGAGCGCGTAGACATGTGTTCGGTCCTGATCGAGCCATTACTTTTCGAGAGGCGGGGCTTTAAACAGCTGCATTCCTCTGTTTCTTGGAGGCTTCCGTTTCCATAGAAACCAACCAAATCACTTGAAACTTGGCCTGTGGACTCATGGTGAGGCCCTTATCCATCACCCCGAGACCCAACTCTGTGGGAGCATGGGAAAGCCAAGTGGCCCCCCGGGGCCCCCTGGGGCCCCTAGAGCAACGGGACCAAAATATTCTGATAGAGGACTCTCTGATATACAACATATTTATATTTCATGATGATAACTTAAAGCGTGTATGTTTTGTTGAGAAAAAGCAGGAATGGCTGGATTCACTTTGATGTTTGACCCCTGTGACCTTTGACACTTACCAATTGGCTTTATGCACAGCTCCCCTACTTCCTGTTCGTACACCAGCTCCTTTAGCTAAAAATTCAGCCTGATAGGCCAAAGCATCTGGAAGCTATTAAAGAATTGCTGTTGAAACATTTCTCCTTTAATAAGAGGTCAGAGAAAGGAGCATTGCTTTTTGGCTATTTGTGACCCTTCTGAATCTCACAGAGCTCTGAATCTTTGCACACACAATCTACTAGACATTCTGGACCACATTTTAAAATCTCAGCTTCCTGCATCAAAGTCTTGGTGTTTTATTCAAAGAAACGGGGTCAAAAAGGTCACAGATCAGCGACCTTTGACACCTGTGAAGGTCGCACGGGTTTGAAATTGCACATGGTGGATGGCCTTAGGCCCCGGACAAATACATGAAACTTTCAGCCTTATAACCCCAAGGATGTAGACGTTATTAGACAAAAGGCTTCTAAATCTAGGCTTTGAAGGCCGAGAAACGAGCCTGGACGGTCAGCTGTGACCCTTCTGGAGGTCCGACAGGTCTGAAATTCTACAGAAACTTTGTCCCTAGTGCTCTGAACAACCTATCAAAATCTCAGCTTCCTGCATCAAAGTCTTAGTGATTTATTCAAGGAAACAGGGTCAAAAAGGTTCAATTTAACACTAATCAGTTACCTCTGACCCTTGAATTCATAATAATGTTTTTTCAGATAAAAAAATAAAATTTCACTCATTGAATTAAAAATTACAATAAATGTGATGTGATGTGGACCAGAAAGATGCTGGTGAAAATTATGAAAAAAAAGAAAAAAAGAAAGAAGTCAAGCCAACTTTTATGCACTTTATTGTTGAATTTTAACAATATAGCACCATTTTTTTATTCAATGTTGAAAACAAACAAGATGTTAAGACCTTTTAGTTACTAAGAAAATAATATAAGCTCAATTTGTTTTATTTTTTCATTTGCTGGTAACAGCAAGCTCAACCAATCAGACACGTTGTGAAATAGGTGCACCAGAGAACTGCTGCTGCAGACGTGATTCAGGTTCACGTACTGTGCTGAATGTGGCGCTCTGTCACTCACTGCTTGGTGTACTGCATGCACAGAGCTGTGTAGCGTCATGTTAAGGACTCGCGTTCACTGTGTAGTAATAAAAAAATAGAAAATTTTTTTAAAAAAAGGAAAGGGGACGTAGAGTGTACAGTACAGATATTCGCGGGAGATTTTTTTTTTTTTTTTCACCGTCCCTTACAGAGAGGGGGGCGGGGGCGGGGGGGGGGACGACTGTAACGTCTGAACGAATTTTTTGAACGACTCATTTTAAGGAACTGATTCTAGTGATTCAGTACAGTGCCGATCCCATCACTAGAAGGATGAATGAATGAGTGAGTCCCGACTATGACGGCTCCTCCGCTGCTCTCCCTCCGTGATCAGCAACGATCGATCACTCAGACAGGTGATCTGATTGGTTCAGAACACCACGGGTTCACGTGAACACTACATGCGAGCTGAGTGACCGGGGATGTCCCATTTCTCCACACTTGGCTCAGTGCGCTTGGTTACGCACACACTTTGGTGACGTTTTGCCGGCGGAACGTATATTTGCATATAGTGTTCAAGCATGGATTAAGTGGCCAAGCGTGTGGGGGGAGATTTAAAAGCAATCGGGACACACTTGACAAGTGCAGCCTGTGCCGTTGCGCACAGCACACTAGCACAACTACTACACACACACACACAGCAACAGTTTTAATAAACAGTGCTGCTGGATCACAGTCTCATCTACTCCTAAAGTGTCTCTATGCGCAAGATTCAGATCATAAACATGTAAGCCCAACTCCGTAAGTAAATAAAACAAACAAGAAAAATGAAAATATAAAAACATGAACAGAGCATGATGAATATGACATTAAAAAGTCATAATTATGAGATAGAAAGTTAATTTCATTTTATTGAGATTAATTCAATCGCATTTCCTAAACGGGCTTGTGGCTCCCGGTGACGGCGGACTTCACCGTGGTGCATTGTGGGATTTATACTTGGCCAAATACCGCTCGGATGTGGTCTTACCTTCAGTGTGGGTAAAGTGCAAATCAACACGCTGCACTTTCAGTCGTTGGAGAAACGGGACACACTTGCGCACTGACACTAAGAACATGAACGCGCACGCCAAGCGCCCAAGTGTGTAAATGTGATCGAGTGTGCATATTGGGACAGGCCCACCTTCTGCACACACGTCGCTGATAAATATGAGGATTATGGGTAATGTAGTGCTTCTCCGTGATATGACATTGGAAACAAAGCGTGTTTTCTTAAAATAAAGTTGATATTACACAGGGCTTTTGGACTCAGCAGAAGCACATACCTAATGAGTCAGGCATGTGACGATGAGGGACAGTGACCGTTCGTCAGGCTGTTGACGCACTGGGAGTGAGAACGTGTTGATGATACAGTTGTGATATGAGCGTTTCTTCCCACATCAGGTTTATTTCCTCAATACCACTATTCTGCTTTACTCTCTGTATCAATTTGAGGGATGTAGCCTATATTTGGTTAATTTTTACAGTAAATCATATTTGAAAGGTACAGTCTAGAGGAAATATATGGTAGAAATGAAATCCAGCTTAATCATATGGGCTAGTCTTGTGTGGTGGCACCTCTGCAGTTTGGTCTTTTGCTATATTATAATAATAATAACTTTATTTAGGCTATATAGCACCTTTAAAAACACAAGTTTACAAAGTGCTTCACAAAACAATATAAAAGAGACAAGTCACAGATGTTTTGTTGTGCACGGGACATTTCTGGGTGGAGAGTCTGTGTTTTCTCTCCAGCCAGTGACAGAGCTCAGGTGAAGCTCCGTGCAGCAGAGTAGGAGGACTACTAGCCCTGCTAGCTGTCCCGGATGCTCAAGAGCATCCGCGGCTACCACCACTTCCCAGCTCACTACAACCAGAGCCACTACCACAGCCCTCCTCCTAGTTACAGCCGCTGACGGCCGAGTATTGACCATTGGCCCGCCGCCTCACTCGGACTGTTTACTTTTCTTGGCGGCTCTGACTACAGCTACTGCTGCTGCTGCTGCTGTCAGAGGCTACACACGGCTTCCACGATGGTGCATTCAGGTTGCCTCGGAAATGAAATGATCGATTTTACCATGAAATCTACCGATGTAGAAGGCTAGAAGAGATGCATCGCAAATTTAACCATAAATTATGTCCGATGTAGCCTGAATCTACCGGTGCAGTCGCATCGCACACGTTTATATCGGACCACCGATATGAATCGGTGAATCTTCACATCCCTAGTATCTACCATTACAACGTTGTACCGAACTTGTGTGAATGTGCTCTATATGTTTTATGTATTTACCTGCCTGCAATGCAAATTTCCCTTTGGGGACAATAAAGTTGAAGTTGAAGTTGAAGTTTTCTTTATTTACCCGTTGAGTCAAGTGATCATAAAACACACACAACAGAAACAATGTGATTCTACTGAAGTCTGGTCTAAACTGTGAACGAATGACCAGCTGACATTTATTGATCAGGTAAAGAAATAAAAACTCATCACTTTAGATCTTTATTAACATCTCTCTCATCTCCAGTCCTCTGTTCATTTGTAAATACCATTAATATGATAAATGACAACGACTCTCCAACAATACAGAATCTGTGACCTGTGAAATGATTCCACAGAAGCTCATTTCTACCAACGACAGAAAAAAAGATCTTTCATTTCTAATAATAATTTTCATAACTAATAATAATATATAATTTTATTGTAAGAAATTGATTATTATTGAGTCAAAATCTTGACCAAGAGTTATTTGCTATTACAAGATTATATGATGACAGGAAAATTTCACATTTTTGTTTTATTTTATAATTTTTCAAGCAATCTCATGATGTTGCATCTCATCATTGTCAAATAATGTTGACTTAATGTCAAAATATGGATTACCTACGATTGTTTTAACCAGACGAGTCTGTTTTAAAATCTAAATAGTTCCACTTATTATTAATATGATTATTATTTGCTATAACCGACACACAGAAAGAAAAATGTACTAATCTCATTATAAACATTATTGTTTGACCATGTGTATCTTTATTCAAGTTACTTCTTAATTCTCCATTTATGGTTCATGTTTTTTTTTCTGATCTTGACAGAAATGGGCTTCAACTGTAAAAATGGTTTAGCTTGATTGTGCTCTGTCTTTTTTAACTCAAACATATTGATCACTCATTAGAATATAACACCATAACAACAGTGACTTCATGACTTTCCACTCGGTTGCTCGGTCTCTAAACTCCTTAAAATGTTAAAGTGATGCCTTATGTATTTCTTAAGGTGCGTTCACACCGGGCCTTTTATTTTTTTCGCTGTCGCTTGTATCGCTGCTGTAATCATTCGTCAGTTTGGCACAATTCAACAGACTCGGACGACACCAGAACTCCACCGCCATGTCTCTCCGGCACCACCGGGATTACGGCAGCCAATCAGCGTTGAGCGACAAGCAACTGACGACCAGCGAGATGACGTCGACTTGGGATTTCTCATCTCAAGCGATGAGCGAATTCTCGCTCTGTCGCCTGAGCGAATATTCGTTCAATCGCCCGTTTGCATTGACTAAACATGTAAACTCGTCGCCAGCGAAAAAAATAAAAGGCCCGGTGTGAACGCACCTTTACACACTTATATTTTCATTTCATATGTCTCACATAAATACAAATATATCATTCCTACACATCATAATAAGGTTGAACACTGCAAGAAGTGAACGACCAGTGAACTTTGCTGAACTTCAGATGAAGTCTACTGAGAAATATAAAACACAATAAACTCAGAGGTCAGCTACGAGGTTCAGGTCATGGAGCTGTAGGTCAGAGGTCGTTCAGTTCCCACAGTGGGGCGGGGCCATTAGAGTAGGATCAGGTAGAGCAGCCACAGCAGAACACACAGCGTACCAAACCAGGTGTGCCAGTCTGCACTCAGGGCGTCCAACACTTCGGCCACCAGCCACATTTCGCTGCCGCTGCCTTTACCGGCCGTCCGCTGAGAGTCTTGCGCCTCGTTTTTCCCGCCGTGTGAGCTGGACGTCTTTGTGATGAACAGGAAGTGTTTCCCGTCCTCGCAGACCGCCGCTGGGCCCGGGCTGGTGGCTGGTGACACGTCTCCGTCTGTAAACCTGGAGCGACCATGATGACAGGAGATCAGACAGCGCACAGCCTCACTCAGAGCCAGGGGAGGCCTCTGATAAAACACTCACTCATACCCCTGAATGCATCACCAGACACACAACATCTGTGAGTAGAGACGTGATTAGCCTGAAGCGGTGTGTCAGTGCTCAGCGTAAGCTTCACTGTGTATGGTTTCACTGCAAAAACTCAAAATCTTTCCAAGAATATTTGTCTTATTTCTTGTCAAAATGTTTCATCTCTAGTCAAAACTAATCTCTTTCCGCTTAAACTAAGACTCATCACCTAAAAATTAACTTTTTTTTGGATAATTTTCACTTGTTTCAAACACATTTTTATTTGAAATAAGTAGAAAAATCTGCCAGTGAAGGCAAGTTTTTTGAGCTTGTAATAAGAAAGAAAAACTTGCTCCACTATCAGATTTTTCTACTTAATTCAAGTGAAAATATGTTTGAAAAAAGTAAAAAAAGTGCCTAAAAACAAGCTACTTTTTATGTGATGAGTCTTATTTTAAGTATAATGACTAGAAATTAAATTTTTAACAAGAAATAAGACAAATATTCTCGGTAAGATTTTGAGTTTTTGCAGTGTTGTTACAGCGTCATGGATATAAACACACCGTTAGCAAACTCATGTCATTCATTAACTAAATTGGAAGTCAGAAAACAAACAACCAGTGTCTTAGAGTAATGAAATGTAATTATCAAACTGTGATATAGTGTTAACACACATTAAAATGTTACATCACCTCTAAGCCTCATGTAGTTACGTGTATAAAACTACAGAGGACCAGAACAAGGGGGTTCACAGCAACTCCATGGTGCTGAAGGTCTGAGCTCAACTGGGCTTTCATGTGATAAAAGTAAAAAACAACATGTAACAGTGGTGTGTAATGTTGACCTGACACATGGCTCCAAGCATTGAATGCAAAAAAGCGACTGGCATGTAGTTCCCCTTTAAGCTCTATAGCTCTTTAGTGATAGAAAACCACTGAGATGTTCAGGTCATAACCCTTCCATCTGAGCTTAAACGTATGCAGTTGGTCTACAGGATGGTCAGATGTTGAGGAGTTAATTAATTGTGGCACTATAGCTTGTGCTAATTTAGCATTTTCCACCTCTGAGATTGACAGATAAAGGACTTGTGAATCATATCAAGCATTTGTTCCTGAGTCTGACTCAAATTCAAACTCAAATAATTTACTACACAGGGACTTACTGTACATCCAGGGAAAGTTGCAGGTTGAGCCAGCCACCCTGAGCATTCACCTCCAAGTTTAGAAAGCTGTAGGAGGCCTGTCTTTGCCAAATATAGTCCTTGCTTTGCCAAATATAAAATGGAGATGGCGAAGGCAAAGTTAACACGACCTTTAATTTCAGAGTCGTCAGATCATCCTTTAAGTTTCACCACGTGGATGAATATGGGACAAACCTGTATTAACGAGGGTCTTTACTGAAACACAGCTAAAGGTCGATTTGGATCAAAATGTAGTTTTACGTCACTGATGCACAGCAGGCAACAAAAAAGCGTCACTTAAAGGGACAACGAGGAGTTTCTCCATCGGCAGAACGAAAAATTCTGCGACAATAAAAAAGTCTCATAGTAATGTGGATGAATCTACGTTACCCACACTTGTTAATGGGCCCATTTTCAATAAATATATCATTTTGTCTCTATCGTTATTTTGTTATCATTAGTGATGGCGGAAATGCTGGGCGAGCTGACTAGCGTTTCCTTACTTTTGGTTTCGCGGACGCTGCCCGGCGAGTCATGAGAATAACGCAGCTGAATCGCTGTTTATGGTCGAACTACGACGGTATCTGAACCTCTTTGAACCTCTGACTTTAATTCTTGATGAATGAAAACATGAGTCTGTCTTGCGCCAGTCAAAGAATTTCATGAGGGGCGCGCAAGCTCATAAATGTAGTGTGAAAACGCTTCGCTTTTCCAAAACTCCTCGTTGTCCCTGTAACGAGGGTCTTTACTGAAACACAGCTAAAGGTCAATTTGGATCAAAATGTAGGTTTACGTCACCGATGCACAGCAGGCAACAAAAAAGCGTCACTTAAAAAACAAAACTGGTCTACAACTCTACCAAAGACCATTACTGAATTAGCTGGTGTTATTGTGGAGCTGGTTGTATGCTACCCACCAGGTGAGTGTGGGCTCGGGGTGTGCCGTCACCTCCACCTCTAGCGTCACCGGAGAGCCCTCCATGACGGTGGCTCTAGAAATGGGCCGGGTGAAGCAGGGAGGGCCGGGTTTAGAGGCTTTTCCCTGGGGAAGAGACTCTTTAGCCTGGGCCTGGGGAGGAGGAGGAGGAGGAGCAGGAAGGGGAGGCCCTTGGATCTGAGGAGTAAGTCTGATCTCCTCACGGATGGCCACAGGCTGACAAATGTCTGGGTCTTGGTCT
The DNA here is from genome assembly GCF_045865225.1 of Trachurus japonicus. Classification (NCBI taxonomy): domain Eukaryota; kingdom Metazoa; phylum Chordata; class Actinopteri; order Carangiformes; family Carangidae; genus Trachurus; species Trachurus japonicus. Next base: position 35,556,486 of record NC_140927.1, on the reverse strand, counting down.
GGAGTTAGTAGATGAGGTGGAGAGGAAGGGCGTGTGACATGCGTGTTAGCCTGCTGAGCCAAAGCTTGGGTCTGAGCCTCAGGCGGAGGAGGAGGAAGAGGAGCAGCGGGCTTGGCAGAGTTGCTGGGGGTCATGCCAGGGCCATGCACACACTGCTGGGTAAGGGTGGAGGACAAGGACTCATGGAGGGAGTAGACTGTCTGATGACTCTGATGCTTGCTGCTGGATAAACTGATGTTGTTGACAGCGTTTGGCTCTGGAGGACTGGGGCCATTGCCCCAACTCTGTGTGGACTTAAAAGTGCTGCCCCCCTGTGGTATGCTGCAACAACTGTCTGAGGTGGAGGAGGACTCGCAGTGGACCGATTGTTGGGTAACAGTTGTGGTTGGTGTAAGGTTGTTCACCGAAGACGATTCCTTTGAGGAAGGTACATCCTGATGAAGGCCACTCCTGGATTCTCCTCGGTTGGTGTCCTGTAGACGGTTGTTGTGGCTTCGAGTGGACTCTTTACCCCACGGGCCCAGATGAATCTGTGTTGAGGTCTTACTCTGTGCTAAGGGGCTTCCATGAGGAGAACTGCTGCTCGCTTGTGTCAAAGTGCAACAAGTGTCTGAAAGGGCAGATTGGAGGGAAATGGTCTGGTGGGTCACTGTAGTGTTGCTGGTGAGACCGTCCGTCTCCGTCTGAGGGTTGGAGACAGGCGATGTTTCCTCTCCGTCTTTACCAGGGACAGTTCTGTTGTGAGCAAAAGTAGTTCCACATTTTAGGATCTTATTTTTTTCGGGAGGGGTCTTGTGGTCCATGTGTAGGTCGAGGTCTGGACCATTAAAGGGCTGAGGGCAAAAGCTTGACTTGGGGAAGGTTGGGCACTCCCTGATCTCTGCAGGATGGGCAAAGGGATCAGTCTTTGGTGAAGCTTCACTTCTGGATGTGAGATTTGGGGAGGTTTTACCCTGGGCACCTGCTCTCCTCTGAGACTGGTTGTCCTGACTGTTGTGATCCTTTACGGAGGACTCGCAGTGGACCGATTGTTGAGTAACAGTCATGGTTGGGGTAAGGTTGTTCAACGAAGACAATTCCTTTGAGGAAGGAATATCCTGATGAAGGCCACTCCTGGATTCTCCTTGGTTGGTGTCCTGTAGACGGTTGTTGTGGCTTTGAGTGGACTCTTTACCCCACGGTCCCAGATTCATCTGTGTTGAGGTCTTACTCTGAGCTAAGGGGCTTCCATGGGGAGAACTGCTGCTCGCTTGTGTCAAAGTGCAAGAAGTGTTTGAAAGGGCAGATTGGAGGGAAATGGTCTGGTGGGTCACTGTAGTGTTGCTGGTGAGACCGTCCGCCTGAGGGTTGGAGACAGGCGATGTTTCCTCTCCGTCTTTACCAGGGACAGTTCTGTTGTGAGCAAAAGTAGTTCCACATTTTAGGATCTTATTTTTTTCAGGAGGGGTCTTGTGGTCCATGTATAGGTTGAGGTCTGGACCATTAAAGGGCTGAGGGCAAAAGCTTGACTTGGGAAGGGTGGGGCACTCCCTGATCTCTGCAGGATGGGCAAAGGGATCAGTCTCTGGTAAAGTTTCACTTCTGGATGTAAGATTTGGGGAGGTTTTACCCTGGGCACCTGTTTTCCTCTGAGACTGGTTGTTCTGACTGTTGTGATCATATACAGGCTCAGATTTTGAGGGGGTCTTCTTGTCGGGGATGTCATTGTCCTTGTCTGTACTCTCGTGGACTGGGAATGGTCTGGAGGCTATGTTTGGTTTAGGGCTGTCCAGAGAGGGGTCAGCTGAGGGGGAGATGTTGGCTCTGCTGGTTCCTTGGGTCTTAAGGATGGTGCACACAGTGCTGGTGAGGAGGCTTGGAGCAGGAGCTGCAAACGGACTCTGGACAATCAATGTGGACTCTGATCTGAACCTGTCAAACAAACAAAGGAACAAAATCTTAAATCTGGTTACTCTGGGGGATCAGTGGACTGCATGTCATATCGAGTGCTGCGTGAAAGTTTGCTTGAAACCCTCCAAACATGGTGCCTGTGATTGTGGCCAAACAATTAATTTTGGACTCATCTGTCCAGAGAACGGACTTCCAGAAGGCCTCTGGTTTGTCCAAGTGATCTCTGAAAAAGGCAAAAAACAGACAACTTTGTCTGCAGCTCTCTGGAGGTAATGTGTGGGTCGGCCTTTACCTGATTCATTCTTCTTCTGGTGCTTCTTGGTGAAACTTTTGATGGCCGTCCATCTCTAGGGAGAGTTGTGGTGATGCTGAGAGTCCTCAATGTGTAAATTATTTGTCTTACAGATCTTACAAAACCTTTCCTGAGGATGTCTCAGGAAATCACTCAAATCTATTACCTACTTGACTTGACCAACTCAGCTGTGGTTCACTTGCTTTTGCATATACTCTGATTCCATGTTTCTGCTTGCTACTCACACAGTCCCCTCAAACCAAGGATATGGAATTGATAAATATGATGATAAAATAAGAAAATCATGTTAAAAAAAACAGAAAAATCTAAACTACTCAAGGGGTTCACAAACTTTCAAGCAGCACTGTATATCACGCTGTAGCTCGTTACAATGTGGACAGGACTGTTGCTGTTTCCTGAGATAAAACAGACCTGGCGCTGCTGTGGTGAGTGGTGGGGGGAGATGGATCAGCTTCCGTGTGACCGGACTCTCTCTGTACTGCACCAGAGCCTGTACCGGTCCTGCTGTGATCTGACTGGACATGGGACTGTCGGCTGTACTGGTTGATGTGGACGCTGTGGGAACTGAAACAAAAGCCCTCTTCTATGTCCGACTGGAGCATACCGGACTCTGGGGTCTCTGCCAGCGGTGGCAAGGAAATGTCATCAGGTGACACACACTCATATTCGTCATTCGACAACGAGTCCTCTGTCATTGCGTCGTCTTGTTGTAGTTCTGGCTCTGACAGGCCTCCAGCTGATATATCCTGGGTACAAAGGACAGAGTATTAGACTATAAAGGAGTAAGGACGTTTGTACACTAGAACTTTCTTCTGCATCTTTATATCTTCTTATATATATCTTATAGCTTTAATTGTTTGATTTATAGCATTTTAATAATATGTGGTGAATTCCCGTTTCAAAGTCAAAGCCAATCAGATGACAGCATGTCCCTAATAAAGCAGCGGCTTGTTGATTTGACTCCTGACTGAGATTATCCTTTGTTGCATGTCCCTTATTCGTTCTCCCTGTTCCCTGTTTATCTCTACTGTCCTATCCGCATTAGGGTGAAATGCCGAGTCCTTTAAGGATGTGATTTAAGGCTATGTTTATACAGAAACGATCTGAACAGAAAATGCAAAAATGGCGTTTCTCACTTTTTATTCCGCGTTTAGACGAGCGCTTTTGTGGGGAAATCTGCGTGCATACGGTGACACGGTGAACGTTTGTGGAACTTGATGTTGTATGCATGCCAGGCACCTGCATAGAACCTTCCTTCTAGTTCTCTGTTCAGTAAAACTGTCTACAAGGTGCAGTCATATGGGATTAACAGTCTAAAAACCATACTAGGATCATTAGGAAGTCGTACATAAAGAAAGACTTTAGTTTTTCAGTCATCGACAGTTCATAGTTGTGTCTGTAGAGTTCTGTATCATCAGCATAGAGACGGAGTTAAAGCAGTGTTGTTGAAATATGTAACACAGTAGAGAAACTGATCGTTAGGAATACCACATATGCTACATAACCTCTACCTGCTGTCCTGTTGCCTGCGTCTCCCTCTTCTGAATCTCCCTCTGGATGTCGGACGACATCAGGCCAATCACAGCAGCAGGAGGCGTGGCCTGAGGCTCGGTGGAGACGGACTGCAGGTGGCTGTGGATGGCGTGGATCTGTCTGTTGGGCTCCACCACTGAGCAAGAGAGGCTGAATGTGTGGCTGGAGCAGTAAGAGGAGCTCTCACTGTTTGACTGCTGTCTGTGGCTGGAGGAGATTTTGGATTAAAATCATGTTTCCAGGGAATAAGGTTCAGATTTCTCTAAGTATCTGAACGTCTGTCACATGGACTGTTGTATGATTTACTCAACATTATCATTGTCCCCAGAGGATGAATCAAAGTTTTGTCTAGCGCCACCATGAGGAACTGTTTGGTTAAAAGAATGGATCTTAAAGGAGACATATTATGGAAATATTACTCTCTGAAGGATCTTTAACATTTATCTGGGTGATTGTCCTCAGGCCCCAAAATGTGAGAATCAACAATAACTCAGTGATGTTCAGGCTCCTGAGGTTGAAATCCATGTGGTTTTACCAGCTGTTCCCTCAGGTGTCTGACAATGATGTCATTAGGTTTCTAATTAGCATAATCCCACCCCTACCTGTGAGTACAGGTACCTGTAGAGGGGGCGGGACCTGGTGAACAGTGGCTCATTTGCATTTAAAGGGACAGACACTGAAACCAGAGAGAGCTGTGATCCTTGGGGGATTTGGACTGAAGCATATCACAAACATGACCTTAAGAACCTGGGAACTATTTTAATTGGTGGAAAAGGGGCAGATTATGTCTCCTTTAAAGGGACAACGAGGAGTTTTGGAAAAGCGAAGCGTTTTCACACTACATTTATGAGCCTCCGCACCGTGAAATTATTTGACCGGCGCAAGACAGACTCATGTTTTCATTCATCAAGAATTAAAGTCAGAGGTTGGAAGACGATCACATACCGTCGTAGTTCCCACCATAAACGGAGATTTGGCGGCGTTATTCTCATGACTCGCCACGAAACCGAAAGTAAGGAAACGCTGGTCGGCTCGCCCAGCATTTCCACCACCACTAATAATAACAAAATAACGATAGAGACAAAATGATATATTTATCGAAAATGGGCCCATTAACAAGTGTGGGTAGTGTGGATTCATCCACATTAATATGAGACTTTTTTATTGTCGCGGAATTTTTCGTTCTGCCGATGGAGAAACTCCTCGCTGTCCATTTAAGAACCTGGGAACTGTTGTAATTTGTCGAAAAGGGGCAGATTATGTCTCCTTGCAGGTTTTTAAGGTCATGATTGATGGTAGTTGTTTCTCCAGCTGGTGTTCATCCTCTGGGGAGCAGGAGGACCAGCACCTTCACCCAGTGTACCTGTTCTCCGAGCTGGCCCCCGGTCTGTCGGCCTCCTGACTCCGGCTCTTCTGCAGCGGAGGTTTCCCATGGACCACAGCTTGCCTCTTCACGGGAACCTCCTTCCCATCATGCTCGGCGGTCAGCTCGGGGGTGTGGCCTGTCTCCTTCAGCTCGCACTGGAAGCACGAGACAGATTTTTTAGTTTAGTAACTTAACTCATTGAGTGCCGTGCTCCTTTCCAAAGTTTTAATCAAGTGTACCGGCAATTTAGACCATTTTTGATCTATTTTTATTTTTTATAGAGCCACACTGTATTCTATATTATTGCCACCAACACATACTGTGGCTCATTTGAAAGGTGAAACTTTCTGCTTCAAATGGCCACAAACCGTTTGTTTCTACGTGCCTCTGTTCCTGAGAAAAGTCAAGCTAAACGTGGCTGGGTTTCACCAAAATCCCTGCTTTTTTTCTAGAAAAGGAGATAGAGCGTCTTTTATGAAAGGTGCTAAAAAAGAGAAGCAAAAAACGTAAAATTACGTTTTTGGCACTCAACGCATGGGAACAAAAAATGAGAAATTACGTGGTTGGCACTCAATGAGTTAAGTTTTTATTTCTCTAAAGAAATATAATCAGAATGCAAACCTCATGTGATTATTTATAATAGTTACCATGTCAGCGACTTCCTGTGATCTGCGATTATCCATCCGCTCCCTCTTTTTCCTCTTTCTGTTTTCCTTCAACTTCTTTTCTTTCTCTTCATCCTTGTCTTCCGTCTCGCTCTCTCTCCTCTGCTCCATCTCTCTCTCTTCCTTCTCTTTCTCTCTGTCGTTCTGCTGCTGTTTGAGACTCTCCAGCTGAAAACAACAGTGACACATCATTCACACAACGTTTAAGATGAATAGAAAACTTCAACTGGTTTATTTTCTCCTAACACTGAATCAAAATCTACTGTAGAAGGTTTCAGATCAATAAATAATAAATAAATAAATGTATATATAATTCTGAAATATAATAAAGGAAACAGATTTATGATGAGGGAGTTAAGATATTTCAAAATCAGCATAAAAGTACAAAAAGACAGAAGACAGTTTATAGTCAGTTTAGAGATCTTTAAAGATCTTTATAAAGTCAAGTGAAATTAAATTGTTCAAAATGTGCAAAGTCATAGATTTCTGAATAAACATCATTAATATAGACTTTTTTAAGTGTCTAAACATCATTAATAAAGACTTTTTTAATTGTCTAATTTCTAAGATAATCAGGTGTGTGCATGTTTTGTGTGTTGACCTTCAGTTTGGCCTCCAGCTCCATCAGCCCGTCACTCAGCTCTCTGATGGACGCCACCATCTCTGAGTGTTTATTGACCGTCCTCTCTATGTACCGCCGCCCCTCCTCAGCACCTGACACACACAAACATGAGCGTCAGGTCGTCTGAAAACATATTTACTGTCTAATACTCATGTGTTTGGTGACTCCGTCACATTCACATTCACATTCACATTCATGTGACACCTTTATCACAGCTGAGGAGCATCAGTAGCTTCAGTGCTGTAGAAGCCTGAGAGTAAATGTTAAAAGAATAGTTCACCCAAAATTCAAATGTCCCTCATTATCTTCTCCCCCTCATGTGGACTATTAAGGGCTGGGAGAAGTTTCAGAGTCCTCCGTGGCTTCTCTGAGTTACAGGGGGTCTCGGCGTAGCAGAGCATGTCCATATGACGGTTGCAAATGGACACCAACTGTCTTCGTAACAAAAAGACACACCAAAAAACATCCAAATACCTCCATGCTGCTCGTATGTAATGTCCGTCTTGTATTGAAGCCCCGAAATGCGAAATTGTTACGGAAAAAATTAAATAAGTCTATTTTTCAAGCTTGTTTGTAGCGGAAGCTCCTCTTCCTCGGCCGGCGCAAATCTCGCAAGATTTGGACGCATTTCGGGGCTTCAATACAAGACAGACATTACATACGAGCACTATGGAGGTATTTGGATGTTTTTTGGTGTGTCTTTTTGTTACGAAGACAGTTGGTATAATTTCAATTTTGAGTGAACTATCCCTTTAAGTGCTACGTCTATTTATAAGTGTAAGGAGATTATATTAAGGAGGTTCTCCTGACGTGCAGAGTAAGGGCTCATTGGACATTTTAGGGTTTTAGATGAGGAGGTGCTGCTCTGGGAAGATTCAGTCATTCATTCCACCATCAAGGAATGCATAAATTCCACCGTTTTGACGGCACATGTATAAAGGTGCTGTGGTGGTACCAGCTTGAAAATTGGAATGAGTCGACTCCATCGGTCAACCGACAAGTTGACCACTTTAAATTTCAAGATGACTGCAATTTTTCAAGAATCCGTCGCTGCGGGAAGCACTCGTTTTACATGGTAGCATAAGCGCCCTAGCTCATTAAAGCTACAGTTGGTAAGCTGACAGAAGTGAAAGTAAACACAGGTCCCTTTATGAACCTCTGGAGTCAACTCATTCCAATTTTCAAGCTGGTACCACCACAGCACCTTTATATATACATGCTGTCAAAACGGTGGAATTTATGCAAATTTATGCACATTTGCTCATGTTAACAAAGAATTTCAAAAAACTTGCAATACATTTTTTGTCCGTCGTAATGTAAGTAATCAACTCAGTAATTTTCATGGAGATATCTAAAGGTTAAAAATGTTACCCTATTCACGTGAGAAAAATAATGAATAGGCGTATGAATGGGCTATATTTGGGTCTTTTTCTAAACTTTCCCCTAATGGGATTCTTCTGGGATTTTGTTCCCTCACTCAGGACATGTTGAGGATACAAAACCAGTTGAGTTTGCTTCTGTTGCAATTTGTTCAACCTTTTTTCATAAAATGACTGGACTACAAAGAACCAGATGAAGGTTGAATGACTGAGTTGTGAAGTTGGTGGTGCAGACCTCAAAGTGTCTCGAGGTCTGATAACAGATAAGACGGAGGAGGATGTTTTCTCACCGTGCAGTCTGACGGCGAGCTCTGTGATCTGACTGATCCTCTCCTCCTGCTGAGGAACCGTCGGCCACACAAACTTCTCAAACTGCCGGTAGAGGACGGCGACGGCCTCGGTGCTGCGACACTCGGAGGAAAACTTCCCCACGCGAGCGATGGTGGCACTCGCCTCTTCGCACCAGAACTGATACTGGTGACACACAACAACACAGAAACAACTGTTGTTACGTTACGTTTCCTAAACCTGCTGCTGGTGAATCTCTTTTATCTCGTACACACTGCAAAAACTCAAAATCTTGCCAAGATTTTTAGTCAAAATGTCATTTCTAGTCAAAACAAATCTAATTATAACATATACATACATAGTTATACATAAAAAAGCAGCTTGTTTTTAGACACTTTTTACTTCTTTCAAGCAGATTTTCACTTGAAATAAGTAGAAAAATCTGATAGTGGAGCAAGTTTTTCTTTCTTATTACAAGCACAAAAAACTTGCTTTCACTGGCAGATTTTTCTACTTATTTCAAGTGAAAATAGGCTTGACAGAAGTAAAAAAAAAAGTGTCTAAAAACAAGTTAATTTTTAGGTGATGAGTCTTATTTTAAGTGGAAAGAGTTTAGTTTTGACTAGAAATGAGACATTTTGACAAGAAATAAGACAAATATTCTTGGGAAGATTTAGAGTTTTTGCAGTGCAGCAGCTGTGAGTCACCTCCTCCATGGCTTGCTGCAGGCGGGAGGTCATGTCCAGTGTTTTCTGGTGTTCGCAGATGCTCCGCTCCAACTCTCCCATCTGTCTCTGCAGCTCATTGACGGCGTCCTCCGCCTCTCGGGTCACGCCGCCGTCCTTCACCTCCGACCCCACCCGGGCCGTCACGCCCTGCAAGCGCTTCCTGAGCCCCTGCAGCATCAGAATGAAAGAGGCCATGGCCCCTATAGTTGATGACTTTGTGCAGTGGTGTGAAGAGTCACATCTTCAAATTTTAACATATCGAAAACAAAGGATATTAATTGACTTTTAGCAAACAAATCCACACACATGATGCCACAACCATAAGAGGTCAGTTAGTGGAATGTGTGGAATCCTACATATATCTTGGGACTATCATTGATTTTATTTTAAATTGAACTTTCAAGAAAACTGCGAAGCTGTGTGTAAAAAAGGACAACAGCGTTTGCACTGTCTGAGAAAACTGTCTTACTGGCATGTCGACAGAACCATGATGATTCTATTTTACACTGCAAAAACTCAAAACCTTTCCAAGAATATTTGTCTTATTTCTTGTCAAAATGTCTCATTTCTAGTTTCAAACTAATTTTCACTTGAAATAAGTAGAAAAATCTGCCAGTGAAAGCAAGTTTTTTGTGCTTTTGTGCTCCACTGTCAGATTTTTCTACTTATTTCAAATGAAAATAGACTTGAAAGAAGTAAAAAGTGTCTAAAAACAAACTACTTTTTTTATGTATAACTAATATGTTTATGTATAAATATACATATTTTAGGTAAAATGAGATTTGCTTTGACTAGAAATAAGACAAATATTCTTGGTAAGATTTTGAGTTTTTGAAGTGTATCGTGCTTTTATCGAATCCATTTTATCCTTTTTCTTGGTGTCATGGTTTGGAAGCCTTTCTACTAAGAACAAGAACACATTAAATCGCATAGTGAAATGGTCAAGTAAGCTGATAGGTGAGCCACAGCTGAACCCCTCTTCCCTGTATACCAGACAGTTACAGCGGATAGTCACGACCATTTTAAATGACAGTTTACACCCTTTGCACAGTGAATTCCAGTTTCTTCCCTCTGGACGGAGGTTGTCAGTCCCATACTGCAGAACAAAACGTTATAAAAACAGCTTTGTTCCAGCTGCAGTAACACTGGTAAACAAGCTGTAGTTTGCACAAAAGCTGCACAACTTAATCACTTTTCGGAGCATGATGTTTCCCCTTTTTTTTTTAATCTCATTGCTTTTATTTACTTACATATTTACTCTTAACTTGTAGGAAATTTTGCTCTTGGTGTTTTTAATTTTTCTTTTTTAAAACTATTTCAATTATGTGTTTTTAGTTTCATGTTTTTACTTTCTATATTTATTTCATGAACTGCAGCACTTTCTGTCGAGTCCAATCTGTCTCTTGTTTTATGTATGTGTTCTTTTTCGTTTTCTGTTGCTTGTTTAACTCTCGACTGCAAAACTACTTTACCCTTTGGTATCAATAAAGTAACCTGAACCTGAGATGAATGCACCTCTTTTCTGAGCTGCTGCATTTACTTTGCACATAACGCTAATTATCATTTGACACATTTAGGGCAAACATTTATGAAACACTAACAGAGAGGATCTCGACGTGTGTCTTAGAGGTATAGAAACATACCTGCAGCTTCTCCTCGTACAGCTTCACCTGCTGCAGCTGGTTCCTGACGGCCTTCGTGTTCCTGGTCCTGTCGTTTCTCTTCAGGTAGTTGAACTTCAGGTTGTTGAAACGTTTCTTCAGGTCCTTAAAGGAGTCGCGAAGCTGAGAAACGACACATCAAACGATCAGTTTTCTTTCTTTTACAAAAAGAAGAGCGTCAGTCCTTAAACATCACACATCCCACTGCCAGATAATTCCTCCCTGTATTAAAATTGGTGGGTTTTGTCTTTCAAAAAGCAAAAAAGTACCCTGTTAAGATTAAAGGGATACTTCAACATTTTTGGCAAATTGGCCCATTGCCATAGGAACCTGTACTGTTATGACTATAGGGATTATGGCCAATGTGCCAAAAATGTTGAACTATCCCTTTAATCTTAAAAGGGTACTTTTTTGATTTTTGAAAGCCAAAACCCACCAATTTAAATACAGGGAGGAATTATTTGACATTAATTGTTACCTTTAATTGTCGGTGCAAGCTATTTTTAAAACGGCGGAGCAGAGCCGTGAGCTGCTCAGAGCTACGCTACAGAGGACTCTCATTATGGGATCTCTTGGTTTCCCTCATCAAACTCATCAAATACACAATCCAACAACTCCACAACGCTCTGGTGGACAAGTTGTGAGCTGCACATTCACTACGCTATGAGATAATAACACAACGTTACCACACAGAGTTGTTTTAGAGGGAAATTCATGCAAAACCACTGATGCACGTTGCCTTCAGGGACAGTTTTTCATCAAGCAGACTCTGTATTTCCCTCTAAAACAACTCTGTGTGGGTTTAGAGAGTTCTAAAAATAGCTTGCACTGACAATTAAAGGTAACGAACCTACTGCTATGACTATAGGGATTATGGCAATGGGCCAATTTGCAGAAAATGTTGAACTATCCCTTTAAGAGACTTGGTGTGATGAGTGCGAATAACAACGTAATATTCCACAATACATTGACCACTTTCCAGACTGAAACATCACAATGACCATGATGTTTCATACTGAGATTTCTGGTCCACAGAGGAAAAATCCTATCGACTTGGTTGTTTCCTTGAATTTGGATTTGACCAAAAGTCTCAGACAGTAAAGACAAAGCCAGGCTGGCAGCATGGTTAAAAATAGTATATCCTCTATATCATATCTGTGTTCAGGGCAGCACTAGGTGGGCTGCAGCTTGGTGCGGTTGTAATTCCATGTAGATGGAGTTTTGGTAAGATTATTTTTAGAGCAGAGAGTCTAAATCCAGTGGGACATTCATGCTTCTGAGTGGAGGAGCGTTGGTGTCGGGTGACTGATCTGTCAGCTAAAGACAGCTGAGAGACAGAGAGAGAGAGAGACAGAGAGCAGCAGACAGACACAGCACGGTCCGTCACTTACACAGAGGAACACGTTGACATCAGAGACTGAGGAGCTTCAACTGTTTTTCTAACGAGGGAGCGAGGTCGCTGCTTCAGAGTAGAGCACGGCACGGGAGTGGATTTTCACTCCCGATCCCATCCCGCTCCCACTCAAAATTACTCTCACTCCCATCCCACTCCCGTTTTTTTTATTTTTTTATTAATAAGTTAGTCACTTTCACGTTACACTCTCATAAACCTTTGCAATATTTGCGACTTCCCAACAAGTTCTGTAACGCCGGAAACCGCAACATCGGACACCGTCGCTTATTTCTCCGCGCCGGTCGCCAAGTGCTTCTGGCTCACTGAAAGATGACTACAAAAATGGACGCGTCTGTCCTTTTTGGTTGTTTAACACGGCTGAAAATCATCATCTATTAATGGCGTTCCCACTCCTGCCCGCTCCCATTGATTTTTATTCCCGTCCCGTCCCAATCACGGGATTAATAAAACTTTGACTCCCATCCTGCGGGAATCCCACGGGAACCACGTGACCCACGGGAATTCCAGACAAATGTCATCCTCTGCTTCAGAGTCCTGGACTGAGCCGGAGAACGGTGCTACTCGAGTAACAAAGGATGCATGGAAAACACAGGATGAAGCAGGAGATAATATGATGAGATTACCATGAGGGACTTTCCATGGGTGGACCACAAAGTATCACAAAATAGTTCTTCACATCCAAAAAACTATCATGAAACACAACAGATGTTAATGAAAGACCCCATAATGGTGAAACTCAAAGTGCGATGGACTGTACCATAAAGTCACTATTACAGACTCCAGAGCATCATGGTGTACCTGAACAACCACAAAAAGATCGCCAATAATTATACTGAAGACCAAGAAGATCCTTAAAGGGATAGTTCACCCAAAATTGAAATTGCACCCATTATCTCCTCCCCCTCATGTGGACTAAGGGCTGGGAGAAGTTTCAGAGTCCTCCGTGGCTTCTCTGAGTTACAGGGGGTCTCGGCGGAGCAGTGCATGTCCATATGACGGTTGCAAATCCCTATAATCATAGCAGTAGGTTCGTACCAACTGTCTTCGTAACAAAAAGACACACCAAAAAACATCCAAATACCTCCATGCTGCTCGTATGTAATGTCCCTCTTGTATTGAAGCCCTGAAATGCAAAATTGTCCCGAAAAAAATTAAATATGTCTATATTTCAAGCTTGTTTTGTAGCGGAAGCTTCTCGAAGCTCCTCTTCCCGGTTCGTCAAATTTGGACGAACCAGGGTCTGTCAGCATGGAGGTATTTGGATGTTTTTTGGTGTGTCTTTTTGTTACGAAGACAGTTGGTATCCATTTGCAACCGTTATATGGACATGCACTGCTACGCCGAGACCCCCTGTAACTCAGAGAAGCCACGGAGGACTCTGAAACTTCTCCCAGCCTTTAGTCCACATGAGGGGGAGGAGATAATGAGGGAAATTTAAATTTCGGGTGAACTATCCCTTTAATGAAAGACCCCAAAATGGTGAAACTCAAAGTGCGATGGACTTTACCATAAAGTCACTATAACGGACTCCAGAGCATCATGGTGTACCTGAACAACCACAAAAAGATCGCCAAGGATTATACTGAAGACCAAGAAGATCCTTGAGATGATTATTATCACCATCCCAAAACACGTGAAGTAGTCCAGACCACACAGCACCTGAGTAATATCCTAAAGAGATCATTAGTTTGAACCATACAGTGGCCGGTACACCATGAGCTAGCTGGAGGACATGATGAGTAGTAGCTCAGATAACTAAACCATGAAGTACAATGGAAAACCAGTTTACCACATCACAACACTTTCACTGCAAAAACTCAAAATCTTTCCAACAATATTTGTCTCATTTCTAGTCAAAACTAAACTCTTTTCACTTAAAATAAGATTCATCACCTAACAATGGACTTGTTTTCAGATAATTTTCATTTGTTTCAAACACATTTTTACTTCAAATAAGTAGAAAAATCTGCCAGTGAAAGCAAGTTTTTTGTGCTTAAGAAAGAAAAACTTGATCCACTGTCAGATTTTTCTACTTATTTCAAGTGAAAATCTGCTTTAAAGAAGTAAAAAGTGTCTAAAAACAAGCTACTTTTTATGTGAGGAGTTTTATTTTACGTAGAATGAGATTAGTTTTGACTAGAAATAAGACAAATATTCTTGGTAAGATTTTGAGTTTCTGCAGTGGATTTGGTTAAGTTTAGTAAAAAGAGCAGGTAGAGGCTAGACAGGCAGACTAGGCTCTGTCTGCGCTCTGCTGTATTGTACTCACACTTAATTCAAACACCTTTCAGAGTCCAGCCTGTGGACTCCAGGATAAAGGGTTGAACCTCTGGGGATCCTGAGCTAGAACCATAAATACTCAGTGGTGGTAACAATCACCAATCCACCGATGAGCAGAAATAGAAGCAGGTCTCAACAAGAAGATGACTCATGACTTTAATCATCACGTTCCAGTAACAAGCTGATGTAGATCCCCTTCAGGTGACTCAGCAGTGTGGACACAAACAAGTGCTCACCCCTCATCCATCTGTTCAGTTACGCCCGGGTCCCTCAGGAAGTTCTTGACCATTGATCTCATCATCATCATCCTATAGCATCATTGTTCCATCACTTACTGTTGATGGCAACGATTCTTTATTGAGGTTAATGTTCTGCCTGGTGAACTCTACAGATCAGTTGTCATGTGGAATCCCTGGTTGTTCCAAGAATTTATAACCATTAAATGACACCAAGCATTTATTCCAAACTACACGGCTGTGGCCTTAAAAACAAAAAAGGTAAAGGAAGCTCAACCTTCTACAAGTCTGCTTTGAAATGGAAGCAGAAAGAAAAGAGAAAGTAGAGCAACACACGGCTGAAGTTATGGGTAATCTTCTGAATAAAGTTGGATGAAGTCGACATCCAAAGTCTTCATTACACTACACAGCCTTAGTGGATGTAATGAGATGAACTCTACAACAGATAGGCTATAGAGCTTTCACTCCACTAGGTGGCTCAATGCAACGGATCATCACTTCTTTCATTTGCCTTACACAAAAATGTAAGTGTGTGCTGAATTTATAAAACACTTTGTGAAGGTTTTCCCTCGTCCAGGTCATCGTCATCCAAATAAGGTTGAATCAAAGCCAAATGGAGTTGACCATAGAATAGATATCTTCTCATTCTTTCAAAATTAAATAAGTCTATATTTCAAGCTTGTTTTGTAGCGGAAGCTTCCAGTTCGTCAAATTTGGACGAACTGGGAAGAGGAGCTTCGAGAAGCTTCCGCTACAAAACAAGCTTGAAATATAGACTTATTTAATTCTTTTCGGGACAATTTCGCATTTCGGGGCTTCAATACATTACAGACGAGCAGCATGGAGGTATTTGGATGTTTTTTGGTGTGTCTTTTTGTTATGAAGACAGTTGGTATCCATTTGCAACCGTCATATGGACATGCACTGCTACGCCGAGACCCCCTGTAACTCAGAGAAGCCACAGAGGACTCTGAAACTTCTCCCAGCCCTTAGTCCACATGAGGGGGAGGAGATAATGAGTGAAATTGCAATTTTGGGTGAACTATCCCCTTTAACCTCTGCTTACATCACTAGAAGAACTCCTGGTTGCTGTAGAGACGGAGTTGTTGGAGTCACCTGTGGTCAGGTGACGGTTGATTCTGGACGGTTGCCCACGGTTCAACTTCTGCTGAACTTGTTGTGAGTGTTGTTGGTAACAGACCACAGTGATCCACACGCTGCAACGCTGAGCTGTTGCTGCAGGTTCCAATGTGCTGGAGACATGCAGCATCAGGTGCATGATGGGAAATACCGGCTGACTGACTCACCCTGTATTTAGCCCCTATTACCCTCCCTCCCTCCCTCCCTCCCTCTGGCAGCTGCTGCTCAGTGACACAGCAGACTCAACCAGTAGCACCAGTGGAACCAGTGCAACTTTACCAAGTTTTATATATTTGCACGGATTCACCAGAAGAGGGCGCCAACACGTTTGTCATTCTCCACCATATTTAAAGGGATAGTTCCCCCTAAAATTGAAATTTCCCTCATGATCTCCTCCCCCTCATGTGGACTAAGGGCTGGGAGAAGTTTCAGAGTCCTCCGTGGCTTCTCTGAGTTACAGGGGGTCTCGGCGTAGCAGTGCATGTCCATATAACGGTTGCAAATGGATACCAACTGTCTTCGTAACAAAAAGACACACCAAAAAACATCCAAATAACCGGGAAGAGGAGCTTCAAAAAAGGGAACGAGTCGGTGACATCAACCACGTCAGAACAACTGTGTTTGGTTGATGTCAGTTTATTCTTCACATTGTTGGGTTCAGTCGACATGTAATAAAATATTAATTACGCCTTCACTGTCATTGAGTGGTGAGAAGTTGGACAGTCTTCAGTTCGCTTCAACACTGCAAAAACTCAAAATCTCAAGACTCATCACATTAAAAGTAGCTTGTTTTTAGACACCTTTTACGTCTTTCAAACAGATTTTCACTTGAAATAAGTAGAAAAATCTGGTAGTGAAGCAAGTTTTCTTTCTTATTACGAGCGCAAAAAACTTGCTTTCACTGGTGTGAAAAGTGAAAATGATCTGAAAACAAGTTACATTTTAGGTGATGAGTCTTATTTTAAGTGGAAGGAGTTTAGTGTTGACTAGAAATGAGACATTTTGACAAGAAATAAGACAAATATTCTTGGAAAGATGTAGAGTTTTTGCAGTGAACACAGTTCTTTGGGAGCAGCATCTAGTGGACGTTAGAGGAACTGCAGCTGGAGACACTTCAGCTGCTGAAACAAACTGCAGGAAGATTAAAGAACTGCTTCTTCTGCTGCTCTTTGCTGTGCCGGCAGTAAAGAAGCAGCAGAGGGATCATCAGCTCCTGCAGTGAGACGAGACACTTTATGGACTCCAATAAAATCTAAATGTGTGCAGCTGACTGCTGTTTATTTTTAGACTGTGATAAAAGTGAGCGAGCGGCTGCTCCAGACCTCAGTCAGTCGTCCAAAGTGAGACTGGAGGAAAAGTTAAAATCAGCTGTGGAGGTTTTATATCACTATCAGGACATCTACAGAACATGTGAAAGTGTAAACCTATAGATTAAGTGTAAAGGACACATCGTGGATAGTTATGTGATTTCATTCCAAGAGACACTGGTTCAAAATAATTCATGACTGAATAAATGTTCACCTTTTCCTTTATTTCAAGAAACAAGATCTGATTGATCTGAGTGTGGACAGACCTGACTGAGACTGAGACCGGTTCTGATCAGAGTCTGGGTATTTAAATACAGTAGTATCACAGACACACAGCTGGCTGCAGTCCCCTCTGCTGGTCAGACTGGTGAACAACACCAGCACCTCCACAGCCTGTAGCTGCAGTAGACTGTAGCTCCAGTTTGATTTCTGAAAAACTCTTTCTGAGAAAACGGCCTTTAAGGACTTGGATTGTAAAATTACATAGATTGTTATTGTCAATCCTACTTTTACGATTGGTTGCTGACACAAAGGAAATTACAATTTCTGGACTCTACATCTGGAGAGAGCTTTACAATGACACATGACATGGGTCAGACTAACTTTTGGTGAATTTCTGAGAAATCTCAGACAAAATGAAGTAAAATAAATAAAAACCCTAACGTGGATTTTCTAACATTTCTTTATTCTATTCTGATAGAAGACATGATAAGGAAGAAAATATGCCAAAATCTCAAAATTGATCGGTGCATGAAAAATCAGTGTTTTTGCCTGTTAATGTCTTTTTTGGGGGATTTTAAGTTCCATTATTTTGATGGTATTTTTGTTATTTTTGGAATTTATTATCAATATTCGACTGCTTTTGGAAATTAAACCTTTTTTAAAAGAAGTATAAAGTCGCCTTTTTTGTCTTGGTGGTGCGTTCGAACACCACAGGCTGCTACATCGTCCATAGTACTGTATGCTGCCACAGGGATTCTTTAATGAATGAATCCAGAGCAAAAACTCAGTCCTCCAACATCTGTTATTAGAAACATCAGTTATCATTGAAGTGAATCTGACTCCAACACCAGCAGAACTGATGAGCATCCTTCTCGTACCTCTGACCTCTGACCTCTGGCCTGTGAGCTATGAGCTGTGAGCTGTGAGCTACACTGCAAAAATTCAAAATCTTACCAAGAATATTTGTCTTATTTCTAGTCAAAACAAATCTCATTATACCCAAAATATGTATATTGATGTAGTTGTACATAAAAAAAAGTAGCTTGTTTTTAGACACTTTTTACTTCTTTCAAGTCTATTTTCATTTGAAATAAGTAGAAAAATCTGATAGTGGAGCAAGTTTTTCTTTCTTATTACAAGCACAAAAAACTTGCTTTCACTGGCAGATTTTTCTACTTATTTCAAGTGAAAATTAGTTTGAAACAAGTGAAAATGATCTAAAAACAAGTTCATTTTTATGTGATGAGTCTTATTTTAAGTGGAAAGAGATTAGTTTTGACTAGAAATGAGACATTTTGACAAGAAATAAGATAAATATTCTTGGAAAGATTTTTGCAGTGTATGAACTGTGGCCTGTGAGCCGTGGTCTTACCAGGTTGATGTCCTGGTTGAGCAGACGGGTCAGCATCTCTCTGTGGAGTTTCTCCTCCCGTCGAGCTGCTTCCTTCAGCCACGCGGCTCGGAGCGAGTCCAGAGAGACGAGACGGTCGTCCAGCTGCTGCAGACTGAACCGAGCCCAGACCTGAGGGAGCAGCAGATCATCACTGACACGTAGCTACATGAACCGCACAGCTACAGCTCAGCAGGTGGAGGATGAAACAATCTCCAGAAGACATAAAGTTAAACACGAAACACTCTTTTTCAATATTTTAATCAATATCAGTGTATTATTGACTAGCTACTAACTATGCAGGGGGGCCAGACCTTTGCTGAGGGCCCTTTTCCTTTTCTGTCAGTTTGAAGTGAAATAGTTTAAAATGTAAAGGGAATGCATCATCTGTAATTTTGTGTCTTTTGTGTGTATGATGCCACTGAATGTAACTGTGTGTGTACCTACAGTGTGGGTGACGGCGGTGCAGATCTCCGTCTTCAAAATTGAAACCGTTGTAAAGAGACTCTGGATCTTCTGCTGGTTCTGGTTCTGGTTCTGGTTCTGGTTCTGGTTCTGGTTCTGGTTGAGCTCGGCCTCAGCAGAGGAACCGGCTGGAGGGTCGGAGTGCAGCAGCGCCTCCAGCTGGACACACAGGAGACAACACACACCGACTGAGACCGACCGACCGTCTGGACCAGAACTTTATTGTTCCACCTGAAGAGAGCTGTCAGGCTTTACTTTTTGTAACTGAGAATTACCATCGTTGGTATTACGTCTGCCACTGTTGCAACTCTTATGTTTTATTTTCACTATTACCATATTTATTTATTATTATCATTACTATGAATAATCATGCTGCTATGAGCACTTTGCACTTTGCCTACCTCATACATGTTTCGGTATTGTCTAATGTGTTGTCTATTGTCTAATTGTGTCTTTTTATGCCTCACCTTCGTATAGTAGCTTGTGGTCTGTGTATTCTGTGTATTTTATTACTTTTATGTTATGTGTAGGGACTACAGATGGAAATTAGCCGTGAGCTAAATCTGGTGCAACCATCTTTTCATATTTTCCTGCAAATGATTAATGTAATTGCACACTGTCCCTTATTAAACTAATAAACTAAACTAAACTAAACAACGGCCTCGGTCACTGACCTGTCTGGCGGCCCGGTGGAAGCTGCTGCTCAGGTCCAGGACCGACTGGCTCTGCTGGATCTTCAACTTCACGTTCCTCTGGAGGTCCAGAAGGTCGGACAGCTCCTCCTCCCTCACTGCTCCTCCTCTCACCTCCTCCTCCTCCTCCTCCTCCTGCTCCTGCAGACGCTCCTGGACTCCTCTCATGGTCTCCCAGCTCCTCATCACATGATCCACCTCAGCATCCAGTCCCTGGACAGAAGAGAAGAGTTTAGACCGGGGATGTTAAACATACATCGGCCCGACAGATGAAAGAGGCATAATGTTGTTGAAATTAGATGTGTTTTTCTCATGAAATTTCAGGTTGTTCATAACATGTTTTGTAAAAGGATAGTTCATTTAATGTAAACATCTTAATAATGTACTTCTTTGCACTAAAAAAAAAAAGAGAAATGTTAAGAGTTCTCATTATTTATAGTTATTTTGTTGTTATTTTACCGGTCTGGCCCACTTAAAAGTTAAGATTAGTTAAGAAGCTTTATTGTCATTGTAAAAAAGGAATACAACAGAATTGCCAGTGGCCTCAGTGTTATAAACAAATACACACAAATAATATTCACAACAAGACTGGACTGGCCGACAGAAAAAAAAAAAAGGATAATAAATAATAAAGAAATTGTGGCCCCTGAACTAGAATGAGTTTGACACCCCTGGTTTAGACAGAAGCGTCCAACCGTCCAACCATCCCAGTGGTGGCTGAGTTATTGTTTTTTCTTGTTAGTTTTACTTTATTTTATGGATATTGTAATTGACTATGTGCTCACAGTGAAATGTGGTCTGGCCTGGTTGAAGCGCTGCAGCAGCTCGGAGGTCTGCAGCTCCGAGCCCAGATCCAGCAGAGAGCACGAGTCCAGCAGCTCAGAGACCGAGTTCAAGTCCTGCACCGTCTGAAGACAAGAGAGAACATGTACATCACAATTAATCGTGGTATTAAAAGCCACAATTAATTAATCGTAAAGATTACCTAAATATCGTTACTTTCGGAAAAAGATTATGTTGGAACCGTATCGGCAGATCTGCACCAAAATAAAAGTAAATGCACAGATACTGGTCCATTTAACTAACGTAACATGGAATTGGTAGGAATTTAAATGTCAGCGTGTCATTTGTAATTAAAAACAAAACAAAAAGCGATTAAAATAAACATAAACATTTGGTATAGATGACAATTTATGGCCTGTATATTTCAAACACTTCCACTGGGGGATTAATAACTGGTCCTATATTAAGAGATACTTGAAATATTTTGTGTAAACAATGAGTAATGTAATTATATTTTGACTATATTTGATTTTACACATTCATTATGTTGTGAAATTAATTAATGCATAATAATCGTGATAATAATCATAGTACTGTGATTATTTGGTAACACTTAACGTGAATAGGTATTCATAAGATTGACATAACAGCTGTCATAAACATCAATGAATACTTATGACAGCTGTCGTTAAAGCAGAAGTAAGCGATCCGATGGTTTTGGCTAATGCTGCGTTCCAGGCAGGCTTTTGAAATCGTAAATTACAGCTTCAAGTCACAACTTACGACTTTGTAGCGTTTCAGGCAACCCACTCGTGTTTCTCCGACCTGTTTTACCTGTGAAAGTCACTATAACGGCCACTCGTAACTTCTGACCCGTGAACTCGTACCAGATCGAACTGGTACGACTTCACAGGTCGGAAAAATACGAGTTACGAGTTGCCTTGAACGCACCATAACGTCTTGTCAGCCGATGGAGTTAGCAGCCCCCGCCCTCGTCATGGATCTATTGGTGCTCGTCCCTTCGTCACCACATTCAGGCGCATCCCTTGGCTGCACACACAGAGAGGACTGCCCCTTTATGCCGTTCTCTCTCCTCATTGGATAAAGGTTGTAGGATACAAGGAAAGTTTTCTCCTCGGCTTACAGCAGAGCAGAGTGACTGACAGACCCGTGTTTCAGACCAAACACTCTATAGAAGTGATTGCTGTCGGAAGATACAACTATTTAAGACTTATATTAACACAAAAATATTGCTTACTTCTGCTTTACGTGTCGTTCGGTAAGTTATGTCACTTTTGATGCAAAGTTGACATTATTTGAGATGTTTTTGTTCTGACAACTTGACATAAAGACAATTTAAACTGTCATAGCAGACCTAATGGCCAAACTTTAAAAATTATGTCAAGTTCTCATAACAAAAACATCTCAAACAATGTCAACTTTGCATCAAAAGTGACATAACTTACTGAATGACACTTAACGACAGCTGTCAGAAGTATTCATTGATGTTTATGACAGCTGTTATGTCAATCTTATGAACACCTATTCAAGTGAAGTGTTACCGATTAAGAAACTCTATAATGGTGACATCCCTACTCTGAGGTGTTGAGTGTTTCAGAGCCGTCAGCGTTTCTTCACCTTCAGCACCTGCTCTCTGAACGTCCTGCTGGACTCTAGGTCGTCACGCTGCTGCTGCACCTTCAGCCGCCGCCGTCTCTGCAGCTCCTCCACTTCCTGTCTGGTTCTGTCCAGCTGCTCCACCGTCTGCCGGACCGCCGAGACCACGGGCTGCAGGTCCAGCCCCGCCCCCGACACCTGACACACACACACACACAGTCTTGTAATTTGATCCAACTCATTTACGCTGCGTTCAAGACAACTCGGAAGTCAGAAAAAAACGAGCTCCGAGTTGTAAAAAATGAATTGAACGGCGTCGAACTCGGAAATTACAGGTCGGGAACTCTGGTATCATATCAGAGCCCCGACTTTCAGACTTGACGTCACGACAACATCAAAACATGGCGTCATGCCCTCGTCTTAAACGATTTAGAATTTAGACATTTGAAGTTATTTGTTGAGGTTTGAATGCATATTTTTTGTGTATTATTGCAGTAGCCGATATGAAATATGTTTATATTAAGCTGTGATTGTTGTATGGTGTGAAATTGTGTTTCCTCGTATGTGATGAAATAAGGTTTAACTGTTATCAAGGCTGTAACATTATATGTGCACTCATCTGCAGCGTCTCCTCTCCTCCAAAATAAACATCATTTACTGCTGCATTGATTTTTCTATTCAGCGATGAGCCACAATACGACAAACTTCCTTCAGGTATCCATGGTTTTTTTTTCTTCCGAGTTCCTGCAGCGTGAACGCAATGATGTCGGAAGTCGGAAATTTCCGAGTTGGGAATTACGACCTCCGAGTTGTTATGAACGCAGCAAGAGTCTTGTAATTTGATTCCAACTCATTTAATCTCAGTCGATGTCAAGCTAAACACTGATGGTCTGGTTACCGTGGTAACAGTACGGACATAGTTGTGTCCCAGTTCCTGAGCAGAGAGGAGTCTCCGCAGCGTCACCGAGCTGCTACCATGCTCCTCCTCCTCCTCTGGTCTCCTCCTGTAGATCTCCTTCAGCTCCTCCACCTCCTCCTCCACCTGGAAAACACCTCCATCCTCAGCATCTTCACTGACAGAGTGTTAAAGGGATAGTTCACCCAAAATTGAAATTTCAATGCATAGCAGTGCATGTCCATATAACGGTTGCAAATGGACACCAACTGTCTTCGTAACAAAGAGAGACACACCAAAAAACATCCAAATACCTCCATGCTGCTCGTATGTAATGTCCGTCTTGTATTGAAGCCCCGACATGAGAAATTGTCCCGAAAAAAATTAAATAAGTCTATATTTCAAGCTTGTTTTGTAGCTGAAGCTTCTCGGAGCTCCTTTTCCCAGTTCGTCAAATTTGGACAAACCAGGAAGAGGAGCTTCGAGAAGCTTCAAGAAGCTTCAATACAAGAGGGACATTACATACGAGCAGCATGGAGGTATTTGGATGTTTTTTGGTGTGTCTTTTTGTTACGAAGACAGTTGGTATCCATTTGCAACCGTCATATGGACATGCACTGCTACGCCGAGACCCCCTGTAACTCAGAGAAGCCACGGAGGACTCTGAAACTTCTCCCAGCCCTTAGTCCACATGAGGGGGAGGAGATAATGAGTGAAATTTCAATTTTGGGTGAACTATCCCTTTAATAAACCAACTGAACTGGTCACATGACAGCGAGCTCGGTGCCTCTGACCTGCTGGGCCGTCTGCAGGAAGCCGACGTAGGGTCTGAGCAGCTGCAGGTTGGACTCGATCCTCGTCCTCAGACTCTGCAGCTCCTTCAGGACCAGATCCACTCGACGCTCCAGCTCAGCAGCAGCAGGCGGACCGGCCCGATCCGGTCCTGAGCCGCCTCTCCTCAGCTGCTGAGTCAGTGCCCTGAGGGGGGAGAGGTCAGGCTGCAGAGCCCCGATCTGACCCAGGATCTGGTTCAGCTGCTCTGCATCGTGACCTGCAGCCTGGAGACAAGAGGAATGACTAGGGATGGGAACTGATAAGATTTTTACGATTCCAATTCCATTTTCGATTCTGCTTAACGATTCGGTTCTTTATCGATTCTCATTTGGAAAAAAAAGGACAACAAACTTTGTTCACGTTTGTACCAGGGCTGCCCCCAAATAGTCGACCAAGCATTATCGACCAAAAAGTCATTAGTCGACCTAAATTTCAACATTTGGAGGCGTGGCTTGTCAAAATTAAGTCAAAATCAATATGACTGAACCATGTGAAAGGTTGAAGGGCTTTTAATTTGAAGGGCCACATACAGGAAGTCGTGACACCCACTCGCTGTCAGTTTTTTTTTTTTTTTCTACACGGCAGGTCCCTGCGGCTGCGATATCGCTTATCGTTTTGAGCAAGTTGCCAACATTTCCGATGTTGTTACAGACGTGTCTGGTTTGGAGACTCAGACGTGAAAGCACGTAGGCGATCACTGCTGTTTTCAACGAGCAGCGGGTGTTACCGTGACGACCCCCGTCCCACCACCAGCCTCAGCTCAGTCACTCACCTCATCTACCGTGTTTATGGTGATAAACAGGCACACTGCCTGTAATTAAACCCGACCGCCATGTTGGACTCACCAGCATTAATTCAAAGAGCGACCGCAGCAAGAAAAAAAAAAAAAGGACTGAAATTGATAAGGGAATCGTTTGCAAAATTGGCAAACGATTCCAAGGAATTGAAACACTGGGAACCGATTCTCAACAAGAACCGGTTTTCGATAGCCTCGTAAACCAGCCTCTCGCGGAAATGCATTTCATTTCACTTCTCAGAGAGTCTGGCCTCATCCCCGCTCTAAGTGTTTGGGGTGGGCGGCAGCAGGGCGGGAGTAGTAGCAAAGACGGTTTAATATCTTTGGTAGTAGCGTTGACAGACAACCCCATTCAGCCAATCAGCAAGTTGGTGTAGTGACGGGGCTTTGCACCAGTCGGCCCCTGATTGGCCAACCTGCTGTGTCAATCACAGCGGGCGACGCTGATTGGCTCGGCCTTCTGAGGGTTTCGGTCCAAACGCTTAGAATGGGGATGAGGCCAGACTCTCCCTCGGAATGAAATGAAATGCACTTCCGCAAGAGGCTGGTTTACGAGGCTAGGTTTTCGATTCCCATCCCTATAAATGACTGACTGCCTCCTTTCAGTTTAATTTATTGACAAGGGACAATGAACATTAATAAAACATTGTAAAAAACAAATGTAAATGCACCCGAGTTAGCTAAAAAAAAAGCTAGTTTTCATCGCCAGTCCCTCTGCCTGATGATAAAAGGCAACCTTAAAAAAGAGCAACAATGAGGTAAAATACCAAAGACATATTAATAAATATACATTTGTAAGACAAATACACACATTTGCAATAGCACCAAAAGACCAAAGACACATTCAGTTCACATTAAGAAATCTACATTTGTAAGGCCATAACACACGTTTGCGGTGGCACAAGGTAGTTAGTGCTCATAATATAATTAGTTCTCAGTGCTGCCGTCATAGGGCTTCAGCAATACATAGTATTAAGAAACAGGATTCATTAAACAAATCACTATAACTATCTGGTTACGTAATAACTATCTGGTTACGACATATAGGAAGATACATGACAGAATACTCAATGCCTATACCACATATGCAGTAACTATCTGGTCACTACACATAGGTAAATACATGACAGAATACTCAATTAAGCATGATTACAGGTGCTCACAAGTTTGTTTGTCTTGTGCTTTAAAAGTCCTAAAAGTTGGACACTCTCTAATATTGATGGGTAGCTTGTTCCATTCCAAGCATCCTTGGACTGATAACACGTTTTGAGAAAATGTTGTGCGTCTAAATTGTACCTCACAGTCCCCTCTTGTGGTGGCTCTGGTCCCTATTCTCCTTTCTGGCTGTTTTTTTATATACTCTTCCAGGGGCGGTGGCTTCAGACCGTGTAGAGATTTATAGATCGCACATACATGTTTAAAATACTTGAGATTGTCGAAACTAACTAAACTAAAAAAAAATACCAGGATGTTGCAGTGATGATACGAATGTGTTCTTTTATCAAGTACCTTGAAGGCTCTTTTGTAAAGTTGTTCAACTGGTCAAAGAGTCGTGGCTCCTGTGAAAGACCAATTTGTGAAACAGTAGTTGATGTGGGAAATACGCCTTAGCAGCACCGGTTGTTAAAAAAGGTCTAATTTGTTTGAAATTCTGAAGATTGAATTTAATAGTATCTGTGAACTTTTTGATGTGAATGTGTGTGTGTGTTACCTGGGCCTGTGTGTGGAGCTGCAGGTGTGTCTTCAGTGTGTCCTCGGCTTCGTGCAGCTGTCGTCCTGCTTCACAGCTGTTAGACAACACACTGCTGCCCTGCTGCACCCAGCTCCACACCTGCAACACACACACACACACACACACACATAGTTACAGATGTACACACAGGTAGCTGCTTGTTTCGTATTGTGACAACAGGTTTGGAAGAAACTGTCTTTTTTATGTTTTATTACTACACAAACAAACGGTAACACTTAACTTGAATAGGTGTTTATAAGATTGACATAACACTGTCATAAACATCAATGAATACTTATGACAGCTGTGGTTAAGTGTTATTCGGTAAGTTATGTCACTTTTGATGCAAAGTTGACATTGTTTGAGATGTTTTTGTTCTGACAACTTGACATAAAGACAATTTAAACTGTCATAGCAGACCTAATGGACAAACTTTAAAAATTATGTCAAGTTCTCATAACAAGGACATCTCAAATAATGTCAACTTTGCATCAAAAGTGCATAGGGGTATTAGCAAATCATATAGTTGTTTGTAATCATTTATAATATTCCAAGGTTTTTATAGCTTTTCTGTCGCTGCATGTAATATCTGCTTTCTATTTTAAATTCATGAAAATCTGTTCGTTTTTTTTGGATGGAACCATTTTGAACGTTTGGAAGAAAAAAACGTCACCTTGTCCAGAAGGTGTTCACATGACGACAGCAGCTCTTGCCTCTGATTGGCCAGAAGAGCCTGGTGGGCGTGGCCTCCCTCTGGGTCTCCGGTCTCTTCTGGTCTGGATCCAGTCTTCCCGTTCCGGTCCACTAATGTGGATCTGGACTGAAGGTCTCTGGTCTCCACTGATCTGGACTCTGACTTCAGGTCTGATGTGGATCCAGATTTCAACTTTACCCTGAATCCAGACTGCAGGTTTGTGATTTCTTCTGGTCTTGATCCAGGCTTTGGCTCTAATCTGAATTCAGGCTTTGGATCTGACATGGATCTAGTTTGAGCATCTGATCTGGATTCAGGCTGCAGGTCTTTGTTCTCCTTTGATCCACATCCAGACTTCAGGTCTGATCTAGATTCAGGTTTGGGTGCTAATCTGAATTCAGGTTTTGAGTCTGAAATAGATCCAGTCTGAGTGTCTGATCTGGATTCAGGTTCTACATCTGATCTGGATCCTGGCTGGAGGTTTCTGGTTTTTGATTTGGATTCAGGTTTCTCATCAGATGTGGATCCAGGCTGATGGTCTCTGGTCTCCTCTGGTCTGGAATCAGTCTTCAGGTCCGATGTGGATCCAGCCTTTGGGATTAATCTGAATCCAAGCTGGTTTTTGATTTCCTGTAGTCTAGATCCAGGTTTGGGTACTAATCTGAATTCAGGTTTTGAGTCTGATATAGATCCAGTCTGAGTGTCTGGTCTGGATTCAGGTTGCAGCTCTGATCTGGTCTGCAGGTCTTTGGTGTCCTCTGGTTCAGAATCTGATTTCAGGTCTGATGTGGATCTGGCTTTCAGGTTGAATCTGAATCCAGACTGCAGATTTGTGATTTCTTCTGGTCTTGATCCAGTCTTTGGCTCTGATCTGGATCCAGTTTGAAAATCTGATCTGGATTCAGGCTTCAGGTCTTTGTTCTCCTCTGATACAGTCCCAGATTTTAGGTCCGATCTAGATTCAGGTTTTACATCTGATCTGGATCCTGGCTGAAGGTTTTTGGTCTCTGATTTGGATTCAGGTTTCTCATCAGATGTGGATCCAGACTGCAGGTGGTTTCTGGTGTCCTCTGGTCTGGAATCAGTCTTCAGGACTGATGTGGATCCAGCCTTTGGGATTAATCTGAATCCAAGATGGTTTTTGATTTCCTGTAGTCTAGATCCAGGTTTGGGTCCTAATCTGAATTCAGGTTTTGAGTCTGACATAGATCCAGTCTGAGTGTCTGATCTGGATTCAGGTTGCAGCTCTGATCTGGTCTGCAGGTCTTTGGTGTCCTCTGGTTCAGAATCTGATTTCAGGTCTGATGTGGATCTGGCTTTCAGGTTGAATCTGAATCCAGACTGCACATTTGTGATTTCTTCTGGTCTTGATCCAGTCTTTGGCTCTGATCTGGATTCAGGCTTTGGATCTGACATGGATCCAGTTTGAGCATCTGATCTGTATTCAGGTTCCAGGTCTTTGTTCTCCTCTGATCCACATCCAGGCTCCAGGTCTGATCTAGATTCAGGTTTTAAGTCTGACCTGGATCCTGGCTGGAGGTTCTTAGTCTCTGATTTGGATTCAGGTTTCTCATCAGATGTGGATCCAGACTGATGGTCTTTTGTTTCCTCTGATCTGGACTCTGACTTCAGGTCCGATGTGGATCCAGCCTTTAGGTTTGATCTGAATCCAAGCTGGTTTTTGTTTTCCTGTAGTCTAGATCCAGGTTTGGGTTCTAATCTGAATTCAGGCTTTGGATCTGATGTGGATCTAGTTTGAGCATCTGATCTGGATTCAGGTTCCAGGACTTTGTTCTCCTCTGATCCACATCCAGGCTCCAGGTCTGATCTAGATTCAGGTTTTACATCTGTTTTGGATCCTGGCTGGAGGTTTTTGGTCTCCTCTGATCTGGAATCTGACTTCAGGTCTGATCTGGATCCAGATTTCAACTTTACCCTGAATCCAGACTGCAGGTTTTTGATTTCTTCTGGACTTGATCCGGCTCTGAATTCAGGCTTTGGATCTGACATTAATCTAGTTTGAGCATCTGGTCTGGATCCAGGCTGCAAGACTGACGTGGATCCAGCCTTTGGGATTAATCTGAATCCAAACTGCTTTTTGATTTCCTGTAGTCTAGATCCAGGTTTGGGTTCTAATCTGAATTCAGGTTTTGAGTCTGACATAGATCCAGTCTGAGTGTCTGGTCTGGATTCAGGTTCTACATTTGATCTGGATCCAGGCTGCAGGTCTCTGGTCTCCTGTGATCTGGAATCTGATTTCAGGTCTGATGTGGATCCAGAGTTCAATTTTACCCTGAATCCAGACTGCAGGTTTTTGATTTCTTCTGGTCTTGATCCAGTCTTTGGCTCTAATCTGGATTCAGGCTTTTGATCTGATGTGGATCCAGTTTGAGCATCTGATCTGGATTCAGGCTGCAGGTCTTTGTTCTCCTCTGATCCACATCCAGACTTCAGATCTGATCTAGATTCAGGTTTAATGTCTGATCTGGATCCTGGCTGGAGGTTTCTGGTCTCCTCTGGTCTGGAATCAGTCTTCAGGACTGACGTGGATCTAGCCTTTGGGATTAATCTGAATCCAAGATGGTTTTTGATTTCCTGTAGTCTAGATCCAGGTTTGGGTACTAATCTGAATTCAGGCTTTGGATCTGATTTGGATCCAGTTTGAGCATCTGATCTGGATTCAGGTTCTACATCTGATCTGGTCTGCAGGTCTTTGGTGTCCTCTGGTTCAGAATCTGATTTCAGGTCTGATGTGGATCTGTCTTTCAGGTTTAATCTGAATCCAGACTGCACATTTGTGATTTCTTCTGGTCTTGATCCAGTCTTTGGCTCTAATCTGGATTCAGGCTTTGGATCTGACATAGATCCAGTCTGAGTGTCTGGTCTGGATCCTGGCTGGAGGTTTCTGGTCTCTGATCTGGATTCAGGTTTCTCATCAGATGCAGATCCAGGCTGCAGGTCTCTGGTGTCCTCTGGTTCAGAATCTGAATCTAAATCTGAATCTGAAATCTTCAGGTCTGATGTGGATCTGGCTTTCAGGTTTAATCTGAATCCGGACTGCAGATTTGTGATTTCTTCTGGTCTTGATCCAGTCTTTGGGTATCCAGGTTTGGGTACTAATCTGAATTCAGGTTTTGAGTCTGACACAGATCCAGTCTGAGTGTCTGATCTGGATTCAGGTTGCAGCTCTGATGTGGTCTGCAGGTCTTTAGTGTCCTCTGGTTCAGAATCTGATTTCAGGTCTGATGTGGATCTGGCTCTCAGGTTTAATCTGAATCCAGACTGCAGATTTGTGATTTCTTCTGGTCTTGATCCAGTCTTTGGCTCTAATCTGAATCCAGACTGTGGATTTGATCTGGATCCAGTTTGACGGTCTAACCCAGAGTCCGCCTGCAGGTCTTTGTTAGTTTCCAGTCTGAGACCAGGATTCATATCTGGTCTGGCTTCAGAGTTTGTGGTTTTGGATCTAGATCCAGACTCTACATCTAATTTGGATCCTAACTTCAGATCACACTTGGATTCAGGATCTGGATGTGATGGGGTCTGATCTGATCCCGGGTCTGTGGTCTCCTGTGAGCTGCAGTTGGTTTTGTTTGTAGTGAACTCTGGCTGCAGGTCCAGGGTCCGGGTTTCATAACCCCTGAGAGTCCTGTAGTCCTGCAGTGAAGAGAGAGCGAAGGTGGTTCTGAGTTCTGGATGGACCTGTGTGCATAGTTATTAAAGGGATAGTTCACCCAAAATTGAAATTTCACTCATTATCTCCTCCCCCTCATGTGGACTAAGGGCTGGGAGAAGTTTCAGAGTCCTCCGTGGCTTCTCTGAGTTACAGGGGTTCTCGGCGTAGCAGTGCATGTCCATATGACGGTTGCAAATGGATACCAACTGTCTTCGTAACAAAAAGACACACCAAAAAACATCCAAATACCTCCATGCTGCTCGTATGTAATGTCCGTCTTGTATTGAAGCCCCAACATGAGAAAGTGTTCCGCCGGTCGCACTGACACAGGAAGAGAAGTGAACTGAGACACTGGGAGCTTCCGCTACAAACAAGCTTAAAATATAGACTTATTTAATTTTTTTCGGAACAATTTCGCATTTCAGGGCTTCAATACAAGAGGGACATTACATACGAGCAGCATGGAGGTACTTGGATGTTTTTTGGTGTGTCTTTTTGTTACGAAGACAGTTGGTATCCATTTGCAACCATTATATGGACATGCACTGCTACGCCGAGACCCCCTGTAACTCAGAGAAGCCACGGAGGACTCTGAAACTTCTCCCAGCCCTTTGTCCACATGAGGGGGAGTAGATAATGAGTGAAATTTCAATTTTTCAATTTTCCCTTTAATGACTCAATGAGTGGGATCGGTGTCTGACCTCAGAGCCAGCTGGTCTGGACACAGGTTCCTCCTCCTCTGCCTGTTGGAGCCGCAGCCTGACAGCCAGGTCCACCCTCCTCCTCCGGTCCTGCAGCTCCTCCACCAGCTCCTCCAGCCGGAGCGCCGCGCCCCTGCTGCACCGGGAACGCTGGGAAGAAGAGACACGCCACCAGTTAAACCTCCAGAGACACCGAGACCGTTCTGCAGCCGCTGCTCAGAAACTGTTGCGGTTTCACATCTAAAACTTTGACTTTGGTCTAAATTTAGATCGCACTAAATTTGGTCCAGTTTGGGTCAGCGTGAAAGCACATCGCACTCTAATGCACCAAAACTAGTGCGGCCTGAGGAGGTCGTCTCGTCTCGTCTCGTCTTGTCTCGTCTCGGTTCGGCTCCAGCCAAACTCTGGTGCACTAGTTGATGTGTATAAGCAACCGCACTCGGGTGCGACCCAACTGCCAGGCCAAAAGGGCTCCCGTAGTCGTTGACTCTAGGTTAACGCAGCAGCAGAGGACCGCCCGTGTTTAACGTTTAACCGGGAACTAACGGGACGGAGCTCGGTGAACGCAACCGGAAACCAGCCAGAAGTACCAAACTAGAAAAGTAGATCGGAACTATTGTTTGCCAAGAGTTATACATACAAACAATATAGAAATAAATGACAGAGCTACTAACAACCGGCCCTACTTGAGTCTCCATCATGAAAGTTTTATCAATCAGCGCTTCCAGATTTCAACCGGTTGTCATGGAGACATGACGCTCTCCAAGTTTGGTCCAGAGTGACAAAAAGCAGGTGTGAAAGCAACCGCACTAACTGAAAAATTAAACAATGTATCATTTTAACATTTGGTGCTGCACTAGGGTGCCACTAGACATGTGTGAATACACCATTAGTCACCATCTCCTCTCCGTCCTCCCCCTCCTGGTCCTGCAGTACCGCCCCTCTCCTCTGGAGGGCCTCGGTCCTCTGCAGCTCCCTCAGCTTCTGCACCACGACGTTGCTGCTGGTCAGAACCTGCAGGGACTTTCCCAGAAGATCTGGAATTACAACAGAGAGACAGTTGTGACTTTTCCATCCTGCAGTGGAACCGCCACCTCCACTTTACACCAGTTTTAAATGTAAGATGATTAAACAGCTCAGTTTAAACCAGCTCGATTGATGGAACTGGTTCAGAACTCTGTTACCTCTCCTCAGGGACTCGTATCTGAGCTGCACTTCAGTCAGTCTGTCGCCTGGTTCCATCTGCAGAGCCTCAACCCTGTCGATACTGACAGCAAACTGCAGACAGACAGACAGACAGACAGACAGACAGACAGACAGACAGACAGACAGACAGACAGACAGACAGACAGACAGACAGACAGACAGACAGAAAGGATCAATGTCGAGGATCCTGTTTAAAGGGACAACGAGGAGTTTCTCCATCGGCAGAACGAAAAATTCCGCGACAATAAAAAAGTCTCATATTAATGTGGATGAATCTACGTTACCACTTGTTAATGGGCCCATTTTCGATAAATATATCGTTTTGTCTCTATGGTTATTTTGTTATTATTAGTGGTGGTGGAAATGCTGGGCGAGCCGACCAGCATTTCCTTACTTTCGGTTTCGTGGCGAGTCATGAGAATAACGCCGCCGAATCGCCGTTTATGGTCGGAACTACGACGGTATGTGATCGTCTTCCAACCTCTGACTTTAAAGGTTGACTATGTAGAATTACAAAAACAACAACAGAAAAAGAATTCCAGCAGTCGATTGCCAGACCGTTGCTAGGTAAAACGGGCCGTTGCTAGGGACTCCGCTCTGAACAGAGGACAGCAGAGGAGGAGGACTATGCAGGATATTTACCTTATGTTTCATTTACCGTCATTAACAGCATAATAAATGACTTGTAGCTTGTTACAGGGAGAGTGGAGGCTCTCTGCCTTCCACACCACTGCTGCTCAGAGCCTCCGCTGTCACTGCTCTCCTCAAGTTGGAAAAAAAAAAAAAAAAAAAAAAAAGGAGCTCCGTGGCACCGAAAGTCCGCGACGATATACGTGTTTATGACAGATAAGACTACACAAATACACCCATCCTAACATGTATATGATAATCCATTGATCCACTGATTGATTATTAAAAAGGCTTGGTTGGAAACAAACGCATACGACCGGGAGGAGGCAGGAAAACAGCGGAGAACTGAGCCACATGTCGGCTACAGGCAGGTACGAATGTAAACACAACGTTGACAGAAAGTCAGTTGTCGAGCCCGTCAAAAAAATTAAAAATAATAATTCAGACTAAAAAATGTTTTTTAATGGAAAAGCAATACTTTCATCCTGTACCCCTCTAAAGGCCCCCTGGATGTATTATTTTTGAAAAAATATAGCTTTTAATAAATATTCTACATATTCAACCTTTAATTCTTGATGAATGAAAACATGAGTCTGTCTTGTGCCGGTCAAAGAATTTTATGGTGCGGAGGCTCATAAATGTAGTGTGAAGACACTTTGCTTTTCCAAAACTCCTCGTTGTCCCTGTAAAGCACGTTCTGGAAACATAATCCTCACATCCCACCACAGGTCAGTCTCCGTCTATACTATAAGTATGCCGACGACACCGCCAACAATAATGTAACCCACCACAGAGAGCAGGTGGCCCAGGCCTGAACAATAACCTCCAACTCAACAACTCCAAAACCAAAGAACTCATCACAGACTTCAGACGTAACCCACCCCCCATAAGACCCCTCTTCATCTCTGGATGACCCATCACAATCACGGACTGTTACAAGTTCCTGGGCACTCACATCAGTCATATAATAAAACCATATGAATGAATGAATGAAAATGTGTTTATTTCGGTCAGGTCATTCAAAGTTAAAAGTCCAAAAGAAAACATCAGTTCAACTAGAAAAGAGCCAAACAGAAAAAGCATCAGGCTGAAGCTATCGCTTATTTTCGCCTACTTACCCTTCTTACATGATCAGTTTATGTTTCTTTGCCAACACAGAACTAAGTGCTGTAATATTATGCTGTACTACCAACCAGAGATGTTCACAAGTCTTTTTTTGCAAGTCCAAGTCAAGTCTCAAGTCTTTGGTCACGAGTCCGAGTCAAGTCTCAAGTCTTTGAGGGGTGAGACTTCATCAAGTCTCAAGTCTTTGGTCACGAGTCCAAGTCAAGTCTCAAGTCTCTAAAAAATAAAAGCCTCCTGTCTCTTCTGGTTGTAATGACCCTTCTATCATCTGCTGCTATCCGGTCTACTAAGGAGGATACTGCACAGCTATGTCTAAGAGATTCAAAGCATTTACTGTAGGTTATTATCACTCCTTTATCTATACAGTATTGATTAGTTGTTTATTATATGATCACTTTAAACAGGATATTGCAATGCAATATGAAGAAAACACACAATGAAAGCTTTCCTTTAAAGCAGTGGTTCTCAAACTTTTTTCATCATTCCCCACTTTTAACAAGTGGGGATTTTCAAGCCCCACCCCGTCGCCCCAAAAATTACTTCAAATTTATTGAATTTACTAGCACCAAGTATATCAGTCATATTTCATGAGTCAAAATCAAAAACATGAAATAACACAAAGTTCAAAAAGAGAAAATAAAAGTGCAGATCAAAAACGAAAAGTAAAAGTAGGCTACAGTAGTCAAATAATGAAACAGTGTTTCATTTGCAATCTGTGCAAAAAACAAAAACATGAACAAGTGAACTTTCCCTGCATTAGTGGCTGCAATTTGCCTGTTTTGCACTGCACATCCTCAGGGTTGCAGGCTTGAAACTGCCTCAAGTCATGCTCAATGTTGAGCTGAGAAGTGTGTGTGTGTGCGTGCGTGCGTGCGTGTGTTCATCTCTCTCTCGTCTGACATAAGCTATAAAACGCACACAAATATGATCGCATTTGTCAATCGCTGTGTTTTATTTTGAAAAGTGCTTTATTTTGACAATTGATCGGATTCTCTCGTTGTTTCATGTGTGACTTCCTGCCAAGATTGACGCGTTAGCTCGCGACTCGCGCACAGAATTGACCAGATGCCGAACCGATTGCTGCAGGGCGCGAGTCGCTTCTGGTCTGAACTACACAACCGGTACGAGCACCGAAGGGAAGCGGTCTCTGTTCCGCGCTATTCGTGGTGCTTCGGCGTCCGGTGTGAACCCAGCAGCCTGCTACCAGAGCCAGTCTCTATTAGAAATTCTCTGCTGCTGCTGCTGCCTTGTTGTATCGCTGCAAATGTTGGCCCGCTGGAATTAACATCCCGACGTCAATCATTGTTTTTGCACTTTAGTTCCAGGTTACATTTTTTCTCCCGGTCTCCTAATGCTTTTTAATAATTTTAGCTATTCAACCTACTTTGTTTGTGTGTGGCTGTTTTGTTTAGAGTGAATTATCTTTGCTGTCAATAGCATTTATAGTAAGATAGGCATGAAATTGAAAATTCCCTCCCGTTTGTCGCGCCCCACCTGTCATGTCTCCGTTCCCCACCGCGCCCCACACTTTGAGAAGCACTGCTTTAAAGGAAACTGTATTCTGAGTCAAGAAAGAATCAAGGCTGCTCTGCCCCTCTGCACTGGCCTTTTCTCTTTTTTTTTTGCTTTGTTGAATTCAGAAAACCCAGATGAACAACATGGAAAATGATTTAGGCTGTTAATTATAGGTCATAAGATCTGGATGGTATAGCTCACATCTTTATGTGCAGCAAAACCTTTCTGGAACCGCATGTTTCTGAGAGAAGAACTGGTTGTTATTATTTTTTCAATTAGCTCCGTCAAATCGTGGGGGCGTGTCGACACGTCCAGACTTCCATACATAGCCTACAGGCCTTCAGTCATATTTCGCAGCAAAAACATTAATAAACAGGAGGATTTAGCCTACAGTAGCCTGATATGTGCCAGTTATGCAGCAGCTAGTCCCCATGAAGGAAGGTCTGACAACAAACGGACGTTGTACCTCACATGTAGGCTACGGACGGTGCCGCTATTTAAAAAAAAAGAAAGAAAGAAAAAAGCCAGTTCACAGTCACCTGTCACTCACCAGCAGCTGACTGCGCTGTCAGAGGAGCTCTGCTGCTCCTCTCTCTTTAGACACTGGTGTTGGGCTGCACTCTGTAGGAGTTCAATATGAAGATCTAACCTCCATCTGAGTAACGTTACCGCCATGTGGCGCTGCTCTGCTAGTGGTGTGTTAACGGCAAAAAAGAAAAAAAAAAGCGCTGTCAGGAGGGAGGCACGAGCCAAAAAAATAATGATTGTTCACGAGTCTCAAAACACGAGTCCGAGTCGAGTCTGAAGTCTTTTGGGCACGAGTCCAAGTCAAGTCTGAAGTCTCTGTGTGTGCGACTTAAGTGCGACTCGAGTTCGAGTCGCAAACTCGAGTCCCCATCTCTGCTACCAACTTTGTTGTGCAATCCTTAATAAATTAATCTGAATCTGAATCTGAATAATCATTAACCAACGGACTGAAACGTCACATTAATGACAGATCAATGTGAGTCCAAACTGACCCAGACCATCAACAAAAACAGTCTGTCACAGGTTTGATTGACAGTCGTGAGGATGGAAATAGAAGCAGGAAGTTCTTTGTTGGACATTTTTAGACGGCGGCAGCAGCAGGTGACTGAGCTCACGCAGCAGATGTTGCCAATAAAAGCGTCTCAACACGACACCCGTCCAGTAAATACACCGCACTGCCCGAGGAGTGTCGGTCTGAAACAAACATCCTTCATGGACATCGCAATGACAATGGCGGCGTCTTACCTCCTGAGCCCGGCGGTAGAAGTCTGAGGCCAGCATCAGGACTTCCTGTCGTCTGTCGAGCAGCTGAAGGAGCAGCGACCATCCCTCTCTCAGAGACGCCCCCATGGCCTTGTACACTTCCTCCTCATCCTTCTGTTTCTTCCTCCTCTGCTCCATCATCCCTTCATCCCTCCTCCTCCTCTGCTCTGTCTGTCGGCCATTTTCCACCCTTGACAGCACCTCGCCCTCATGACGCTGGGATGACAAAAAAAGATCAATCGTTTCAAAATTGGTTGAGTACCTATGTTCCCCGATCCCAATACATACTGGGGAACATAGGACCCTTTTTCTGAAAAAGGGTCCTATATTCCCGGCTGTTGCTGGTCGATGGACTCTCTCTATCTATCTGGCCTGTCTAGCCTCTACCTGGTCTTTTTACTAAACTTAACCAACTCCTTTCTTCATTGCCTAAACCCAACCAATGGGACAATTACACTTGTCACTCAAAGTCACAACTCAACTTCTCACTCAAAAATAGGCAAAAATATGCCAAGTCACTCACAACTCCACTTCCAGGTATGGCTACATAAATTGCATGTTCCCTGGGTCCTTTTGGGGGTTAAGCGGGAAACATAGAATCCTTTTTCTAAAAAAGGGGTTCTATGTTCCCCGGTCTGGACACAGCGGGGAAACATGTATGGGACCCTTTTTTAGAAAAAGGGTCCCATACAAGGTGGGGAACATAGGATCCGGGAATCAAGGGATGATCCTGTATCGGGATACAGAGATTAGCAGTGATTGGGTCCACTGTGCTTTATCTTGGTTTGTTTTTCAACAGTGTGTTGTGAAATAATGTTATTACATTTTTTGTACTTTTACATATTTAACTATTATATTTGATGGTTCACATCTTTTTGTTCCAACCAAGCAACAGCACACCAGACCCTGACCCAACGGATCTCAGCCTTCAGACAACTGATTGGTCAGTTGGTTTGCTCTTGATCGTCCATCCCTGGTTTACATGTTTGTACCTTGAGTTTCTGAATCAGCTGCTGCTGCTCCTGGATCAGCCTATGGTTTTCCTCCTGGTTGGAGCCGATCTCACAGAGGCCTGGTTGGACGTGGACCAGCTGGAGGTGGACCAGGAACCCGCTCTGAAGAAACAGACACATCATGTAACAACAGGCATCAAACTCCTGGTTGGTTGCTGTTGGGACAAGAAGTCAGTGACTGATCAGACAACATTGATCAGTCTAATTATGGTTCATATTTGATTTTATACCTGTCACAGGTGTGTTAACTTTTAGTTTAGAGTCTCTGTCAAAGGTTTATTGGACAGATGTTAATCACACAGATCACTGACTATAATCGATGTTTCAGTTTCAGTTTAATTTATTGACAAGGGACAATGTACCTACATTAATAAAACATTGTAAAAAACAAATGTAATTGCACTCGAGTTAGCTAAAATAGCTAATTTTCATTGCCAGTCCCTCTGCCTGATGTTAAAAGGCAACCTTAAAAAAAGCAACAATGAGGTAAAATACCAAAGACATATTAATAAATATATATTTGTAAGACAATACACACATTTGCGATAGCACCAAAACGATGTGATCGTTGTGTTGATGGTGTGGTAATGTGAAATATTGTCTCACTTGTTTTTGTTCACCACAGAGTGACACAGTGACGGCTGGAGGTCAACATGAGCTGCATGTGTGTGTGTGTGTGTGTGTGTGTGTGTGTTGCAGCATTCCTCAGGATGATACAGTATCTCTGGTATGTCGGCTAAAAAGGACACAACATGACGCGTGTCAGAACGCACACACACAGACTCACACTTTACAACACTACAGCTCCCAAAACTATTATACACATACACACATATGAACATATATTTAAATACACATTCACCTTCAAAACAGTGACCGGCATCAGCTGTGTCACACGCACACACACACACACACACCCACACACACACACCAGCATCAGTAAATAGTCTGTGCTATAAGAGGAAACGGCACATGGACAGAACAGTGCCTGAACAAGCTCAGAGCTAAAACCAGCTCAGTCACAGCTAACAAGCTACAAGCTCAATAAATACCAACGAAACTAATGGAAGAACTGTCAGCCAACACTGAAACAGAGGCTAAAGCCAAAGCTAACAGTCTGACAGAGAAAGAGTTCAGGATAACAATGAAACTAATGTCTCATTTACATCGAGGAGAGACCTCCAAAGTCTGGCTAACTAAATTACTAACAAAAACAAATCACTCAATTAGCTAAGAACTGAGCTATATACTTCACCTCTACGTCAATGATTTGGATTGGAAAGCAGAGCTGAGCCTGTCAAAAAAACCAGTGGACAGAATGACTGATTGATAGATAAATATAAATATGGAATCTGCTCAAGATTTATTTTTAAAATTAGACTCTGGTGATTTGATACCAAGCAGTTGGCTTGTTCAAAAAAGGTCTGAATTGGACGTATTAGTGCGTAACGGCCTGTAGGTAACATTGTTGAACGCCGAGGTTCAACGCATCCATAGATACTGACTAGATGCCGCTTTCTGCTTCTCAAGGTATACATCAATAGTGCCGCCATCTTGGGTAGACATACTGTACGTCTAACAAGCAGTCAGACCCTTGTAGAACAAATTTCAGTGTATGCATGTGAGTGTGTGTCAGAGTATGTAAGTGTATGTTTTTTTTTTTTAATTATATAAAAAAAATCTATGTTTTATCATAAATATATGTCTGACATTTTTAATAAACCAAACGGCTTGAAAATCGGTTGAATATTCAGTGAGTTCTGGCGATTTTAAAGCAGAAGTAAGCGGAATGTTTGTGTTAATATAAGTCTCAAATAGTTCTATCTTCCGACAGCAATCACTTACATAGAGTGTTTGGTCTGAAACACGGGTCTGTCAGTCACTCTGCTCTGCTGTAAGCCGAGGAGAAAACTTTCCTTGTATCCTACAACCTTTATCCAATGAGGAGAGAGAACGGCATAAAGGGGCGGTCCTCTCTGTGTGTACAGCCAAGGGATGCGCGTGAATGTGGTGACGTAGGGACGAGGGCGGGGACTGCTAACTCCATCGGCTGACAGGAAGTTAGCCAAAACCACCGGATCGCTTACTTCTGCTTTAATGATAGACCTAATGAAGTAGACACGGCTTCCTCCAACCCAAGATGGCGGCCGCGTTGATGTATCGTTCCAATGGACAGCAGCGTCATAGGCGGTGGAACACATCCTGAAAGCTCCTGAAGGTAAATTGAATCAACAGTCGCTAACTATTTAAGTTACACATTACTTTCATATCTTCACAGTTTAAATTACAGTTTAATATTCCAATTAGCAATAATAGTTTATTATTTTAGTCTTAGAGTTTAGCTGTTAGCTAGCTTTGGCTAACTAACGCTAGCTTTAGTTTGTTTACAACTTTAGCCCTAAAGTTGAACTCTCCAGGTCTACGTTTGTGTGGCGGTGTCGCCATGGAGACGAGAGCTGGGACACCAGGTCGGAGGCGCTGATCTTACAAGGTTGGTTTTCAGCCAAGAGACGCTCCATTCTCCCTGGAACTAGTTACAAGTCATTGGTTTAACCAGAACTAGGACTCTGGAGCTGGAGACAAGGGACACATGGAGCTGAGGTAAGGTAAATCCTGTAGGCTTCCTCTTGTTTAATACACATTACTTTCATATCTTCAAAGTTACAGTTTAACAGGACAATGTTGGCAATAATAGTTTATTAGTTTAGTCTTACCTGAGAGTTTTACTATTAGCTAGTTTCCAGCTTTAGCTAACTAATGTAAGGTTACAGTTTTGTTAGCTAGCTTTACCCATAGACTACATAAAAAGTTTTTACCACAGCCATAAGTCACAGTTCTTCTGTCAATTATTCCTGGGGTCCTCGCTGTAGAAACAATTATGGGTGCAACTTCTGGTTTGCACCGGAAGTTGGGGGCTAGGAATAAGGTTAATCCTCCAGTCAGTGCCCCTGACCAAAGGCACTGGCTCATAATCTGGAGTTGGTCCCCG
This sequence comes from Trachurus japonicus, assembly GCF_045865225.1. NCBI lineage: Eukaryota > Metazoa > Chordata > Actinopteri > Carangiformes > Carangidae > Trachurus > Trachurus japonicus. The sequence goes on along the minus strand of NC_140927.1, from coordinate 35,515,399 downwards.
GGCGCTGCACCGCGGCTGCCCACTGCTCCTCAGGGATGGGTTAAATGCAGAGAAAGAATTTCACTGTACTAGCTGTATATGTGACTAATAAAGTACCTTTACCTTTTTTTTTTACCTTTAACTAATCTTAAAGTTAGCTAACTAATAATGAGTAGCGGGTGTAAGTGTTAGCATGTCCCTTCATTAATATATGAGCTAATGTTAGCAAACACTGGTGCTCAGTCATGTGACAGAACAACAGTGAGACAGTGGAGGATCAGTCGTGGTAGAAAAACGTTTTCTGATTGACATTAAGTTTATTGTTGTTAATGGAGTTAATGTTAAAGAGCTGATATGCCCACAGTTATAACTGAACCAGACCGTTATGTTCTGGATCCAATGGGTTTCAGTTGGTTCTTGTGCTGTGTTAAAGATGGAGGACTCATTATTGACCACGTACCCTGAGGACAGAGACGACGAGCTGTGATTGGCCGGCTTGGATGGCGATAGTGCTTAGGGTGGTGAAAGACAGAGGCAGATTCATCTTCTCTCCTCCTCCTCCCATCATCCTTTCTGTCTCGACTTGTCCTCCACATGTCCCCGTCTCGTCAGCCTCTCCGGTCGTCATGAACAAAGACTAAGATCCTGTTTGTCAGCAATGAAGATAGCTGGTGTGTCTTCTTTATTCAGTCACTCATCCACCACTTTCCCGTCTTCTGTTGTTGTGGTGTGATGGGTGGACGGGGTCTGTTGATGTGCTGGAGTTTCGTCTTCTTCAAACACCAACTCTCCTGATGAACACACAGAGTCTCTGGACTTAATTAACACTGTGAACAACTGACACAGAGTCTAATCACAAAATTAAACTATCATCAGTCAAATCTACCCAGGCTAAATAATTACTCGGATCATTTTCATATTTCAGAACAAGTCATTGTGAACAGATGATACTGACTGTGGCCCAGTGCAGCAGGACGTCGGGATCCTCACCAATCTCTTCAAACTGGACCTGAAGGTGTGATTATTGATCAATAATTATGTTGATTCTCTGTGGTCTTTTCCTATTTGTAAGTATCCATAATTTAAAAACTTTCTAAGTTATTGACTTTGACCAGAAGATAAATGATCCATATTTCAAATACTGATTTTATTCAGATTAGTATCAGTTATATATTATATTAAAATTAAAACACAAGGAACATTTAAGATTCAAAAGAAAGATAAAAAGTTAAATTAGAATTGATAAAGAAGAAATAATTAGTCAACAAGTTTATAACAAGTTTTAACTTTTTATTTTTATTTTGCTTCAATTAACATAGGCTGTCACACAATAAAAATGTGTAATAAGTGGTTTGTTAATTTTATTAATGTTATTACCAGTTACAAGTTGTTTATTATTTAGGCTACATATTTAGTGTTATTACCTCTTTAACACATTAACAAACTGTTAACATATTATAAACACTTAGATGCTTACAGACTTAAATGATAAATGGGTTCAAAGGATACTGTACAAACTTCTTCACAGTTAAAACTGAACATTCATCACTTGTCAGTAAATAGTAGAGACAGAAAAAGAAAGACACTTAGATAAAGACAGAGACAAAGACATAGAGAGACATTGAGACAGAGACACAAACAAAGACATAGAGACATAGAGAGTCAGTACCTGAGCCTGGTCGCTCTCTGCTGCTCTGACTCGTTGACTCGTCCCTGAGGACTGAGAGGAAACGCAGCTGACTGAGGTAAAAATATCACACAGCAGAGTGAGCGAGAGACACCAGCTCTCTATACACACACTCTCTCTCTCTCTCTCTCTCTCTCTCTCTGACACACTGTGTAAATATATCAGCACGTGAACAAGAACCAAATGAAGACATGAAAACCAAACTGTTAATTACACACTAACGACCACAACCACTGAGGTAAACAGAGACGCCTCCTTCAGTCACACTTTGTAACTGTGCTATATAAAGTGCTGTATGAATAAATCCTATTATATCAAAACAATACTCTTACAAGTCAGGATACAGCGAGAGTATACAAATCATAACTTTTATGACCAGGTTGATGAGGGTAGCCTATACTTGTCAGGGTTTCGAGGAATGCAGGACCCAAATGCAGACTTGCAGAGGTGGAACGAAACAGGGGCTTGGCTTGGAGCGAAACAGGAACACAGGAAACACACCATGGATTCACGTGGACAAACGACAATAAACCGACAAGGACAAAGGGAGACACAGAGGTTAAATACATGAGGGAACGAAACACAGGTGGTGCAATCAGACAGGTGAGACACATTCGGTAATCAAGGGCAGGGAGCACACAGGAAGACAGGACAAAATAAAACAGGAACTAAACTAAACGGACAAGCCAAGGAACACAACAGGGTCATGACACAACCCCCCACCCCCGACCGCCCACTGACGACTCGAGATTGAGATTCAATTCAATTCAAAAAACTTTATTGTCTGTCACAAGGACAGAAAATTGTCATCAGTTTGGGCTCAGTTAAACATAAACATAAACATACAGACACCAACATAAAAACTCACATTAAAAGATCTCACATAAAAACCATAAAAATTCTAAAATTCTTGTGGCGCTCACATAAAAGCTGCAACAGCAGATAGATCTTGCCCTAAAAACAGGTACCTATTTCTTTTCGTTTAAAATATGCACTGCAGTAGGGATAAAAGAGTTCTTGTAGGTCTTTTTTTTGGCCAGGGGTATCTACTCTGAACCGGCTGCCTGATTGTAAAAGCTGAAAGGAGCCGTGGAGCCGGAGATGGGCTGGGTTCCCAGCTGGCCACTGGCAGCAGGAACCGGACAGATCTCTGGTTGGATGCTGGAAACAGGAGCCAGGCACTCTGCGGGCTCAACACTGGAAACAAGAGCCGGACGCTCAGCCGGCTGGACACAGGGAACAGGAGTGGCGTCAGTCGGGACCCAGGACACTGGAGGACGCTGCAGCTCTGGAGGTGGCGCCCGAGCACACTGCAGCTCTGAAGAGGGAGCTGGGGGAAGCTGCAGCTCTGAAGAGGGAGCTAGGGGAAGCTGCAGCTCTGAAGAGGACGCCGGGGGAAGCTGCAACTCTGAAGAGGGAGCCGGGTGAAGCTGCAGCTCTGGAGAGGGAGCTGGGGGAAGCTGCAGCTCTGAAGAGGACGCCGGGGGAAGCTGCAGCTCTGGAGAGGGAGCTGGGGGAAGCTGCAGCTCTGAGGACTGCACCGAGGGATGCTGCAGAGCAAGCGTCGGCCGGACCGCCGACTGCCTAACTGCAGGTAGGGGACATGAAGGCTGCTGCCCAGCCAGAGGGGGACATGAAGGCTGCTGCCCAACCGGAGGGGGACATGAAGGCTGCTGACCAGCCGGAGGGGGACATGAAGGCTGCGGCCCAGTCAGAGGGAGACATGAAGGCTGCTGCCCAACCAGAGGGAGACATGAAGGCTGCTGCCCAGCCAGAGGGGGACATGAAGGCTGCGGCCCAGCCAGAGGGGGACATGAAGGCTGCTGCCCAGCCAGAGGGGAACATGAAGGCTGCTGACCAGCCAGAGGGGGACATGAGGGCTGCGGCCCAGCCGGAGGGGGACATGAAGGCTGCTGCCCAGCCAGAGGGGGACATGAAGGCTGCTGCCCAGCCAGAGGGGAACATGAAGGTTCTCCAGCCGGAACAGGAGATGGGTGCGGCCCCACCGGCAGGGCCGTTGTGTGTAGGGGAGAAAGGTGATGATAATTCTAGGGGCCCTGCACCCAGTAGGGCCCAAAAAACCCCAGTGGTCTAATCTTTGTATGACTGAATTATTCTGCTTTCAGCATTCACCCGTATTTCCTTCAGGAAATGCATTCTCTAGTTCTGCATAAGACCCTGACTAATACTCATAGTAATGCTGCATTAGCATCAAAACAAAGTAGGCTAATTTTTTTTTTTTTGCGTTGCGTTGCGTTGCGTACGAACTGATGAAGCCCATTAGATAAGAGGCGAAACTTCTTCCCAGACAAATACAAGTCCAGTGGCCTACGATTCAATTCGCCCAGAGAAGAACGATGACCTTGATGAATGAGAATATCCATAGACAAAGTATAGGCTAAATAATAAATGATAATACATACGTAGTCTAAGAAAAAAAAAGTGGAAAAGTCAGGGGGGTAGGGGGCCCACTTCAGTCTTCTTTCAGGGGGCCCAGAATTCCTAGCAACGGCCCTGCCCACCAGAACAGGAGGTTTGCCTGCCAGCTTTCCTCTAGCCAGCCGGGAGGCCCCGACTGGCCTGGAGGCGGCTAGCCCCACTCTGTAGGCCTGTTGGACCGAGCGGGCCCCCACCCCCCCCCCAGTGCCAGCCAAGTGCCCCGGAAAGGGTTGTCCTCTTCTGGGGAGGTTGGTTGCTGGGGACGAGGCTTGGGCTGCTGGCGGCGGCGAGGGGAGACTCCTCTGCTGGGTCTTGGGGAGTTGGAGGCAGAGGACTCATTCCTGGCAGTCCATTCTGCCAGTAAAGCAAGATACTCAACAAAAGTCATCATTGGAGGGGATCTGTCCGCTGGGTCCTTTTTTGGTCGGTTCATTCTGTCAGGTTGGGGGAGAACAGGACCCAAACGCAGACCGAGGTTCGGTGACAAAAAGGGATTTATTAGTAACTTACAAGTACAGGGAAACACAGGAACACGAGGAACATGGAGCCAGGAGGACAAAGGACAATGAACCAACAAGGACAAAGGGAGACACTGAGGTTGAATACATGAGGGAATGAGACACAGGTGGTGCAATCAGACTGAGACACATTAGGTAATCAAGGGCAGGGAGCACACAGGAAGACAGGACAAGGACTTCAAAATAAAACAGGAACTAAACTAAACAGACAAGACAAGGAACACAACAGGGTCATGACAATACTCTGAAAGTACCAGATAGATAAGTACTGTTAAAGCACTAGAATAATTAGAGAACCTGATAGATTAGAGTACAATAGGAGGACCTTTAAAGTTACAGATCAATAAGAGTACGGTTACAATAACAGATCGAGTGTTCTGTTAAAGTGCCTGATCAATAACAAAGCAGTTTCAGTACCAGATTAATAAAAGTACTGTTACTTTACTGGATTAATAAGAGTCCAGTCACAGTACCAAATCAAGAGGAGTAACATTGAACTTGAGCATCAATAAGTACACAGTTACAGAACTGGCTCTATAATAGCATAGTACCAGCTGGATGTAGAAGTTTCAGATTAAGAATAGTACAATTACCATACCAGATATATAAGAGTACCTTTAAAGTTCTGGATAAATAGGAGAGCAGTTATTTAACAGATAAATAATAGTTATAATAGTAGTAATAATAGTGACTTGATGTGGTTAATATTACTTTTACTGTATATTACATAGTTCATGTTTTAATACGTTGATATTCAATTATTTTTTGACACCTTTGAATGTTCTTTGCTGCTGCAGGGGAGAGACTGTCAAACGCAATTTCGTTGTATATGTCTATGCAATGACAATGAAATAAACTTAAAAAGGAGTACAGTTAAAGTGCCTGATCAATAATAGAACAATTACAGTACCAGTTTGATAAAAGTGCTGTTACTTTACCGGATTAATAAGAGTCCGGATCAAGAGGAGTACCATTAAACCAACACAGTCTCACCCCTTTGCGTCAAACGGTTGACGCTTGGTCAAGGCCCCTTACGTCAATATACTGACGTGGAGGGGGTACCCTCGAGGTCGTTTCTCGACGAATAGGGCCACTCATAGACTTGAATGCAAATCCCTCATCGTCGGATTTTGACGAAGGGGGGCGGGACCGTTTCTCCCTCACTCCCAGTGCGTCAACAGCCTGACGAACGGTCACTGTCCCTCCTCGTCACATGCCTGACTCATTAGGTGCCCGTTTTTCGTCAGGTTTTGACGCGCTCGGCTTTCAGTTGATTCCAATGCAGTTCCCTTCGCGGCGATATGTGACGCTCAGAGCAAGTGATCCAGCCGACCCGGCTGCGGCACTGACGGACGCTGTGAGCAGAGAATAACTTTTTTTTTTTTTTTTTTTTTTTAACTTTTCCTTAAATCTTTATTGAACCTGATGCTGCTGTGTCTGACGTAACTTTCGGCAAGGACGTCCTTTCGGTTATTTATTTATTTATTTATTTATTTATTTAGTGATCATGGTGTTTGGTGCAGAATAATCAATCAATCAATAAATAAATAAATTACGTCCTTGTCGGAAGCTGCGTCAGACCAGGAGGGGGGGGGGGGGTTGTGGATTCTACAGGTGAAGACCACTTCCGCGTTCAAAAAGCTGCTCTGTTTAATCAATATTCTGAAGAAAGATCTGATTATTAGCCATAACGCTGTAACCATCCAAGGAAGACTGTGTAACAATATTATGTGCTTCTGCTGAGTACAAAAGCCCTTTGTAATATCAACTTTATTTTAATGTCATATCACGGAGAAGCACTACATTACCCATAATCCTCATATTTATCAGCGACGTGTCTGATTGGTTGAGCTTGCTGTTGCCAGCAAATGGAAAAAATAAAACAAATTGAGCTTATATTATTTTCTTAATAACTAAAAGGTCTTAACATCTTTTTTGTTTTCAACATTGAATAAAAAAAGGGTGCTATATTGTTAAAATTCAACAATAAAGTGCATAAAAGTTGGCTTGACTTCTTTCTTTTTTTCTTTTTTTCATAATTTTCACCAGCATCTTTCTGGTCCACATCACATCATATTTATTGTAATTTTTAATTCAATGAGTGACATTTTATTTTTTATCTGAAAAACATTATTATGAATTCAAGGGTCAGAGGTCACTGATTAGTGTTAAATTTAACCTTTTTGACCCTGTTTCCTTGAATAAATCACTAAGACTTTGATGCGGGAAGCTGAGATTTTGATTTGATTTTGTTCAGAGCACTAGGGACAAAGTTTCTGTAGAATTTCAGACCTGTCGGACGTCCAGAAGGGTCACAGCTGACTGTCCAGGCTCGTTTCTCGGCCTTCAAAGCCTAGATTTAGAAGCCTTTTGTCTAACAACGTCTACATCCTTTGGGTTATAAGGCTGAAAGTTTCATGTATTTGTCCGGGGGCCTAAGGCCATCCACCATGTGCAATTTCAAACCCGTGCGACCTTCACAAGTGTCAAAGGTCACTGATTTGTGACCTTTTTGACCCTGTTTCCTTGAATAAAAACACCAAGACTTTGATGCGGGAAGCTGAGATTTTGATAGGTTGTCCAGAATGTCTAGTAGATTGTGTGTGCAAAAGATTCAGAGCTCTGTGACATTCAGAAGGGTCACAAATAGCCAAAAAGCAATGCTCCTTTCTCTGACCTCATATTAAAGGAGAAATGCAATTCTTTAATAGCTTCCAGATGCTTTGGCCTATCAGGCTGAATTTTTAGCTAAAGGAGCTGGTGTACGATCAGGAAGTAGGGGAGCTGTGCATAAAGCCAATTGGTAAGTGTCAAAGGTCACAGGGGTCAAACATCAAAGTGAATCCAGCCATTCCTGCTTTTTCTCAACAAAACATACACGCTTTAAGTTATCATCATGAAATATTAATAGGTTGTATATCAGAGAGTCCTCTATCAGAATATTTTGGTCCCGTTGCTCTAGGGGCCCCAGGGGGCCCCGGGGGGCCACTTGGCTTTCCCATGCTCCCACAGAGTTGGGTCTCGGGGTGATGGATAAGGGCCTCACCATGAGTCCACAGGCCAAGTTTCAAGTGATTTGGTCGGTTTCTATGGAAACGGCGGCCTCAAGGATACAGAGGAATGCGACTGTTTGAAGCCCCGCCTCTCGAAAAGTAATTTCTGACTAAGAGGGTCTCTCAAGCTTTAAGTCTGACAGACTCTGAGTCAGAAAAGCCGAAATAGACAAAACACATTTCCAAAAGTCGTACAGTTCTGATTTCGTAATATATGGTTCGGGGGCCCAAGACGAACGCGTAGATGTGTGTTTGGTCCTGATCGAGCC